>NC_088796.1:118401025-118711319 GCF_011386835.1 Chrysemys picta bellii
AGATCATTTTAAATTTTAATCCTATCCTCCAAAGCACTTGCAATCCTTCCCAGCTTGGTATCGTCCGCAAACTTTATAAGTGTACTCTCTATGCCATTATCTAAACCATTGATGAAGATATTGAACAGAACTGGACCTAAAACTGATCCCTGCGGAACCCCATTTGTTATGCCCTTCCAGCATGATTGTGAACCACTGATAAATATTCTCTGGGAATGGCTTTCCAACTAGTTATGCACCCACCTTATAGTAGCTCCATCTAGGTTGCATTTTCCTAGTTTGTTTATGAGAAGGTCATTCGAGACAGTATCAAAAGTTTTACTAAAGTCAAGATATACCTCGTCTACTGCTTCCCCCCTATCCACAGGGCTTGTTACCCTGTCAAAGAAAGCTATCAGGTTGATTTGACATGATTTGTTATTGACAAATCCATACTGACTGTTACTTATCACCTTATTATCTTCTAGATGTTTGTAAACTGATTGATTAATTATTTGCTCCATTATCTTTCTGGTACAGAAGTTAAGATGATAGGTCTGTAATTCCCTGGGTTGTCCTTATTTCCCTTTTTATAGATTGGCACTATATTCTCTGCTTCATATTTGTTCTTATTCCCTTAACTTCACTGACCCTCTGACTGCGGCAGTTCCTCTTGTTTGGTTCTATTATTCTCTTGCACATAACACAGTAAGTTTTCGATCACAAACACTGCATCAATTATGGCACCAGGAGGACCTTGAATCTCTAATCTTGCTTTTCCACCAACCACTTCTTCCAATATGGATACACCGAAACGCTGGAGATGAGAAAGTTCTGCATGCTCTCTTTTGCTAAGGTTAAAAATGTGATTGTTTTCTATAACGAGAAGGTGACTTTCCTGGACTTGCATTATGTCTTCAATCCATATTTTTGCTGCTTCCAGTTTTTCATAGCAGTTGCCAATAAGTTCAATGGCTGGTCCATTTTTTGTATTCTGTATTTCAGCTTGTCTGTCGGAGCGTGACCCTGTAAGAAGTACAGTTTATACAAGTGCAATCGGTAGACTGAAAAGTTCACAAGTGCGGTTACAAATCTCTATATGCAGCCTTCAGACTCTGCAGCAGAAGGAATCTTACTGCCCTTCTGGTACGTTCAGAATGGGGATATTACGACAGGCACTAAGGGGTAGATTTTTAAAGATACAAATGGCAGTTGGGCATCTAAGTCTCATTAACTTTCAATTCTGCATTTCAAATTTCCCCGTAAGGGCCTAATTCTCATTGATTTAAGTGGGACCAGGATTTGCCCCTAGTAATAATTAATAAATACAGTTTCAGTCCAGATGTATAAACATCATTCTATTTTGAAGTCAAATTAAATGATAGTTGTTCTTTGATCCATTAAAAAAAGTGTTCATTTTCATGTTTCCCCACATTCCTCTAATGGGTGGTTTAAGCAGAAGTTGCTATTTCAGGAGATACTGGAGATAATAAAATTAAATATTTACACAGACTGAAAATGTTCATGTTGCTTTTAAGTCTCTAGTGAGGACCGTTTTTGTGTTAAGAGAATACACTGTAGTTCTAGGGGGAAATGAAGGAGAGGACACTGTCCTACTTACAAAGAAGCCCTTTTATTAAATTCCTGTTGGTGTTTGGCTCTGGATAAATGAAGTACCTTTTGCATTTTAACTACATCTGTGTTCTCCCTGTTATTTTTTTAAATAGGATGTAAATCAGTGCTAAAATCAATGTGTTTCACTCACACTGGCTTCGGATTAGCTAGCTAGAATATGTTTTAAATGACAACAATCTCAGCTTGATATAAAGAGTCCACTGATGGAAATGGTAATGGGCTGGAGTGCTGCCCACAATAATTTGAACATAGGAGACACAAGGCAAATACAATTCCCCTGCCTTCAAGGAGGGAAGGAATGTCACCCATGACACCATCCTCACCTTCCTTGAACTGAAATTCTACCCTTTGGCGCCAGGGGTCCAATCACATGAAGTACTTTGTGCCATCAACTCCCACTGATTGCAGTTGGTAGCGATGGCCCTAACCAAAGGTTGAACAAAACTGTACTGCTAAATTAAAGTGTAACTAAAGACAGGGCACACTGCCTTCTGCAGGTGCAGGTTTTTACTGTGTTAATTAAATGTATACAACAAGCTCTGGAATGCTGTAGTAGCTAAAATGCACTCAGCCAGGGTCCCCCAAAGTTTAATTTTTTTTTTAAAGTCAGGTGCACTAAACTTCTGGGCCTGGTTCTAGGAAAACTGAGAAAAACAACAACAACGTTCATGTTCATCACCACCAGGCTGAATAGGGACAGCTGTGTTCATGTCCTCTCAGCAGCTGGCCTCTGATAAAGCTGTGTATTATAACCTAGCCAGGTTTTCTCTCAAATCAACTAATGATGATGATTTTCACAGGGACCCCTTTCAGATTCATTAGAAACCACAACACAGGGAACAATTCAGCCCTGGATTATGTCTGCTTCCAACAGCATAACCCAGAGATATGTGCAGCAGGGGACACCTTCCCTCCCGCCCTCAGAGGTGGGGTGTCGCAGGGGGTGAATCAAGCCCCACCACACCTAACAAAGGGTTCTGTTGGTCTTTCTCTTGATTTGAAATGTTTAAAGTTTATTTTTGTTCACTGGATCAGTGACAATTAACTAGGCTGAGGAGAGAACTGGTTAGATAATTTCATGGCCACTAACTAGACTTGTAGCCAGTATACACAAGGGTGATTAAACCTTGTGCTTCAGGGTCAGAAAGGAACTCCTCTTGCCCCAGAAAAGGCACTGCACAATTATTGGAGCCCAGAAGGGTCATCTTCCTCTGAAGCATCAACTACCCAAAGATTGGTAAGGGGAGCAAGGACCTGAGCCTGGTATGACAAATCCTGTTTGCATACGCTGGAAAAAAGGTGCCAAAGCACGACAGTTAGAACCTCCTATGTCAACAATTTATCATGCCCATTAGCTCCTTAAATAGGAGGAACTGGGATGAAGATGATTGATTAGAGAGAATAATCGATAAAAGACGGTTACTCACCGTTGTAACTGTTGTTCTTCGAGATGTGTTGCTCATATCCATTCCATTAGGTGTGTGCGCGCCGCGTGCACGATCGTCGGAAGATTTTTACCCTAGCAACACCGGCGGGTCGGCTGTGGAGCCCCCTAGAGTGGCGCCTTCATGGCGCTGAATATATACCCCAGCCGACCCGGCGCCCCCTCAGTTCCTTCTTGCCGGCTACTCCGACAGTGGGGACGGGGGGCGGGTTTGGAATGGATATGAGCAACACATCTCGAAGAACAACAGTTACAACGGTGAGTAACCGTCTTTTCTTCTTCGAGTGCTTGCTCATATCCATTCCATTAGGTGACTCCCAAGCCCAACTTAGGTGGTGGGGTCGGAGTGAGACATTGCTGTGTGCAAAACCGCTGATCCGAAGGCAGCATCGTCCCTGGACTGCTGCACTAGTGCATAGTGTTCTGTAAACGTGTGGACTGAGGACCAAACCGCAGCTCTACAAATGTCCTGGATCGGAACTTGCGCCAGGAAAGCCGTCGAGGAAGCGTGGGCCCTCGTGGAGTGAGCGGTGAGGTGTGGTGCTGAGACACCTGCCAAGTCGTAGCAAGTCCGGATGCAAGACGTAATCCAGGAGGACAGGCGTTGTGAGGAGACCGGTGAGCCTTTCATTCGGTCGGCCACTGCAACGAAGAGTTGCGTCGTCTTTCTAAAGTGCCTTGTGCGGTCAATATAGAAGGCCAGGGCCCTGCGTACGTCCAGAGAATGCAAACGTTGATCCTGGCGAGTAGCATGTGGTTTAGGGTGAAAGACCGGGAGAAATATATCCTGGTTGATATGAAAAGGAGAAACCACCTTAGGGAGAAAGGCAGGATGTGGACGAAGCTGCACTTTATCCTTATGGAAAACCGTGTAAGGGGGCTCGGATGTAAGCGCCCTGAGTTCAGAAACGCGCCTTGCTGAGGTGATGGCTACGAGGAAGGCTGTCTTCCAGGATAGGTACAGAAGTGAACAGGTGGCCAGTGGCTCGAATGGAGGACCTGTGAGCTTGGAGAGAACCAGGTTGAGGTCCCACGTCGGAACGGGCTGACGTTGTTGTGGGTACATCCGGTCTAAGCCCTTGAGGAATCTAACGACCATCGGGTTAGAGAATACCGAAGACGCGAGTTCCCCTGGGTGAAAGGCCGATATAGCGGCCAGGTGAACTCTAATTGAAGATATCGCCAACCCCTGCTGTTTTAGGGAGAGGAGATATTCCAAAATGAGAGGAATGGGTGCCTGCAACGGGGACGTGGCTCGTTGTTCGCACCAACAGGAGAACCGCTTCCACTTGGCCAAGTATGTGGTCCGTGTTGAGGGCTTCCTACTGCTCAGCAGAATCTGTTGGACAGAGTGCGAGCACTGCTGCTCTGCCTGGGTGAACCATGGAGCAGCCACGCCGTGAGGTGGAGTGATTGCAGGCCGGGGTGACGCAGGCGGCCGTGGTCCCGAGAGATGAGATCCGGGCATAATGGAAGCGGGATCGGTGTCTGAACCGAGAGCTCCAACAGCGTGGTGTACCAATGTTGTCTCGGCCACGCTGGGGCGATCAGAATCACCTGTGCCTGGTCTCTGCGCAATTTGAGCAGTACCTTGTGGACCAGAGGAAACGGAGGGAAGGCATAAAACAGGTGGTCTTTCCAGGAAAGGAGAAACGCATCCGAGAGGGAGCCCGGAGCTCGACCTTGCAGGGAGCAGAACACGTGGCACTTCCTGTTGTCTCGAGATGCAAACAGGTCTATCTGGGGAAACCCCCACTTCTGGAAAACGGAATGTATGATGTCCGGACGGATAGACCACTCGTGCGTTTGAAAGGACCTGCTGAGTCGGTCCGCCAGAGTGTTCTGGACTCCAGGGAGGAACGATGCCGTGAGATGGATTGAGTGGGCGATGCAGAAGTCCCACAGGCGAATGGCCTCTTGGCATAGAATTGACGAACGTGCTCCTCCTTGCTTGTTGATGTAAAACATGGCAGTGGTGTTGTCGATGAGAACTAACACACAGCGGCCACGTAGGAGATTGAGAAATGCCTGGCACGCCAGGCGCACCGCCATCAGTTCCCGAACATTGATGTGCAGGGCTATCTGGGTTGCAGTCCACAGGCCCTGGGTATGGTGTTCGTTGAGATGGGCGCCCCAACCCAGGGATGAAGCGTCTGTGACCAGGTGCAGAGAGGGTTGTGGGGCGTGAAAAGGCATCCCCTCGCAAACCACCTTGTGGTCTAGCCACCATGTGAGGGAGGTCAGGACCGAGTTCGGGACCGTGACCACCATGTTCAGGCTGTCCCGATGTGGGCGGTATATTGATGACACCCAGGTCTGGAGTGGGCGAAGCCGAAGTCTGGCATGCCTGGTTACGTACGTGCAGGAAGCTATGTGACCCAGCAGGGTAAGGCACGACCTCACCGTGGTAGTTGGGAAGGCCTTGAGTCCTTGAATGAGGCTCGTGATGGTGCAAAAGCGATTGTCTGGCAGGAAGGCTTGTGCACGTCTGGAGTCTAGAACCGCGCCGATGAATTCCATTCTCTGGGTAGGTTCTAGAGTGGATTTGTCCTTGTTGAGTAGGATACCCAACTTGTTGAATGTGTGCACTATTATGTGGACGTGATCTCGAACTTGTTCTTTGGTGCGACCGCGTACCAGCCAGTCGTCTAGGTACGGGAACACCTGTTTCCCTTGCCGACGAAGGTACGCTGCCACGACAGCCATACATTTCGTGAACACCCTTGGGGCCGAGGATAGGCCGAAGGGAAGGACTGCAAATTGGTAGTGCACCTTGCTTACCACGAACCGCAGGAAGCGTCTGTGAGGCGGGTAAATTGCTATGTGAAAGTATGCATCTTTCATGTCGAGGGCGGCGAACCAGTCTCCAGGATCGAGGGAAGGGATAATGGTCCCCAAAGGGGCCATGCGGAACTTCAACTTTACTACGAATTTGTTGAGTCCGCGCAAGTCCAAGATGGGTCGCAGACCTCCTTTGGACTTGGGAATGAGGAAGTGACGGGAATAGAATCCCCTGCCCCTTAACTCCACTGGAACCTCCTCTATGGCCCCGATAGTAAGGAGCGCGGAAACTTCCTGTATAAGAAGTTGCTCGTGAGAAGGGTCCCTGAAGAGGGACGGGGAAGGGGGGGAGGAGGGGGGAATTGAGGAAAACTGGATAGCGTATCCCCTGTCCACAGTGCGAAGGACCCAACGGTCCGAAGTTATAAGGGACCAGGCATGGTGGAAATGGGAAAGGCGATCCCGAAAGGATGGGGCTGGATCCTGTGGGATGACTGGGGCGCCGTCCTCGACCGCACCTTCAAAAGTTCTGCCTGGGGCCTGAAGGTGGTCTAGGTGGCCCCTGGTTCTGACCAGGTTGAGGGCCGGTCCACCTTCTTCTACCACCTCGCCCTCACCTCCGGGTCGAGTCCTGTCTCTGACGAGGCGGGGGGGGGGTAGAAGCGCTGAGGCTGCGGTCTAAATGGCCTGCGCTGAGGGCCCACAACATGCATCCCCAAGGAACGCATGATCGTCCTGGAGTCCTTGAGGCTCTGCAGGCGAGAGTCCGTCTTTTCTGAAAACAACCCTTGTCCTTCAAAGGGCAGATCCTGCAGGGTTTGCTGCAGTTCCTGAGGCAGACCCGAAACCTGGAGCCAGGAGGTCCTCCGCATAGCGATACCTGAGGCCAGGGTTCTCGCAGCAGAGTCAGCTATGTCTAAGGAGGCCTGTAAGGAGGTCCGAGCCACCTTCTTACCCTCCTCCACCAGGGCTCCAAACTCCTCCCTGGACTCTTGGGGAACCAACTCCTTGAACTTCCCCATAGAGTTCCAGGAGTTAAAGCTATAGCGGCTCAAGAGCGCCTGTTGATTAGCCGCTCTAAGTTGCAGCCCTCCGGCTGAGTAAACTTTACGGCCGAATAAATCGAGGCGTTTAGCCTCCTTCGATTTGGGCGCTGCGGCCTGCTGACCGTGGCGCTCCCTTGCGTTCACTGATGCCACCACCAGTGAACACGGCTGGGGGTGGGTATACAAGTACCCGTAGTCTTTAGACGGGACAAAGTATTTCCTTTCCACCCCTCTCGCTGTGGGTGGGATAGAGGCAGGAGTCTGCCATATCGTAGATACATTGGCTTGTATCGTGTGGATCAGGGGTAACGCCACCCTCGATGGGGCATCCGCTCCGAGGATATTCACGATGGGGTCGTGCACCTCCACTATCTCCTCCGCCTGCAGGTCCATATTACGGGCCATCCTACGCAGAAGATCTTGGTGAGCCCGAAGATCTATTGGAGGTGGACCTGTGCACGATGTGCCCGCCACTGCCTCATCCGGAGAGGAAGAGGAAGATGCCTCCGGTGGAACAGGATCCAAGGGAGGGTCCTGGTCTCCCTGCTCCTGGGCCGGAGCATCACCTGCGCTTGAGTCCAGGGCGTCAGGTGGTGCGGACACGGAAGCCGAGACGTAGAGCGGTGCCGCGAAGAAGATCTTGGCCGCGAGTACGACCGGTGCCGAGGTGATATTCGGTGCCGGGACTGCGAGCGGCGTGGGGACCTGCTTCGGGACCTGGATCGGTGCCGAGGTTCCAGCCCTTGCGATGGAGGGCGCATCAAGGCAGGTTTCCCCTTCGACTGGACCGGGCGAGGCAACGGTGCCGTCGGTGCCGGTGGTTGAGGCGGTGCCGGCTCCGTGAGAGCTATTAAGTCTCTCGCCGCCGCGAAGGTCTCTGGCGTCGACGGGAGGCACTGTATCACCGCCGGCCTCGGTGGAGACGCCGTCTGCACCGGACTCAACGGCCTCGGCGCCGGAGTCGACGGTGCTGGAGGCACCTGTTTCCGGTGCTCCACCGGCGTACGCGGCTCTACCCCCGGCACTGGGGGAGCCAGCGTCTTCGGCACGGAGGTCCCCGTCTTATGGGCTTTCTTATGCCCTGGGGATAATGACCGGCGCCGAGGCACTTGCTGTGCTTGCGGTGCCGACGAGGTCCGGTGCCGGGAAGGCTCATCTGACGCCACTCGCGTGGTCGTCATGGCCGGTGCCGCCGGGGCACTGCGCACCGAGGCGCTAGGTGCCGGGGCCTGACTTGTAGATGGAGCGTCCGGACTAAGTGCCGCCTCCATCAGGAGTTGCCGGAGCCGAAAGTCCCGCTCCTTCTTGGTCCTTGGTCTGAAGGCCTTACAGATCTTGCACTTATCTGTTTGGTGGGACTCTCCCAGGCACTTCAGACAGGAGTCGTGCGGGTCGCTCGTGGGCATAGGCTTAGCGCAGGAGGCGCACAGCTTGAAGCCGGGAGCGTTGGGCATGAGCCCGGCCCCGCGGCCGGGGGAGAAAGGGGGAGACGACCCCCTTAATCCCCTGAACTATTATAACAACTTTTAAAAACTATTGAACTATTTAACTATAAACGCTAGGACTATAACTATAACTATAACTGCGAATAACGAACTAAGCTAGGGAGAGTGGAGAACAGCTAAGCAGCGCTCCACAGTTCCAACGACCGTCAGGGGCGGTAAGAAGGAACTGAGGGGGCGCCGGGTCGGCTGGGGTATATATTCAGCGCCATGAAGGCGCCACTCTAGGGGGCTCCACAGCCGACCCGCCGGTGTTGCTAGGGTAAAAATCTTCCGACGATCGTGCACGCGGCGCGCACACACCTAATGGAATGGATATGAGCAAGCACTCGAAGAAGAACTGATAGTTTAGCTTCTTCCAGTCTGTATTCAATTAAGAAATCCTCCTTTTGAGCTACCAAACCCTAAGATCAGTTCTATTCTCAGCACTCACACATAACTCCTGATAACATCAGGGTGAATGACATGGGTCTTTCAAGGGGCAAAAGACTGCAAAGTGTCTGAAGAATTGAATAGTTAGCTCAACAGTTACATTTTTGTTTACATGAATGAGAATCTGATAAAAGTCAAAAGCGGTCTATCAGAACACTAAAACAAGTTTTGCAAAACACAACTTTAAAAGGAGGTAACACATTTTCCCCATTATACCCAAACCAGTCTTGTATTTTTCTCCCTCTTATCACCCAGTTTGACACGCAATGAAACTGAATAAAAAATTAAATGCAGAGCTCCTGTGTGATGATTTCACCCCCAGATAATAGATATTTATTAGGAGAATGTAATTTTCAGAACCTTATTCACCCTTTGTACTTCTTACTTACCCAAATCATCAGTTTTGTGGCATTCCATGTCTTCTATCAGCTTGTTTTTTGCTGACTCAAACTTGGTTTGGAAAGCCTTGAAAAAGAAAGATTTAGAATCAGTTCACAACCAACTATATATCAAACCACTAACAAATGAAACGCGTTGGTCTCTCCAGATTTCTGTTAGGGAAGCAATTTTAGTCAGTCTTCTTTCACACAGGGCCCGATGCTGGTTTCCTGTGCCAAGCCTGGTTCCAGGGTTTTGTACAGGGACATGGGTGGCCTCCTCTCCAATTCCATTTGCAGGTAGTATGTGGGGAACTCAGGCAGCAGGCTATGGCAGCTATTTCAGCTCATGGGCAGGAGTAGAAGCTGCCCACTGCTCTCTTTTGCTTGTGGTTTGATGCTGGTGGATCCATGCTGTGCATAGATGCACTGACTATCCCCCTACTTAACTCAAAAAGAAGAACAGGAGGACTTGTGGCACCTTTAGAGACTACTTAACTCACAGTCACAAAGCTCCTCTCCATAGCCTCATGTGGAAAGCCACTGAGGTGCACTGCTCTGTGCTGTGCAGTAGGTTTGGGCTTCCTGCAGATTGGCATCCCTGAGCAGTGAAAATACAACATTCATGGTATTTTTAGCCTTGAAGGCCGGTGGCGGGGAGAGGACAGGCTTTGGCACATTAGTGAAACAACTGGCAGTGTGAGCGTGTGGTCCAAGGGAACACAGAGACAAATGACAACCAAATATAATTTGTCAGAGTTCTGGCATATGGAAAAATGATAAAAATCATCTTCAGACAATACCAAGCAAAGTACATTGTAAATTAATACTACATTAGAAAATAAAAGATTTTACACTGAACTATACTAACTAAAAAGGTGAAGAAACTGCACAGCAGGTCTACAGCATAGATGAACAAAAGTAAATTAATTAAACTTGGAAATTCTTATTGTAAATACTTCTAAAACTGAGGGGCAACTTCAGAGTTTACATGCAAGGTGCTGTAAGTTACATGTCAATAAGGGGTTTAAGTTGGTTTATTTGAACCTAGGAGTCAAAATTGATGTAACCTACATATCAATGGCATGGAAGAGATGGTGTATCAGGAAAAGCAACTAACAGGAAGGAGGAAGAAGTCAGGAGTGGCTACACCTTTTTTCTGTTCTTCAGCATGTAAGTTACACTCAGACTCCCTTATGCCCAGTACTGATACCACATTACACTTCACATCTGAATTTGGTCCTGAGTACGATTCAATTGTCCATGATAGCCTTTCAGAACAGAAGCAAGAGAATAATGTTGCCTTTTTGCCAGTCCACACTCTATTGCTCTGTATGTTACTTTTGCTACAGTATACAGGCTCACTCCTCACCTGCTGAAGTCAGTGGGAGTTTTGGGTTCAATGAGAACAGGATCAAATCTTATATTTTTATAATATATGGATACCTAAAACAGCCATATATAAATCACCTGGTCCAAATTCTCTGCTGGCATAAACTGATACAGTTCCATTGAAATCACCAACAGAGAATTTGACCTCCTGTCTACAGCCTTTTCTAGCATGGAAGGCCAAGCCCTTTGTGACAATACATTGGTACGGGAGATGATGTGACAGAATTTGCTAAATGTATTTCCTGTGGCATAACTTCAGTAGAAAGTCCGCACTAAGTGGGGAGCAGCACCTTCACTGTATACTCCCTACCAGCCCCAAGACATACACAGGGCCGGCTCCAGGGTTTTGGCCACCCCAACCAGCCAAAAAAAAAAAAAAAAAGAAAAAAAAGCCACGATCGCGATCTGCGGCGGCAATTCAGCAGAAGGTCTTTCGCTCCGAGCGGGAGTGAGGGATCGTCCGCCGAATTGCCGCCGAATAGCTGGACCTGCCGCCCCTCTCCGGAGTGGCCACCCCAAGCACCTGCTTGCCAAGCTGGTGCCTGAAGCTGGCCCTGGACACACACTAGAGGCTTGCTATCCATTTTTACAAATGTTATGTCTAGTTTGGTATATGAAGTACTTTAGCTTGTAGCAATACACAGAAACTTTCTTCATGGATATTGTGGGTTCTTCTACTTATAGTTAATGCTAGATGTTTTACCTTATAGACATAACTGTCATTTGGATGGATCACAAAATACACATCTGTCTTCTTCCAAGGATGTTCCTTTGCAAAGCTTAAAACTTCATCAATCATAATATCTGCCACTTCATCATTTGGCAAATTTAACACTCCAGTCCCAATTGCAGGGAAGGAAATTGAGGGAAGCTGATACTCCTGAATCTTAAGCAAACATCTTGACATTACAGTTTTTAGTCCCTGCAGAAAAAAAAAAGGAGAGTTTTTAGACCTCACTTTACTTTTTGACCTGAAAAAGAGAAGTGAAAATCCACTGTAGCTGAACGTCACCTTGCGTGAATCACTGCTGCTTTGTGAGGACCATACTACGTGGAGCACAGACTTGCAGGCAAGATTGTATCCTTTTGTCAATATGAATTTCTCACAATATGGAGGAAGTTTTTGTAACTCAAACAGAAATTCCTTCTGAAGACATAGGCCTGCTTTTTCCAGAATTGCTCTTGAAAGGTTTCCTCTTGAGAGATCATCATTCATGACCACAGAATTAACAATGACTGCAGTCTGGAAGAAAAGAACACAAGCTCTCAGTATATTTTATTTCAGTTAAATGCATATTTTACCTGCACTGCAGTCAGATCCCCACTTCAAATGTACCTGTGCAGCTGGTGAAGTTTTTCCTTATTAAAAACCCCACCCCACCCTGACACTTCCCCTTTTTAAGGTACATCTTCACTGCATGCTTCTTTCGGCAGCGGGTAGAACACATATCAGCATTACCCTCTTTTCCTCCCCCCCGCCCATAACTAGCAGTGTAGCTGGTGAGGCATGTAGAGTACAAAACATAGTTGAAGGGTGTGGATATGTACACAAGTACATCCCTTACACGCTTTCTACTCACCCAAGCTGTGCCTCCCCATCTACACTGGTATTTTTAGCTGCTGAAGCTTTTCCCCTCTGTCTCCACTTGCCAGAGCCTTTCGTTGACAGGAGTAGCTACACACCGCAGCAAGCGGTGGATACAACAGGCTTTTCGGTGTGGTGCACGGCTACACATAGCCTACATGCCACTGACAATGGTGCGTAGTGTAGATGTAGCCTTAGAGTAGTAAGCACTGCCAGTCACACTAATAGTCCTCACCATCTTGTGTACTCAGGAGGAATTGCAAAATTATGGCTGCCTTCTGTGCAGGAGCACTATGGGAGGATGGAAATCCATGAGATTTCTCCTTCTGCCCATCACGTACTCCCTAGGGCTGCTGTAATTTGGAACTGAATTTGTGAAATGCAAAACTTTTGCTTATGGTATTTTGACCACAGAAATAATGAGTCGAACTTTAGCTTGATTGTTTAAGAGTAATTAAAAATACAAGACTCTGAGCTATACCCATTCAGTTCCTCAGAAGGAATATAACTTTTTATAGTCAGTTGACAGAATTTCTCCCCCATCGACCGAAGGTCATAATTGCTGCCCTTTATTTCCACATCTATAAAAACAAACTTCGTAAGGAGTCAAGATGTTTCTTTAACACACAAAGTATGGAACATTCTGTAAAATACAGGATTTGTTAGAAACAGACTATCATTAAAGCTGTGATGCAGCTTCCAATCTATTCACCCTTTCTGGTTTGCCCATAACTAGGATTGCCATGTTTTACCAGATTTTCCAGTTATAATAAGTGAAATAAGTTTATTTAAATCACATGCTGGTGTTTGTCTAACTTGCTCTTAAAAATCTCCAATGATGGAGATTCCACAACTTCCCTAGGCAATGTATTCCAGTGCTTAACCACTCTAACAGTTAGGAAATTCCTAAGTTTTTCCTAATGCCCAACCTAAACCCCCTTTGCTGC
Source organism: Chrysemys picta bellii (assembly GCF_011386835.1). Taxonomy (NCBI): domain Eukaryota; kingdom Metazoa; phylum Chordata; order Testudines; family Emydidae; genus Chrysemys; species Chrysemys picta. The sequence goes on from NC_088796.1 coordinate 118,414,146, forward strand.
AATTTAAGCCCATTGCTTTTTGTCCTACTCTTAAAGGTTAAGAAGAACAATTCTTCTCCCTCCTCCTTGTAACAACCTTTTATGTACTTGAAAACTGTTATCATGTCCCCTCTCAGTCTTCTCTTTTCCAGACTAAACAAACCCAATTTTTGCAATCTTCCCTTACCGGTCATGTTTTCTAGACCTTTAATCATTTTAGTTACTCTTCTCTGGACTTTCTCCAATTTGTCCACATCTTTCCTGAAATGTGGTGTACAGAACAGGACATAATGTTCCAGTTGAGGCCTAATCAGTGCAGAGTAGAACAGAATAATTACTTCTCGTGTCTTGCTTACAACACTCCTGCCTGATGTGATAGGAGCTAGGAGAGTAAACTTCTAGGGGATACATGAAAAAAAGTTAACTATTAAAATATTACATTAAAAAAGTAAAAGTTAATGCCCTGGTTCTAATGGGGGACTTCAATCACCCTGACCTCTGCTGGGAGAGCAATACAGCGGTGCACAGACAATCCAGAAAGTTTTTGGAGAGTGTTGGGGACAACTTCCTGGTACAACTACTGGAGGAATCAACCAGGGGCCATTCTCCTCTTGACCTGCTGCTTACAAACAGGGAAGAATTGGTAGGGGAAGTAGAAGTGGGTGGCAACCTGGGCAGCAGTGACCATGAGATGGTTGAGTTCAGAATCCTCACAAAAGGAAGAAAGGAGAGTAGCTAATATGAGAGGGAAAGGAGTCCAGGAAAGCTGGCTGTATTTTAAAGAAGCCTTATTGAGGGCACAGGAACAAACCATCCCGATGTGCAGAAAGAATAGCAAATATGGCAGGTAACCAGCTTGGCTTAACAATGAAATCTTCGGTGAGCTTAAACACAAAAAGGAAGCTTACAAGAAGTGGAAACTTGGTCAGATGACTAGGGAGGAGTATAAAAATATTGCTTGAGCATGCATGTGTGTAATCAGGAAGGCCAAAACACAACTGGAGTTGCAGCTAGCAAAGTGGGTAACAAGAAGGGTTTCTACAGGTATGTTGGCAACAAGAAAAAGGTCAGGGAAAGTGTGTGACCCTTAATGAATGGGGGAGGCAACCTAGTGACAGATGATGTGGAAAAAGCTGAAGTACTCAATGCTTTTTTTGCCTCGGTCTTCACAGACAAGGTGAGCTCCACACTGCTGTCCTGGGCAACACAGTATGGGGAGGAGGTGAGCAGCCCTCAGCGGTGAAAGAACAGGTTAAGGACTATTTAGAAAAACTGAACATGCACAAGTCCATGGGTCCAGATCTAATGCATCCGAGGGTGCTGAGGGAATTGGCTGATGTGATTGCAGAGCTATTGGCCATTATCTTTGAAAACTCGTGGCGATTGGGGGAGGTCCTGGACGATTGGAAAAAGGCAAATACACCTCTACCCCAATATAACGCAACCCGATATAACACGAATTTGGATAGAACACGGTAAAGCAGTGCTCTGGGGGGGGAGGGGGCTGCGCATGCCGTCGGATCAAAGCAAGTTCGATATAACGCGGTTTCACCTATAATGTGGTAAGATTTTTCGGCTCCCGAGGACAGCATTATATCGGGGTAGAGGTGTATAGTGCCCATCTTTAAAAAAGGGAAGAAGGAGTATCTGGGGAACTACAGAACAGTTAGCGTCACCTCAGTCCCTGGAAAAATCAAGGAGCAGGTCCTCATGGCACTTGGAGGATAGGAAGGTGATCAGGAACAGTCAACATGGATTCACCAAGGGCAAGTCATGCCTGACCAACCTGATTGCCTTCTATGATGAGATAACTGGCTCTGTGGATATGGAGAAAGCAGCGGACGTGATATATCTTGATTTTAGAAAGCTTTTGATATGGTCTCCCACAGTATTCTTGCCAGCAAGTTAAAAAAGTATGGCTTGGATTAATGGACTAAAGGTGGATAGAAAGCTGGCTAGATTGTCAGGCTCAACGGGTAGTGTTCAATGGCTTAATGTCTAGTTGGCAGCCGGTATCAAGCGGGGTGCCCAATGGGTCCGTCCTGGGGCCGGTTTTGTTCAACATCTTTTTTAATGATCTGTATGATGGGATAGATTGCATCCTCAGCAAGTTCGCGGATGACACTAAGCTTGGGGGAGAGGTAGATATGCTGGAGGGTAAGGATAGGGTCCAGAGTGACCTAGACAAGTTGGAGGATTGGGCCAAAAGAAATCTGATGAGGTTCAACAAGGACACGTGCAGAGTTCTGCACTTAGGATGGAAGAATCCCATGCACTGCTATAGGCTGGGGACCGACTGGCTAAGCAGCAGTTCTGCAGAAAAGGACCTGGGGATTACAGTGGATGAGAAGCTGCATACGAGTCAGCAGTGTGCCCTTGTTGCAAAGAAGGCTAACGGCATATTGGGCTGCATTAGTAGGAGCATTGCCAGCAGATTGAGGGAAGTGATTATTCCCCTCTATTCGGCACTGGTGAGGCCACATCTGGAGTATTGCATCCAGTTTTATACCCCCTCACTACAGAAAGGATGTGGACAAATTGGAGAGAATCCAGTGTAGGGCAATGAAAATGATTAGGGGGCTGGGGGACATGACTTACAAGGAGAGTCTGAGGGAACTGGGCTTGTTCAGTCTTCAGAAGAGAAGAGTGAGGGAGGATTTGATAGCAGCTTTCAACTACCTGAAGGGGGGTTCCAAAGAGGATGGAGCTCAGCTGTTCTCAGTGGTGGCAGATGACAGAACAAGGAGCAATGGTCTCAAGTTGCAATGGGGGAGGTCTAGGTTGGATATTAGGAAACACTATTTCACTAGGAGGGTGGTGAAGCACTGGAATGGGTTACCTAGGGAGGTGGTGGAATCTCCATCCTTAGAGGTTTTTAAGGCCCGGCTTGACAAAGCCCTGGCTGGGATGATTTAGTTGTGTTGGTCCTCCTTTGAGCAGGGGGTTGGACTAGATGACCTCCTGAGGTCTCTTCCAACCCCAATCTTCTATGATTCTATGATGACTTTATTCTATTGACTGTCCTGACTCTATCTGTTGTTTTCTCCTATTCTCTCATAACAGGGCTCACTCACACTTTTCATAACTCAATAGTCATATTATAAGAAGATACCTGTGTATATAATGTATTGGGCCACTGATTCTAATGTTCGGTAACTAAAGGCAAGAGGACAAGATGCACATTTACTGGATCAATACAACATGCCTTCTAATCTCTTAGTGTCTAATCCTGCAAGGTGCTGGGATGCAAGTCCATGCTCAGCACTTCACAAGATCAGGGCCTTCGTGCTCCGTCATGAAGACTTACTTGCTGATCTTCAATGTGTCCTCTTATGATGTGTAGGCAAAGACCATTGATTGTGATGGAATCTGGAAGCCGGTTTGCTGAAGCTGGTGGAGTCTCCTGAAGTGAGTTGATGTCACTCCTGCCCAGCAACTCTTCACAGGCCTTTTTCATTGCTGCAACTGTGGGCTCAGTAATGTTCACCAAGTGGATTTCTTTGAACCAGCCAAATAATGGAGCTAGCTCAACAAAATTCTTTATAGTCCGTACGATCACATGAGCACATAAATCTAGTGGGAAGCCAAAAATTCCTGAGCTCACTGCAGGGATTGCAACAGACTTTATATTATTCTCCGGAACATTAACATATTTCAGGACATTTATAATAGCTGTCTCAAGCATGTGACAACATCTCTCACTTTCATTTGCAGACCATCTTGGACCTACTGTGTGGATAACTTTCTTACAAGAAAGCCTGCCTCCACCTGTCACTACTATTTGGCCAGTGGTGAGTGTTCCATGGCGATCAATATAACGTTTACTCTCTTGCTTAATTTCTGGCCCACCAGCTTTCACCAGGGCAAGAGCAAGGCCTCCAATATGGTCCAGATGTTCATTGGCTGCATTCACCAAAGCATCAGCATTATGTCTTGTCATATCATCCACCCAAACAGATATCTCAATTCCTTCCTTCAGGCTTTTCTTGTATACTTCAAGGGGACATCTTATACTCTTAAGGAGAGACATGCAACCAAACTTCTTTTCAATGAGGTCACGTAGACAGCTCTCTCTTCTCGTAAGGATTTCATAAACATCCTTACTGATGGGAATTGTTAAGCTCTCCTCTGTATCCTTGCTGGACACTAGATAATAAAACAATTTGAAGAGAAATGCAGTAATCCAATGTAAAAAACATTTTTAATGCAGACCATATTTTAAAGCTTTCAATCATTTTTAAAATTGAGTGGGACGATAAAGGAAAATTACTTACTGATCATTCCTTTTGTCATAGTCTTCTCTCCTCCTATTCTACCTTAGAGACATAGCAAAGACAGCCAGTTTTTGGGTCCCTTTACCAGTAAAGCAAGAAGGCAAAGGCCTTACAAGTCAGAGTTTCCTTGTAGAAGCCCCAATCTGGCCCCATTCTTGCCCATGTCAGCTGCCATGACTAACTCTCCTCTTATCCAGCCAGGCCTTTGTCTCCTAAATCAATGTGCAGCCTATGAAGACTCTGTTGTATGGATCAGTTTACACGTACACCTTCACCTTTGTTCCAATCAGATGCCATTCCCTGACTTCCCAGGAAGAACTCTTCTTCCTGCCTCTGTCCATTTGGACTTCCTGTCTGGACTGTGGGTCATCCCACATCCCATCCTTCCAGGTCTTTTCTCTTTCCCTCCCTCCTTCCAGTCCAATCCACATCACCACTGATGTGAATTTCAGAGGCGTGGGGAGCCCATTTTGATTTTGAGGAACAGAAAAGGCTCAGCATCAATATTCTGGAGCTGCTAGATATCCACCTCATCCAACAAACCTGTGAACACTTGGTTTTCCAGTCCCACGTTCTCACCCAATAAGCTCACTCTTTAGTTCTGCAGCTTCTCAGAGGCCCTTTCTTTTTGCCCACAGCAGAGAGTCCACAATCTCCCTACAAGTTTTAACTTTAAGTAGTGCTGTAGGAGAAGAAAATGGGCCACCATCTCGTTTCACATAAGCCACCAAACAGCTGTCAGATCAACAATTTTTTTTAATCACAGCCCACTGGGAGTACATCTCAACTAGCAACACAGAACTGCAAAGGTCTTTATACCATTATGAATCTCCTGAGTTATATAATCCTCTGTATTGGTAGATTTCTATAGAACTACATACAGGAGATCTCTCGTTAACTTGTTTGTGACAGTGTAAATCAGGGGTCGGCAACCTACGGCACGCGTGCCAAACATGGCACGCGAGCTGATTTTGAGTGGCACGCAGCTCCCCTGAGGCGGTCCCGGTCCCCAGCCCCACTCAGCCCCCCCCCTTGTTCCCCCCCCGGCACCGCTCTCCCCTGCGGGGGCAGGAGGCAGAAGCTTGGTTCTGCAGCAGCCAAGCTTCCCCCTCCCCCGCTTCTTCCCCCAGCGTGATGCTTTCCGGCCCCTCCTCCTCTCCTTCCCTGGCCAATCAGCTGATGGCCCTAGCGAGGGGGAGGGGGAAGAACGGCAGCGTCCACACAGCTCCGTAGAGGAGGCAGAGAGAGGTAGGGATGGAACCTGGGGGAAGGGGGTGGAACAGAGCATATGCCTTCCAGCCCCCTGCCCTGAGCCGCTCAGGGCAGGGGGCTGGGAGCACCCCCACGAGCCGAGCACCCCAGCCTTCTGCTCTGCACCTCCACAGCCCCATCCCTCTGCCCTGAACCCCCCCCAACCAACACACCCCCAACCTTCTGCCCTGCACCCCCCACACCCCCAGCTGTCTGCCCTGAACCCCCCCCACCCCAACACACACACCCAGCCTTCTGCCCTGCACCCCCCACACCCTCCAGCCCTCTGCCCTGAACCCCCCACCCCAACACACACCCATCCCTCTGCCCTGCACCCCCACAGCCCCACCCCTCTGTCCTGAACCCCCCCACAAACTCAGCCTTCTGCCCTGCACCCCCCCCACACCCCCAGCCCTCTGCCCTGAACCCCCCCACCCCAACACACACACCCAGCCTTCTGCCCTGCACCCCCCCCACCCTCCAGCCCTCTGCCCTGAACCCCCCACCCCAACACACACCCATCCCTCTGCCCTGCACCCCCACAGCCCCACCCCTCTGTCCTGAACCCCCCCACACACTCAGCCTTCTGCCCTGCACCCCCCACACACCCCCAGCCCTCTGCCCTGAACCCCCCACATCCCAACACACACCCAGGCTTCTGCCCTGCACCCCCACTGCCCTGATCTCTGAACCCCCCCACACACACCCCAGCCTTCTGCCCTGAACCCCCTCCCCCAGCCCTCTGCCCTGACCCCTGAAACACCCCCCGCAGCCCTCTGCCCTGACCCCTGAAACTCCGCCCCCCCGCCAGGTCTGGGGTCCCGGCCGCAGGCCCTGATCAGCCCGCTGCTGGTCTAGGTGGACAGAACCTCAGGCTAGCAGCCTGCTGAGCAGGCTGGTGGGGTAAGATCAGCATTTTAATTTAATTTTAAATGACGCTTCTTAAACATTTTGAAAACCTTGTTTACTTTACATACAATAGTTTAGTTATATAATATAGACTTATAGAAAGAGACCTTCTAAAAACGTTAAAATGTATTACTGGCACGCGAAACCTTAAATTAGAGTGAATAAATGAAGACTTGGCACACCACTTCTGAAAGGTTGCCGACCTCTGGTGTAAATCCTTACAATTTGCACGAGTTTACCATACTTTTCAGCTGAGCGACTGTATCTATTTCTCCCCTCAGTTGCAGTCTAAAAATAGACTGTTTGGCACCTCATTGTTACTAAGGTGTACTGAATTTAAGCTGTTTTTCATCCAGGCACTTTTTCTTTACCATACCTGTACTGTACTTTTACAAGTGTGGGGAAATCATGTAAAACTAATTAAACATAAAATTGACATCCTCGTCCGGGTCATACATTTTTGTTTGCTTTCAACTAAACCGTGTGCATGCTTTCAAGTATACTTATTTTAGCTGCAGTGAAATTTCAGTTCAAAGAAGAAGGGAATACATTCATAAATTCTAATCTGCTCTATAACGTGAAAAGAAAGCTTACCTGAATCGTAATACTCCTTAGGGGTTTCTGGTGGTGAGATTCTGGCTTCATAATTCACATGGCTTGATTCCAAAGAAAATACATCTGACTCACTCTGTTTTAAGAATGAGGAACTATCTGCACTCTCGGTTCCCACATTTTTCATAAAAGGAAGGTACTGCTGACCATTTATATCATGGTCTGTCTCATCAAAGCAACTGACCTGTCCACAATAAGACAGCGAAGATGTTAACATGCTCTGCCTCTCACCTGATCTCGAAGGAGAACAAGACTCATTTTTGTAATAATCTAAGGACTGACTTCTGCTGTTCTGTATGTTATCAAGCAATTCTGAATAATGATAATCTCCTTGAATATTAGAGAGCAAAGACTTGGAAAACGAAGCCTGAGGAAAGGTCATGTTGAAGCAGCTCCATTGTTCTTGGGGTGATACAGTTTTCTTGGGTAATTTTGGAGGAGTGGAAGAATTTAGGTTGTACAAAGAAGTGATGTCACAAAAATGCTGAAATGAAAGAAACAGACTTAAGGAATGCTTATGGTACAATTCAACACTATAAAATCCAAATATGAAAAAAAGTTAAATTAGTTTTCAAGATCCTAAGACATAGATACATTTTTCTGTCTGCCAAAAAAGAAAAAGTTACCATTGCTGACATTTCTCTGGTGGCCTTCCTGAACTAATGGGGGCATGGAGCATTTCATGCTGTGAAAAGATTCAATGGAGAGGGGAGAACCCAGATGAAGAGAAGAAAATTTAAAAGGAAAAAGGTGAGGAAACATTTCATTGTAAAAAGCCCCAAAATTAAGATTAACATTAAAGTAAACAAAGGCTCTAGGTAATAAAAGACACCTGGTTCTGAACACGCCAGAGAGAAAGTTGATGGCTGGGATATACACTGCCCCTCTTGAGTACAGTTTTAGAAGCCTCCAACACTGATATAAAGGGGACTCAACTCAACGGTTAAGTATTAGTATATATGCCAATTCAGATATGAATAAAAAATACTCTACAACAATAAGGACTAATGCAGCTGGCAAGCAATGAAAAAAATATAACAACTTAGTTATCTGATTAGTTTTTAAAATTATATTAGGAAATATAAACATATAACCTCAGAAAGCATTCTGTAAAGTCTTATTTATTACACAGACAGCTGGACTGCTAGTAAAATATATAAATTCACTATGCCCAACCTTTAAAACTTTTTCTGGAACCTCAGGCAGGAGTTCCTGAAGTTGGTCAAAAGTTGCCAACAACAACCACTTCAGTGAAGACCCCTTCTTTAACAGGAGCTGAGCTACTAGAGGGTTTATACATGGAAAAGTAAGCAAGCACTTCTCTGCCTGGGGGAAAAAAGAAGTCACTGTCAGCTTCCGAAATGATCCATTTGGGACATTCAGCTTGCTCTGTTATTAGAAGGTAAAGAGAATACCATCTTTATATAATCTCTGGGCACAGAATCTGTCACAGAACCACAATTCCTAGCAGGTAGGCCTTGTATACACCACTAAACATCTATAAATAGAATATCTTTCTAGAGGGGGAACAAATTGTGCACAACTGTATGGTAAGAAGGGTGTATAGGAAGATGAAAGTAACTGCTCTATACCTAAGGTTGACAAAAATGATCCATTTAATCTGGATTTCCAACACACAACCCAAACTTTTCTAAAAAACTTACTTTGGACCTAAAAAGTCACATGTTTACTCTCAGGTTAGAATAGATTCCCCCTTACCCCCACCCCAAGTTCAAGGAAAACTGCCCAAGCTGTGTGCTGTACTCTACATAAGGCCCTTTGTTTTCAGGTTTTATTTGTCTTAAAAATTTCTGGGAATTTAGGGGGAAGCGAGGGATACACGGTACTCATGGGAGGCAGCAGTTGGGAGGTCTGGGCTTCCAGGATCCAGCTGTCTGCCCATCTTGCTCCCCAGCTCAGCAGAAGTAGATGGGCCGTGCTGAAGGGCTGGAGTCAGGAGGCGGCTCTGACCGGCAGGGAAAGCAGATGGGGACTATCACCCAGCTCCCCTGCCCATCATGCCCCCACTACACACTACCTGGCAAGGAGCCACCTGATAGGGGAGCCTCCCTCGGCTGCAGGGGCTCAGCTCCCTTCCCGTCTTGTCATCTCACTTCCCCATGCAGACAGGCTCATCCAGCATGTAAATATCTATACATCAATTATCCAATGAGTAAATAAACAAACGTTTACTATCTTGGGCTCAAGACTGCAAGCACGTAACTAGTCCCATTGACTTTAATGGGATAAACTACATACTTACAGCTAAGCATGCGCTTAACTGCTATGTTGGCTTGGAATCAGTGTTCAGAACCCTGCAGGATTCGGCCATTGTTCTGTAATCTGTCCCAGTTTATTTAGCTTTTAGAATTTGGTGCACAGGATTATAGTGTCACAGTAAACAGGATAGGGTGACCAGACAGCAAATGTGAAAAATTGGGACGGGGGTGGAGGGTGGGGGGTAATAGGAGCCTATATAAGAAAAAGACCCAAAAATTGGGACTGTCCTTATAAAATCAGGACATCTGGTCACCCTAAAACAGGACGAGTCTTTTCCAGCTGAGATATTCAGATTGATTTGCTCCCTGGGATATTCTACTGCCTCTTAACACTGAGGATGAATCCCTCTTCCAGCACAGCTGCCCCTGAAAGCACTGGGGAATGAAAATTGCAGCTACTTGTGCCTGTATTCAGGCCCATTGTGATTCAGGCCCATTGTGTTTATATTTGACAACAAAACAATAGAAAACTGGAATAATGAAAACAACCTAGCATTTTAAATATCTTACAAACAGTAAGAGAACTGCTACACTTAGCTAGGGTGACCAGATTACCAGTATAAAATATCGGGATGGGGGCGGAGCCAAAAAAGGGAGGGGGCGGAGCAAAAAAGGGGGGGGCGGAGCAAAAAAAAAAGTTTTAAGGGGCCTGGGGCATTAGCAGGCCCCGCACGCTGCCCTCCCCGAGTCCCCGCGGAGCCTCCCGCCCCCTGGCCCGCCACGGGCATATGCGGGGCGCAGTGGGTCTGGGCGGGGGCAGCGCGGAGCGGGCAGGAGCCGGGGGGGGGGGCGGCAGGGGCCGAATCCCCGCTGCTGCCAGGAAGCCCCGTGCCTCTCCCTCCCGCTCGCGTCTGTGGCTCCTTCCCGGCGGGACGCGCCTCCCGCTGCCCCGGGCACATGCGGCGCGTGTCCCCCACGCCTAGTCTCCCTCCCGCCGGGAAGGAGCAGCTGGACGCGTGCCGCATGTGAGTGGGGCAGGTCGGGGGGCGCGTCCTGCCGGGAAGGAGCCGCAGCCGCGAGCGGGAGGGAGAGGCGCGGGGCTCCCCGGCAGCAGCAGGGATTCGGCCCAGGCCCCCGCGCCGCCCACCTGGCCCCTGCCCGCTCCGCGCTGCCCCCCGACCGGACCCACCGCGCTGCCCCGCGGGCTGCAGGGCTGGAGCAGCCTTCAGGCTGCGCTCCCGGCCCCGGGTGCAGCAGCCCGGGCAGAAGCCCTCTGGCGTGGCGGGGGGGCTCACAGCTGAGCCCCCCTGTCTCCCTCCCTTGCCCGCCCCCCTTTACCCGCCCGGTGCCCGGGTGCTGGAGCTGACTCACCAGCTCCAGGATCCAGGCACCGCCGCCGCCATCCCCTCCCTCCAGGCTTGCACCGCCATGCTGCAAGCCTGGGAGGGAGGAGGAATGCTGGGGAAGAGGCGGGGCCAGGGCGCGGATTTGGGGAGGGAGCCAATGGGAGAAGGAGGGGGCGGAGCCGGGGCGCGGGGGGGCCCGAGCGCCGGAGGGGAAGGGAAAATTTCTTCTTTGTCCAGTGTCCCGACCAAACATTGGTCGGGACGCGGGACAAAGAAGCAAATATCGGGACAGTCCCGATAAAATCGGGACGTCTGGTCACCCTACACTTAGCAAAAAGACAAACAAACCTCAGATGGCAAGATAGAAAGCCAGGATCTGTCCAACCATTCACAAGGATTTGTTTTAGAAGACATCAAAATGTTGTCAGCAATCTGACGAATTAACAATGCTGTCTCTTCAACCCCTGGCACAAGAGCTACCTAAAATAATTTAAAATACGTTAGCTCAAAGGTTATACTTAAGAGTAAAAGGTTGTATTCACAATGGTCTGCAGCAGGCAAGAAACTAGAAAACTTAAAGATGGTCCTGAAACCAAAGACCTATAGTCATTAAAATTGTTCCATGCAAGTGATATGGAGGGCTGTAACCTCCATCTTCAGCACCACACACTGCCTCTGGATTACTCAAACTCTATGTAGGTAAAATTAATTCCCCTACAACACCTTTTAGATATGATCAAGTATGTAGCTATAACAATACTCCCTTTCAAAAAAGGTAATTCTTGTAAGCCTAAATTTGATATGTTATAGTAAAGGTGTAATAAGTTCCAGGAATTCAGGATATTTAGCATTTTGAATGCCTAAGTAATTTTCTAGTGAATTACTGAACACACATATTGAACTGTACAAGGATTGACTTTCAGATATGTCATTTCCCTACAACTAATTTGACTAGGATAACTTTGCAGGAGATTTTAATGTATATGTGATAGTAAATCACCTTATCTTTGCAATTTATTTTATGCATTTGTATCAGCTAGTCACACATACCAACTTGATGAATCACAAAAACTTTCCCCTCTTTTTTTAATTTCTACTACTCCAAATATCGGTAACATTTTTATAGAAAAAACATTTTTATAAACTTTCTTCTTAGTACACAATGGATAAAATTTCTTTTTAGTACACTTAGTACACCCCTCTTCCCCAATTATAATGTTTGCTGGTGAAATGACACCAGTAGAGAAAGCTTTTTTTCCTCTTTTAAAACAATAGATTTGTCTCTTAAGAATCTTACAAATCACCTTCTTTAGTATCTTTTTACAAACAGTTACATTAACTTTGACTTGTGAGTCAAAATGCAGAAGCCACACCACACTACAAAAAAGGATAATACAGCTGGGTTCACATACACAATAATGGATTGATAAAATTATGATATTTTCTCAGTATTATGACCTCTAGTGGTAAAACACAGCTATTTCTGATTCTTAGTCTGAGCCCTATTCATTGTCCATTGAAGTCAATCCGAGCCTCATCCAATGGCAATGATCAGGCTCCTACATCTCATTTTAATCAGGTATTTAAATTTAAACTATTTCATACATTTGATTTTGTGTACATGCTTTATCAAATGTTTTGGTAATGGCACGGAGGTGGTTTTATGATACTGAAGGTAAAAGAAATTTTACTAAAGAAATTACCTTCACTTCAAAGTCTTCTGATTTCTGTGAAAATGGAACCAAAGCAGCATAAATTAAGGATAGATGATGCAGAGTCTTTCCCGTGAGGCTGTATCTGAAACAGAGTTACATTATACAAGGGGCAGCTTTAGCTTGGGTTCAATTACGCCTACAGAAATCATGAAACTAATGGTGCCGAAGCTGAGTGGCACTGTGACCCTGTGTGCCAGGTCATAACACCTGGAGTGGGGCGCCAGGCCCAGGCCCAGACCCACAGGACTGGAGCTGTTGCTGTGGGGTGAGTGAGGGGCAGGCTTGCTCGCCAGGCCATCGCCCCTACCTCTGGGGTTCTCACCTCTACACCGGGCTGAGATTAGAGTGGTGGTGTTGCTTTGGGTATTTATTGGATTATTATCCAATATTATGCTTCCTAATTTTGTTCTTACCAGTAGAGTATTGTTGAAATAATATATAAATGATAGATCATGCTATCTTTGTATTTATTTTTTGTTTTGTTTCATACTGTAATTACACTAGAGTTAATGAATTGGGAGGTTGCATCCGCCCCTGCACTATACATTAGATATATTTGATAGCTGCATATAATATTTTCAAAACAATAGACAAAGTCTTCTGTAACTATGTAGTTTACCTACCAGAATTCTGAATATTAACTAAAGCTCTGTGAACATTAATTAACAAATAGCTCTGCAAGGAGCAACCGGAATGCAGCTGAATCACTCAACAGGAGAGGCTGCATTGTGAGGGAGAAAAATGATGTCAGTCTTCAGTGCACAGTCAATGCTATGAGCAACAGCACTGGAAGGGAACCCAGTTAATAAGGGAGAAAGAGCGCAAAGAGAAAATAGCCAGTGCAGGGAGAATTTACTGCTTACCATTAGTTTACAGGAGAAGGCTTATGGGAAGAAAATGGTGGTTACATGAGACAGCAGAATCAGAGATTCAGGTACTCTGGGGAAGTTCAGGCTTGAAATTAGACGAAGGTTTCTGACCGTTAGAGGGGTGAAATATTGGAATGGCCTACCGAGGGAAACGGTGGGGGCGAGGGACCTGTCTGGTTTTAAGATTAAGTTAGATAAGTTTATGGAGGGAATGGTTTAATGGTAAAACATAGTAGTCAAGAAAACCAAGCAATGGTAGGTAAATAGCATAATGGCTAATAGGGATCAGGATGGAGACTCTTGCCTATATGCTCGGGGTCTTACTGATCGCCATATTTGGGGTCGGGAAGGAATTTTCCTCCAGGGCAGATTGGCTGAGCCTCTGGAGGTTTTTCGCCTTCCTCCGGAGCATGGGGCAGGGATCTCTAGCAGGAGGGTCTCTGCCGATTGAAGTCACTAGTAACAGGATTGGGGACTTCAGCAGCAGAGTCCAGGGAAGGGGTAGGGACGGTTTTATGGCCTGCAGCATGCAGGGGGTCAGACCAGATGATCATAATGGTCCCTTCTGACCTTAAAGTCTATGAGTCTATGAGTCTATACTACTTATGAACGAGGCAGAGCTTCTGGAGCAAAAGCAGAAGGGTCGCTGGCAATGATTGACAGATTTGGAGAATACATGCATAGCTGCCAGGCAGGATATAATACTGATGCCGTGATTAACGGACATGCACTTGTAGGACATTAGTTTATTTTAGTCCATTACAATGCACGGTTCCAATGGTTATTGTTGTCAAGCCAGTATTGTCTCCAGATACGTTGATTTTTACTTTTTTAATATCAAAGGATGTCTGATCTAAGTCTTAACTGCTTAGAAAAGTAAATTTATTTTTAAAACTGAATGGTTCATCTCTTGAACATGACCAAAAATAATTTAAAAACTCAAAATACCCAGTTTTGACCCGTTAGGGTACCAAGAAATTAATTGCCATGTAAATCAGTTTACTGAGTCCCAAGATAAAAGTGTGGCAACACAGAAATGGAGTGAAAAGTCCAATGCAAATTGGAAACACAGTGGAAGTTGAATATGTAGCTATTTATATTGTTGTAAAAGAAGTGCATGACTTGCAATTAAATTTAAACATTTTGTTAAGTTACTTTGTTCTAGTAAATGATTTAGCATAGTGACAACTCTGCTTTATAACACCATGCTAGTAGAATGAATGTTTAACTTACTCTGAATTCAGTCTCTCTCTGGAATACAAAATGATCCAACAGCAACTGTATTGGAGTGATAGTGCCATCAGTCTTAATATGATATTATCAGAGGATGTCTCATAATTCAGTTCTTCCAAAGTCTACCGCAAAATTAGCACAAAAAAGGTAAAAAAAGTGAATATATTTACAAGGCTGCTGTAAGATTTAAAATGTGCATCACTGTAATGTAAACTTTACAGTTGAGAAGGAGCCTTATTAAATGGATAAAGCTCACTGGACTGGAAGCCAGGAGACCTAGATTCAATTCTGACTTTTATTCTGTGTGAACTTTGGCAAGTCATTTGACCGCACATGCCTCAGTTTCCCCTTTTATAAAATGAGGATATTTATGTACTGCACAGGTTTGCTCTTAGGCTTATTGAGAATTATAAAAGTGCAAATTATTATTATTAATCTTTACCTTAATCAACCTATATGTATTACACTATGGATGTATTGGATTTATAAAGTACAACGTGGCTAAATACTATGCTGTAGGAGGGCATAGACGTGTTCTGTTTTTAATAATTTTTCACTTGACCAGAGCTCAAAGAGTATTAATATGTGAATTTATACTCAATTTATCTTGCAATATCAGTTTTTCTAGCTGTAGAGTTTCAGTCATACACTGAATAGATGAATAAATGTAAGGAATTTTAATAACAAAGTTTATACGATCATGTTCAGTTGTTCAAACCTTAGTGTAGGGCAAATTCTTCTCTACTTTAGTATGTATATCTTGTTGACATGAAAGGAATTAACATAGATATCAATGAGAGGATACAGTCATCTATAACTTGAATTGTTCACAAAATATTTTCAATTATACAACCCCTTTTTCAAGTGTGGGGTCTTTAATAATAAATATTCAATATTATCAAAATCACTTCAGGGATTTTAGAACAGAACTGACGACAGGGATAATGCAGGTCAGCTTTGCAGCTATTCTGTTATCAAGCATAAGTGTAGAAAGAAGATACAATACAAGATCAATCAGTAAATGCCTCAAATGACATAAACAGAATTTTGGATTCATTCAACTCTGGAATAACTTCTGGGATGAGAAGCTATTAGGATCTGAAATGGTCATCCTAAGAAGGGGGTTAAGAGGAACAACAAAAATGGCTAGACGGCTGGAGAGACTGGTTTACAAGGAAAAATTAAGAGATGTAACTGAGTGCGGAATTTGACCATGTTGGTCTAATTTTGTACCTCAATAATTATGGCAGTGCGTTCATCTATTGTTATCACGACATATCGATCTGTACCTCCAAAAAGCTGTAATGATTCACTGCAACTTCTCTCAACAAAAGTAATATTGTACCTATAGAATTCACAAACGGTCAGTAAATTTCATTTAAGTGAAATGATGAAATCTTCCTAAAAGGAAAAGAATGTTGTTGTGAAGTCCTTTTATTTAATTCTTCAACTTCAATTATATGGATTTTTAATTTCTTGATCTCTTGTGAACCCCCAACTATACTTCAATTAAGACATATATTCAAAGGTCAAAAATCAATATAGTTAGACTTCAATATTTCAATATTTATTCTGTTAGGTTTAATTCCACATTCATTAAATATTACCTTGATGTACTGCCACAGTCTGCACACAAGGTTGCAGTTCCATGAAGCAACATTATGTAATGCAGAGATTGATATTTATAAGTCAGCAAAACATTCTGATGTTGAAATTTGCAGTATAGCAAAGTCAACCCTTTTAACTTCTTGTTGAGAAGCTATAGCTGTATTACATTGCTTCTGACAACTAAAAAAGATTTTAGCAACATGTTACCCTGATTATTAGCCATTCCTTCCTCATTTAGGGCCATATCCCTCTTCTCTATCACTGTGCAGCACAGAGAGACTGAAAGGAGTGAAATTCCCCTCTAATGGCCCTCAAATTGCCAGAGGGAGGGAAGTGAACCAAAATAGCATCCCCACTCCTTGTGTTAGTGAAAGACCCTTTGAATGAACACCACATGCTCAGGGCTCTGAGGGAGTCACAGTTGATTAGAGGGGGAGCCACTCTATGGGGCATCATCCTCAGCAAACACAAGGGAGCTAAAACTTACTCTGTCAGCATTAAGTCACACAAGAAACGTGCACCTTTTCTGATATCCAGTGGAAAAAACTTGTGTGTCCAGATATTCTGTGTGTGACTGGTGAGACTGCTGTGAAATTCCAGAATTCTTTGCTGATCCCTTTGATGGTCCCACAATTCCAGGGAAATTTAGGTAAAAAGCACTGGTTGGGTCGCTGGCTACTCTGCCACAGTCAGGCTGAGCACAGTCAGAGCTCAGGGCTAAGAAGAACTCATTAAGTATATTATTCAATTTTTAAATACTGAAATTAAAAATGTTGTTTTTGGACTGTTAAATTGTTATTAAGAACAAGCTGGAAACTGTTTTGCCATTCTTCTTCATTGTGCTTCACGGTTAGTATCAAACCTGGCAATGCTTTTCAGCAAGATGGCCACCACTAGCACTAGGCTTAAAAGGGCAAATTGTAATTAAACTCTTCACAGAAACACACTTCACAATTTTTTTCCATAATGAAAAGTGCTGTTTACTCTGTGAACTTTTAGATTGTTGGGGAAAATAAAATGGATATTGTTTCTGTTAAGGAGAATAACAACACACCTGTGCCGTGCACTATTTTCAAACCTTCAGAATTTTGTTATTGTTATAAAGGTATTTCAACAAATTGAAGGTGCTAGTACTCATTCAGGATTGTTTAAATACCAAGGTGAGTCAGAGGGTTTAAGAACATAAGAATATAAGAACGGCCATCCTGGGTCAGACCAAAGGTCCATCTAGCCCAGTATCCTGTCTTCCGACAGTGGTCAATGCCAGAGGGAATGACCAGGTAATCATCAAGTGATCCATTCCCTGTCACTCATTCCCAGCTTCTGGCAAACAGAGGCTAGGGATGCCATCCCTGCCCATCTTGGCTAATAGCCATTGATGGACCTATCCTCCATGAATTTATCTAGTTCTTTTTTTAGTTTAAAGTAGAAGAGACCACCAGATGACACAGTCTGACCTCCTGTTTATCACAGGCCACTAACACCTCCCTACCCCAGTAATCACCCACCAAGACAACAACCAGAATTAGACCAAATTATAACAGCCCTCAGGAGACTAAACTCTTTGCATGCCACAGGGAGAGAATACAAAGTTTGAACATCCAAAACAGTTTTTGACTTTGCTAACTTTTAAAATAGCATTAGAAAAATTGGTAGCATCAGAAAAATGGGACATTTTTGTCTTCTAATATTTAGGGAGTCCTGGTAATTAAAAAAAAACAAGCAAAATACTTTTATGAAAACTTTTTAAAACAAAATTACTCCTAGGTAGCACCCAAGCATGACATATTTAAGCTCAAAGGTGATTTTCGGAGAAAGTTGTAGGATTGAAATAAGAATTTGGAATAAAAGCACAATTTCACCATTAACATCTCTAATATTAATATCAGTAGGCCAAATTCTGCTCTGATTCACACCCATATAACACCAGTGACTTCAATGAGCCATGAATGTGATTGCCAGATTTGTCTTGTAGTCTTCACTATAATGCTAATGCTGTCATTGCTAAGTGGAGCGATAGCCTCATCAACCAACAAGGTGATAAGTGCATTGGAAAAACGTAAAATAAATAGAATTGATTAAATTAAGGGGCCTCATTTCAGAAAAATTCTAGGCTAAGAAAAGTTGTGTCAGCATATAGAACATTATATGTGATTATATTATATTCTGAAAAGTCAGTGGGGAGGGCCAAAGGGGAGCATATAGACCTATGAAAAATCAGGAGGCAAACACCAGTCTGGTGGAAGGGCAACTGCCCACATTGTCCCATAGCAAATGAGGCCCCTAATTAATTGACAGATAGATGCATCAGTAATCAAGTCAATTTCACTTACTTGGATTCTAGAAGTTGAAGGATTTCCGGTGCGTTAAGAAGTCCTTCAGATGTCAGAAACACATACGGAATCTGCACCTCCAGAGGGAAGCAGCCAAAATTTTCACCTGAAACATTTTCAGATTTAAAGATAAATAATATAACAGCTTCACAAAACAGGGAATATAAGAGGTGATGGTTTTAGGTATTCAAATAGACATATCTTTTTGAAAATGTAGACTATATACACCCCCATTAAAAATATTTCTGTTGAATTTTCTTCTTGTGCAAGTAATTTCAGATGCTAGAAGGCCCTTCCTAGTTTTGTCCAGCACTGAAGCAAGCCTCCCTCTGCATGAAGAACACTGGATAGCGCCTCTATCAATGCTGAACTACCAGGTAGTCAAAGAGGTTCTCTCAGGGTTCAGTGCGATTCACTGCTAATCTTTTCCAGGATTGGGCTCAAGTCCAAAACTTCTTCCTATCTTACTCCTATTATGTACATAATTCAAGAGATGAACTAGCTCAGGATGCTTAGCTTTAGCCATTATGATTATTCTCTCTCTCTTTCATGGGCACATACCTGTAAACATTTTAGAGCAGGGGTGGGCAAACTACAGCATGCGGGCCACATCCAGCCCGCAGGACCGTCCTGCCCTACCCTGAGCTCCTGGCCCGGTAGGCTAGCCCCCGGCCTCTCCCCCACTGTTCCCCCCCAGCCTCAGCTCGCTTGCTCTGCCGCCAGTGCAATGCTCTGGGCGGTGGGGCCGTGAACTCCTGGGGCAGCGCAGCTGCAGAGCCCATCCGGACCCGGTGCTCTGTGCTGCGTGGTGGCGGCGTCGGCGTGGCCCGTCTCCAGCTGGGCAGCACGGCTGTAGGGCTACCAGCCACCGGTGCTCCAGACAGCACGGTAAGGGGGGCAGGGAGCAGGGGGGGTTGGATAGAGGGCAGGGGAGTTCGGGGTGGTGGTCAGGGGGTGGGGTGTGGATAGGGGTCGGGGCAGTCGGGGGGGGAAACAGGGGGTTGAATGGGGGAAGGGGTCCCCGAGGGTAGTCAGGAAGGAGGGGAGGGGTTGGATGGGATGGCAGGGGGCAGTCAGAGGCAGGGGTTCCGGGGGCAGTCAGGGGACAGGGAGAAGGGGTGGTTGGATGGGGCAGGGGGGCCATCAGGAATGAGAGGAGGGGTTGGATGGGGCGGCGGGAGTCCGGAGGCAGTCAGGGGATAGGGAATGGGGGTGTGTGGATGGGGCAGGGGTCCTAGCGGGCCCGTCAGGGAACGGGGTGTTGGATGGGGCAGGAGTCCCGGGGCGGGGGGAGTGGCGGGGCAGATAGGAGGTGAGGGCAGGGCCACGACCCCCTCCCCTAACCGGCCCTCCATACAATTTACGAAACCCGATGTGGCCAAAAAGTTTGCCCACCCCTGTTTTAGAGAATACAAATCCCTTTTTCAGGTGCAAGACCAACCTTTCATTTGAATTCTAGGAGGCATTTACTTACCCACTACAAGTGTTTCTGGAAGAGTGGTTTTAAAAGTTATGTAAGTAATATTCAAATTTTTGCACAGCTCATTCCAGCAGGAGTTCTCTGTATAATCATACTCCACCACTAATGAGAAAAGAGTCCATGGAAAGTCAGCTCCAATGTGCTGATTATGTACAATAACACAGGAACATCTACTCAAACTGAAAGAGAAATATGCAGAAAGTTATCTTTTAGCGAAATTACTCCCAGTACAAAATAAAAACTTGTAAACTTGTATTCACTTGAATAGAAAGTGTCAGTTGTTTTAGGATAATTAAAAAACTGATTTTATCCTTTCTGTATCAGAAATTTTTAATTATTTTTATTAAATACTTCACCACCACCAGTAATCTGCATTAGGTCTTCATATTTCCTGCTATTACCTTTCATTTCAGGCATGAGCTAACAAGTTAGGAGAGTCTCTACAACCCCAGCTGGAAAGGACGGGGGGTCTTGTAAATTAGCTTTTTATGTTGCATCATCAGTACTATGACAATGCCCATCTATATCTCTTTTTTCCCTGGGGATTCTTCACATCAGTGATTGGAGTAGGACTACTCAGAGTTACTACTTAACTAGTATACTTAATTGATGATTTGGATCGGTCCAGAATGTTCATCACCTTGCAAAATGAAGCACATAGGCCCAAATCATGAAATACTTACCCAAGCCTTTGGCAAAACTCACTTTGAAAGTAACAGGAGTGTCTCTGAAGTTAATTTTGAGTAAAGATTGTAAGATTTGGGCCACAAAAATTATGAATTATACTCACCTGCTTATGACATGGTGCTCTAACAAAACTCCTCTTTTCTCAGGATTCAAAACCATGGCTTTTAAACCTGTTTAAAAAAAATTAAGCATCAATTAAAGAGACTGGACCAGATCTTCTGCAGGTGTAAATTGACATATAGTGATAAACAGCAAACATGGGCTGAATCAGGAAATTATAACCTCAGGGGTACAGCCCTGGATGACAGTGCTGTACCTGAGGCAGTCATCAGTAATCTCGCATTTCACTAGGCTGACAAGCTGTGACCCTGCCCATACTGAAAGACTTGTATATTTAGGCCCAGGATGGGGTAAATTCTGGAGTCCTGTTGGTAAGTCAAGAGCAGAAATGTTGCTTAGCTAAGTAATGTTGCTAATTAACTTAAAATGAGCGAGGAACAACTACTGGGAAAACGGTGGGTTTTTTTTCCCTGGACATTTTTTTATTTTATATATGACAGAAAATATGACAGAAAGAGATGTAGCTAACAGGTTGCAGAGGATGGAGAACAATATGTATTTTGTATAATATAAATGTCCTCAGAAGGTTGATGAGACAATCAGATTGATCTATGTTTCTAAGCCATTTAATAAATAGATATAAAAGAGCGAATATTTATCATTATTTATAGTGTTGCAAATACACCCACCATTTATAAAACGCTTTAGACACAGGGTCCTTGGTCCTAAAGAGTTTGCAATTTAATCTTAATACAAAACACAAAAGAATAATTCAACACAAGGTGGCGCAGATATGCTGTTGGTGAGGCGATCAAACAAGAAAGACATCAAGTGAAAAACAGGGATTTGAAGGAAGAGAGGGGTGTGCTTGACAGGCTGTTTTGATCATAAAAAGTATCAGGAATGAAGACCTGGAGACAGGAGTGGCAGGAGACAATGGGAGCAAAAAGAGGACTTTGTACAGAAGTGCGGAAAGAGGGGCAGTATAAGATGAGATGCTATGATAATTTGGAAATCTGTGTGTACAAACATGAATTCTGGCTGACAGTATGAAGTGTTACTATGAAAACTGCGTTTCTGTAGATATCTTTACCAAGTAGCAAACTCCAGTTTGAAGGTGCAGCCTTTTGCTTTCTCCATTGTCTGTTTGCTTCCATGTTGGGCTAAAATTCTAAAGGTTTGGGGCAAAAGATTAACAAAGGAGAGTTGTTGATGTTACATGGAATAGGAATAATATCAAAAGAGAATAGCTCTAACAAGAGACTGGCTTCCAACCAGGTGAACTGGTTTAGCAGGGGAGAGGTTGCCTGAGCAATGAATTTACCTGGAACAAGTCTATGATCACCTGTTGAAGTTGGCAAGATATAAGTCATCTGATAAAGGGGCTACAAGTTGTAAAAAGGGAGGTACTGATCTGTCTAGGTTTTTAGCCACTTTTCCCCAGCTCAAGAGGAGAGAGAAGCAGCTCAACATGTAAGGGCCTGAATGAGGCAGGAGCGCCTACCTGATTTGTGAGCCCACCTGGTCGCCCAAGGGATGGGTGAGCTAGTAAAGGGTATTGTGTAAGACTCTGGGCAAAGTTTCTGTGTGTGTTACCTCAGGCCTCCTGAGAGAGTTAAACGGTAAACCAGAAGGCTACACCTTGGGGTGGGATTCTGGAAGAGGGTGTGTTTCAGCTGAACTCAGCACTGAGCTTGGGGACTAGGCAGCTGGGTAGCAGGTTCCATTTCTCAGGAGAGGACGGTAGACAAAGGGTCTGTGCCTTGAAATAAGCCTAGGGACCCCAAAGATTGGGGCAGTGGCTGGACTCCATTCAGGCTCTGGGAGGCTTAAAAGACTCAGGGACCTAACAGCAGGGTCCCTTCACAGCAATCTAGTGAGTGACCTTGAGGGAGAACTTGAGTGGGATCTGTGGGTACATCTACACTACAGCGGGGAGTCGATTTAAGATACGCAAATTCAGCTACGTGAATAGCGTAGCTGAATTCGACGTATTACAGCCGACTTACCCCGTTGTGAGGACGGCGGCAAAATCGACTTCTGCCGCTTTTTGTCGGCGGCGCTTACTACCACCTCCGCTGGTGGAGTTAGAGCGCCGATTCGGGGATCGATTGTCGCTTCCCGATGGGACGCGATAAATCGATCCCCGAGAGGTCGATTTCTACCCGCCGATTCAGGCGGGTAGTATAGACCAGGCCTGTGAGAGATGCACACAAAGATATAAGCAAGCGGAGTGGAGCACAGTCTTGATGTTACCTTTCTCATCTTCTAAAGATTTGCACAAAAGAGCAGCATTTACCTTCTACTGCACTAAGGGTTTTAGTGATGGCAGCTTTTTCATGATCAGAGTCCATTCTTGTTATGATTAGTACCTGATGTAAGACAAGTAAAAGAAATTAACATTTAAATTTTTTTTCTGTCTACACAACTTTTCCTGGAACAATACATGAAATATAGTATTTTTTGCTGTCTGCTGAATCTATGTTTCCTAAAGGATAATTGTGCTTACTACTAAAAGATGATATTAGAAGAGCATTGCTAGGAAAGGAGATGCAGTATCAGGAATAAAGATATTCTAGAAAAATATCTCACACCTGATTATTAACACACAGAAAGAAAAACTATTTAAAGGCAGTATTTAAACCACTGTCACAGAACTTAAATCCTATTGCAGCACCAGGTAGATCATCATGGGGAGGAGATTTTCAGGCCAATCCCATACTCCAGTCACAGGTAGAACTCACATTGAAGATATTTGGAGTTTTGCTTACAACAACGTGCTGGAGGGGCCTTTTAGAGGCTCCTGGGAGCTCCTTGTTAAAATTATGGGACCACCAAACTGAAAAGCTGTTTGGAAAGATTTCCATGACCATAATGGAACTCCCTAAATAACTTATGTGTGAGGCTCATTAAACACTGCTGATGACTAAAGTCTTTTACTTTCAAATGGATCAGATTGCACCCAAGGGCAGGCATTTTTAAAAGATTCTCTCATTGGAGGAGATATTCAACCTTGTCTCCCAACCCAAATGAACCAAAGTGAACCATGTGCTATTCTATCAATATGCTCAGTATAATTTTCAGGAATAAACTAAAAAGACTTGACAATGATCTACACAGGATTATCCTAGTAGATTCGTGCCATTTTACAGGCACTGTCTGGGTACACTTTATGGACCTGATGTTTAAGAGGTCGTCAACTGCCTCCATTTTTGTGGGCCCAATTCTGCACCCAAAATTAAATGTGGGAGCAAGTGGTAGTATTTACATGTCCAACTTCATGATTTATGGGTCCAATGAGGTAGCTGCATGTGTAAATGTTATCCTTGTGCTAAATGCTGTCATAGCAGAAAGTTTCTGAATATTTGTCCCTTTGGCTAACATTTTAAAAAACAGATGTTTAAAGTTAGGTGCTTAAAATAGTGGCCTGGTTTCCAAACTCCACACAGCTTCCACTGACTGTAAAGGGAGCATCTAGATGTTCAATACTGTTGTCGTGGGTTACTTAAATCTGCATTTAGAGGACTAAATAAATGGCCTAATTCTCAAAAGCTGAGCACCCAATAGTTCCCATTAAAGTCAAGGGGCCTAACTCTGGGCACACATTTTATCTGTTTTCTTTCTAGTTTTCCAATGTTGTCTCACTCATTACTACATCAAGTGCTGACCTCCATGTTGTAATATACTGCTGTTCCTGTGTAATTGTGGATGCAAATGATGATGGAATAAGAATGGTAAAGTTCATAAGGTTTTTTTTCTATGAGATCCATCATGTTCTATTTGTAGCTTTTTGCTTATAAAGGAAATTTCTCATTATATCTTGCATCAATAGCAATTCACTAATATGATATAAAGGTATAACCAGATTATCATGCTTCACATCATATTAGCCAGTAAATGGCTTATGCAATAGAACTTTCACATCTTATTAATACAGGAATACTCCTTCTGTCTGGTCTGGCTCACTCTAAAAACTGCCTCTGAATGTAACTGAACTAGAGTCTTTACAAGTTTAAGTTCCACTCAAAATATTCTAAAATATTTGTTCATTATTTTTTTTGCCTTACTCACTTTTATTATGTATTATGCTGCTTATGCGTTATGTAAATAAAATCATCTTGTGATAAACCTGGTTTTTGCTTCTGTTTTTTTGTGGGGGATTTAAACACAGGAATGATAGCTCCAAAAATATCCGTACTGCCAGGAGAACACATTTTGGATATTTATGTCCAATTACTCTGTTTACGCCCCACAAACCTATCCCGCAGTGATCCCCAGCTGTTTTATGGCCATTTGCAACTGGTGTAAATTAGAGTAGCCTGAAGGCTGCTCTCACTTATGTCAGGCGATTGGCCTACTGCACAGGTGGCCAAGGAGCAGAGGAATGCAATGGTGGTCTAAAACCAATGTTGTACTTCAACCCACACCCTTGTGTGTTCGTCAGCCAGAGATTGGGATTGGAACTTTAGTGGCTAAAGTCATACTGTAATTTTCAATAAATGATGCAAGATAGCAAAGGAACAATGTGTGCTTAATTCAAGAGCAAAACCATTTGGGTTCATAGGGGGTCCTTGTTTCCTATTTGTGCAAATGCTGTTTCAATACAATTGGCTGACTAATTGCATGTCCATATTTAATTGATGTATCTGTACACAGGTAGATATGCAGAGTGGGCAGCACCATGGCTCTGCCCACCACCTCCTTAAAGGTACCTGCCAGCACAGCTGAGTTGGCATAGGAGAAATCTGTGCCTCGTAACAAGCTTGCGTAGATTATTTCACCCTTGGAGTAAGTGGGGAGCCAGCAGAGAATCCCTGGGCTATTCCTGAGGTGGTGCAGCCTCACGCCACCCTTTACTCATAAGTATTCTCAAGTGGACAGTCAAATATAGAATTTCCTGTCATAGAATCTCATCCATGCACAACCCCCCAGGGCCGCCCAGAGCGGGGGGGGGTGTCAAGTAGGGCAATTTGCTCCAAGCCCCGCAGGGGCCCCGCGGGCCCTGGCCGAGAATCCCTTTCCTGGCTAGAGGCGCCTTTTTCCTGGCGGCAGTCCGGGTCTTCAGCGGCATTTCGGCAGCGGGGGGCCCTTCAGTGGCTCCGGGTCTTCGGCAGCGGGTCCTTCAATGCTGCTGAAGATTGCGGAGCGACTGAAGGGCCCACCGCCGCAGACTCAGAGCGCCACCCGGTGAGTATGTCCACTCCTCCGCTTTGCCCTACGCTCCCTGAATCCTCTGGGCGGCCCTGCAACCCCCTGCTCAAAGCAGGACCAATCCCCAATTAAATCATCCAACAGATTTTTGCCCCATATCCCTAAATGGCCCCCTCAAGGATTGAACTCACAACCCTGGGTTTAACAGGCCACTGCTCAAACCACTGAGCTATCCCTCAGTCATAAGCCAGCTCTTATTTAAGTAAGGTAGTTTTATAATTATTGCTCTAAAGTAGTTTTTATTGTTTAAAGAAATCATTTAAATTGTTAACCTTATGATTCTCTTCATCTGTATTACTCTGCACCCACTTGACCATCTGACACCGAAGCTGTGTTATTTTGGGACTGATTTCATTCTTTTTCTGCCTGCTATACTGTACAATCTCCAGCTGCCTCCAAATATTATCCAAACAAGAACCTAAGATGCTTGTATAGATATCCTTTGCCTTGGACAAATACCCTGTTTAAAAACCAAAGCAAGGAATAATTACTTAAATTTGACATTCCAAAAACTCAGCATTGGCAAAAAGAGAAAGAAAATTGTCAAGATTTCTATTTGATCTGCATATACATTTTAGTTTCATATAAAGGCAACTCGCAAAGGAAAGCTGAAAATTTAGCCAAAGACAGAAATATGTGCAGAATGCTCTCACTAACCAGACTTTGGAACCAGTTGTCATATAAATAAATCTAAAATCGGAAGTAGAATTCTGGAACTTGAGATACCAGAAAATTGAGCTGTTACACTAAGCCAGCCGAGAAGCTTCCAGCTAAATCAGGCTTTTTCTTATATACCACGTTTTCCAAAGTTTAATCTTTTAATTATTTTTTTAAAATGGCTTACAAGATAAATGTGACGTATCGGAGTCCCCACTAGTTGGCTCATATTATTTCAAATATTTCTGCTACCTGTAACATCCCTGTGTGATACATACTGTGAATCAACAGTGAACCTAAAGCAGGCCAAGAAATTGAGAGATATAAATAAAATATGTATGGATATATGACTAGTTTCCACTTACTTATGTGCTGAATGCTACCACAGCCTGACTGGTGGGGACATACAGTATTTCTGTGCTTGGCTCAATTTTCAAATTTCTTTTGCAGTTCACCTTTAAATATGCTGACACCTCACAGAACTCTTAGAAAAACATTATGAGTAGAGATAGTTCTGTTTACATATTCTATTTTCTGCATTCCTCTTCCCCATCATTTATTACTAGAGGCATTTCAATGAAGACACAATCATTTTAAGAGTTAATCTGCTCCTGCTATTATGCTCCACATGAAGTCATAACTTTGTAGAGTGTAAATTTTTCATAATAGAGATCATATATGCTCTAAATTCTGATAAACCTATGTGTGAAATTACAATAGGTAGATGTGGAAATGAATGTGTGACAAACAGGGAATTATGACTTCAGGTGTGAGATTAGGAGCAGATGAATTGTTATATCCTCATCCTTATGTGCATATTACTAAAAATTGGAATAATCTCTGAGTTTAAGGGCTACAGTTCAGCCTTTAGTCTTTGATGTAGCTTTACACAGGAGCCAAATGTGTTAAATAATATTTCACATTTGTGCTTGAACCTGCCTCATTCTTCATATCTGAAACTCAAAGGAGTAGATGGGAAACTAATTTCTTAGATATAAATTATTCCAAATGCACAGCATAATAAACAATGCACAAAGTCTCAGAAAGTCAGCAGGAAGTTGTCTGCCTATATGTCCTTCTCAGGGCTGGTACTACAATTAAGGCAAACTAGGCGGTTGCTTAGGGCGCCAAGATTTGGGGGCACCAAAAAACGGTGCCCCCAATTTTTTTTACAGCGTTCCTACATCCCCTTCCCGAGCGTGCGGTCACCGCTACACTTCTCCCGCCTCCCAGGCTTGTGGCGCCAATCAGCTGTTTGGCGCCGCAAGCCTGGGAGGGGAGGAGAATTAGAGCAGGGGCGGCGTACTCGGGGAGGAGGCAGAGCAGAGGTGAGCTGGGGTGGAGAGCTGCCGCACAGCTCCCCGGGGGGAGGGGGAAGCTGCTGCGGCAGGGGGCACCTCAGGGTGGGGAGCTGCCGCAGGGCTGGGGGGGGGGCGCAAGGTGGAAGTTTCACCTAGGGCGCGAAACTTCCTTGCACCGGCCCTGGTCCTTCCTATATGTTTGCCAGCTAACGCAAAGATTCACATGCAAAATTCAGTGTTCAGGGAGACTGAGCAAAATCCAGACATGATGTAAGTGGGTGCAACTCCCATGGAAGTTCTTGCCCAAACTGTGCAGTGCCATAAATGGTGATATGAACTATGTGTCAGGTAGTAATGGTAAAGAAATACGATTTGCGTTGAATTGGCATTTAATGAGTAAAGGGTTGCCAACTTTCTAATCGCACAAACCTAAACACCCTTGCACTGTCCCTTCTTTGAGGTCATACCCCCACTCACTCCATCTCTTCTCCCTTTTTTGCTCACTCTCCCCCACCCTCACTCACTTTCACCAGGCTGGGGCAGTGGGTTGGGGTGTGGGAGGGGGTGAAGGCTCCGGCTGGGGATGTGGGCTCCAGGATGGGACCAGAAATGAGGGGTTCAGTGTGGGAAGGGGCTCTGGGCTGGGGCCAAGGGGTTCGGAGTGCAGGAGGAGGCTCAGGACTGGGACAGGGGGTTGGGGTGTGGGAGGGGATGAGGGGTGCGAGCTCTGGGGGGAATTTGGGTGTGGGAGGGGACTCAGGGCTGAGGGGTGGGAGGCAGTGAGGGGTGCTGGCTCCAGCCAGGTGGCACTTACCTCAGGAAGCTCCTGGAAGTGGCTGGCATGTCCGGCTCCTAGGCTCCGCGGCAACTAGGTGGCTCCGCGCACTGCCCCTGCCTGTGGGCACCACCCCCGCAGTTCCTATTGGCTGCGATTCCCAGCCAATGGGAGCTGTGGAGTCAGCACTCAGGGCAGGGCGCAGGGGCAGTGTGCGGAGACCCTTTGGCCGCCCCTGTGCCTAGGAACCGGACATGCCAGCCACTTCCAGGAGCCACGTGGAGCCAGGGCAGGTAGGGAGCTTGTTTTAGCCCCACTGCATTGCCAACCAGACTTTTAGCCTATTAAAATCTCCCTGATTGCTTTTAATAGTCACCAGGAGATTGAGGCTGATTCCGGTAGACTCCCAGCCAATCCGGGAGGGTTGGCAACCCTAAATGAGAATGTAGAAATAGGCAGGCAGATGGGTGCAACTCTCAGAAGCTGTAAGTTAAGGCTTGATAAGTGTTTAGTTACACCACACTATCAAAAATTACAAAATATGAGCGAGGGATTGTAGAATTTCATGGTATATTAATTGTCATCCAGTGGCAATGACAATAAAGAGAGAAAACATTTTTATTGTTAAAACTAACCTAATGCTGTGTCCAAGGTACACATTAATAGGAGGTCTCGAACTGTTACCAACAGATGCACCAGAGCAGCATGTTTGAACAACAGTATCTCTTTCTCACTATTTTTACCTATACAAAGGAAAAAAAGTTTTTTTTAAAATATATTATATATATATATATATGGTTTGTATAGAAACCTCAGGAGCTATACTGCATACATGAAGTCATATAAAGGGTCCTGGCATCTCAGAACATTAGTCTCCCACAATAAAATATAGATATAAATATAAACACGTCATTGCTGTGGATCTCAGCAAGGCAAACACTGACTGTACATGAAGAAAAGCAGAAATTTTGCCTACCTGTTTATTTTATTTCTTTGAGCTCTTCTATACTTGTCTAAGTTATTTGGGTGATGTATCCTCTCATACAGCAGATGGAGACAGATTACTAAATCTTTTGATGACATCACGCTTCTCTATAGAAAGGTCTAACCATCTTTCTGCAATTGACTATTTCAAAGCAGTTCCCAAGAAATCAAACTGACTCCATCCTTTGATAATCAGTAAATAACTTTAATACAGTGATAACTCGAACTTGAATTTTCCAAAGAAACTTTGCATTAAACTTTGAACCGGGGTACTCAATTATTTTTTTGTCAAGGTCCAAATTTCTTGGCCAAGGTATAGTCAAGCTCCAGACTCCAGAAAAAAAAAAGATAATAAGTAAATAAAAAGATTTCAGGGTTTGTTCAAAAGCATCTGGTGGCCTGGATTTGGCCTGAGATCTGCCTATTGACTACCCTTGCCTTGAACCATAAAAAAGACATTGTTTTTCACGGGAGATTCTCTAGGCTAGTATATAATACCTTAAAGGAAGAAAATTAACAGAGAGGAAAAATGTCTTATTTAGTCTTCTGTACTATGCTGGCTACTTGAAACCTCCCAAAGCAGCTCACATAAAGCTACAGGAGGGATGAGGATTTGAGAGTCACCTACCACACTCTCCTGTCAAAGGCTGTCTCTATGGAAGCCTGCACATCTATCCTATAATGCTTGGCAAAGGTTTAAGTTGGTGCCCAGGTGTCTGTCTGCCTTACAAATCTCTATTAAAAAAACAGATTCCTCACTTTCTGTCCATAACAATGGTACTAAGTGTGCTTTAAATGTTTCTGGTAACATCTTCCCTATAATGAAGTAAGTTTTCCTGCTTAGGTTTCAGAGTCGCAGCCGTGTTAGTCTGTATCCGCAAAAAGAACAGGAGTACTTGTGGCACCAGATAAAGTGGGCTGTAGTCCACGAAAGCTTATGCTCAAATAAATTTGTTAGTCTCTAAGATGCCACAAGTACTCCTGTTCTTTTTTCCTGCTTAGTACCTTAGTCCACTTTGAGGCGGTAGCTTTGGAGTCTGATTGTTTTCTAATTTGGCCCTTGGTTCAAAATAAATAGTCTCTGTGATCCATTGACCTCTGCGAGCTGCGCTATGTAAATTTGCAGGGACCTTTGAATGTCCTGGTAATGAAGTCTTCCTTCCTTCAGATACTTTGGATTAGGGAAGATTGTGAATAAGGTAAATCTACTATGAAGAAAAAATGCCTGAGGGAGTTTAGGCTTGAATTTAGGCAGAGCTCTTGTGAAAAATCAATTACAGCTCTTTTCAAGAAAGCACTTGCAGCTTTCCCACTATTCTAGCCAAACATACTGCTGTAAGTGCCCATTGCTTGGGCACTGTCTGGGCCCAGTCATGACTGTTGTTTTTCAGACTTCCCCTCATGACAGGTTCTGGGCCTTGGCTCTCTCAGCACCAGGCTCCCTTCTTAAAACTCAAAAGGGCACTCTGCCACTTATTGCCTCTTCAGTGTGGGCAAGACGAGCTATCTCAGGGACCAGTCTTGGGGCAGACTCTCGTTCTTTGGCGCAGACAGGAACTGCTGAATCTTCTCCAACTCTTCCCGAAAGAATAGCCTGTCTTTAAAGGGAAGGACCAGCAGCCTGGCCCTGAAGGATTGTTCCACTGCCCACTATTTTAGCCAGAGGAACCTCTTTACTGACACAGATAAGGCCATGGTTCTAGCTGTCATGTGGATTGTAGCATATCATTACAAACCAATGACAGAGCAGAGCCCATAAATGGGAGCACCACGGTTAGGTTGGACCATAGTATCAGATTTCCTGGGTCCTGCTAAATTTCTGAAATCATCTGTCTTTCATAATATATAAACACCTTTGAATTAATCTTGAATTAAATTGAAGACTCTTAAGCAGGGGTGGCCAACCTGTGGCTCCGGAACCACATGCGGTTCTTCAGAAGTTAATATGCGGCTCCAGGGAGAGGGCGGTTAGGGGACAAGGAGCAGGGGGGTTGGATGGGTCGGGGGTTCTGAGGGAGGCGGGAAGTGGGAGGGGTCAGATGGGGGCAGGGGACAGGCTGTTTGGGGAGGCACAGCCTTCCCTACCCAGCCCTCCATACAGTTTCGGAACCCCGATGTGGCCCTCAGGCCAAAAAATTTTCCCACCCCTGCTCTAAGTTGATGGGGGAAAGTTCTCCCATTGGCTTCGTTACTCTACCTCTGCCAGAAGCGGTAGCTATGGCGGCGGGAGAAGCTCTCACACTGACATAGCGCTGTCTACACAGGGGGTTAAGGTCGGTATAACTATATCGCTCAGGGGTGTGGATTTTTTACCTCCGAAGTAAGTGTGTAGTGTAGACCTATTGGTCTATAAAGATGAGGGGAGGGGGCTGAACTTCAAGTGATAAACAATTGAATCAACTGAGGGCAAGTATACACTTAAAGTGCTGCATTGGTGCAACTGCACCAATGCAGCTGTGCCACTGTAGCGCTTTAATGAAGATGCTCTAAACTGACAGGAGTCAGCTCTCCCGTCGGCCTAATTAACCCCAAGAGGTGGTAGCTATGTTGGTGGAAGAAGCTCTCCTGCTGACATAGCGCTGTGCACACAGTGGGTTAGGTCAGCATAACTACGTTGTTCAGGGTTGTGGATTTTTCACACCCCTGAGCCATGTAGTTATATCAATATAGGTCTGTAATATAGACCAGATTGTATAGAATATTACTGTATTATAACAGGCTATTGCATGAGATCTTTTATTAATATTGTGAATTGTATGTATTAACACCTTATAAGGAATTATGAATACTTATTAATATTACGCTTTACAGTCTGTGACCCAAATAAGCATTCATAATTCCTTATGTAGCGTTAAGACATACAACTGAATTTCTTGTGTTCTGCAATGTCCAGAGGGCTGGACATTGCAGAACACAAGGTCTTGGGAAAATTCGGGACTGGGAGTGTGTTGGGGCCACCTTGCTCGTTGTATTCAAGGCTGTGGAAGCCAGAGTGGGGCTGTAAGGCTGTAGACTGACTGCTGGCGTCAGTTTCTGAACCAGCATTGGCTGTATAGCACACAGACACTCAGGCTGTGACCTGCATGTTTGTTGCTGACTGAGTGTCCCAGGCTGGGAGCTACAGTAGCAAAGTATTGTGAGGCACTCAGGGTTACAGGGTTAAGAGGTGACCACCCCCTCCTGGACTGGAGTATACCCTGAACTCCATGACAGGTATATGACAGAAACAGTCACTGACCACAAAGAAAAGGACAACAAAAACATACTGGTGTTTTTCTCTGTAAATTACACATGTGGGAATGTCATTTAAACATTGCCTACAATGTATGATTAATCATGACCAACATTTCTGAAGCATGTGAAATTTAGATTTGGATTTGAATACTTTTTAGTATTCTGATATTCAGGTTATTAAAAATAACACGCCTAACTAGGACTGTATTAACTATATTATATTAACTGTATTAACCTTTTGGAAACAAAAAACAGGTCTGTTACCATCAGCCTTAAGATGGGAAACGCTTGAAAGTTTGTGAATAATTTGCCAGACTTATTGAACCACACGTTACAAATGAAATAAAATCAATTTTATAGATGAAAAATACAATGTATTTTACCTTGTTTAAAAATATCACAGATCACTTTCTCCTGCTGTTTTAAGAAAAATCTAGTGTGATCAAATTTAACCGTGGCAAAGGTCCAATTCACTGCAGCAAGTATGCCAAGATGCATCAACTCTTTTAGAACAGGAGTGGCTGTTGCTTCTAACAGATGGTATGCCTGGCACTGGCTTTCTGGTTAATACAAACACACACAAGATAACACGATTTGGTTAAATATGCCACTGTTGGATAAAAGTCCTCAAGTGTGTTGCAAAACAAAAAAGCCTTCTTTTCTTCAAGAGATCTGCAACATGAACTTCATTCTCTTCATGTTAGTAATTCTTAATAACTGCTGGATGGCTGTTTTGTAACCCCTTCTAAGGGCAAGCCTACACTTAAAACTCTTGACCGATGCAGCTGTAGCACTTTAATGAAGATGCTCTAAGCCGACAGGAGACCGTTCTCCCATCGGTGTAATTAATCCACCTCCCCGAGAGGCAGTAGCTATGTCTGACGGGAGAAGCTCTGTCTACACTGGAGGTTAGGTTGGTATAACTATGTTGCTCAGGAGTTTAGACCAGACCTAAGGCTCTATCTACACGTAAAAGTCAAGTCAACATAGCTATGTTGGTGTAAAAAATCCACTCCTTGACCAACGTAGCTATATCAACCCCACTGCCAGTGTAGATGCGGCTGTATTGACAAAAGAACACTTCAGTCAATGTAGATACCATCATTTGGGGAGGTGGTATTGCGATATGAATAGAAAAAACCCTTTTGTTGGTGTAGGCTGTATCTACATTACATGGCTGTGGTGGCATAGCTGTGCCAGCACATGTAGACATACCTTCAGATATAACTGAGTTTTCATGACATCCAAGTAGGTGACAGCAACACAGTAGTCTGAAGAACTCAAATATACTGCTGCTATTTAATTAACTGGAAGGCACGACCTATTTCTCGAGTCGATGGGATACCTAAATCTCTTGAATATCAATTTTTTCTTTTATGTGCTTAACATTACAGTTGAGTTAATTACATCATCAAGGTTAAAACTCTATTATCTTCTATGTTCAAGGGTTCATCATTTCATTTTTAAAATATCTCAAGCTGACAGGTAAGGTTGCCAGACTGGGCTGCATTTCAGTTGCTGGTCTCACTACATTTGGTCATTTATGCCCTCATAATTATTAACTAATTACTTAATATTTGTAAAGTACTTTGAAGATGTGGAGCACTATGTAAGTTCTCATTCTCATCATCTCCAGTTCTGCATTCTTTGTCAGGATAGCTCATATACTATATTGTTTTTGCTACTCAGTGTAATTTCATTCATTCATTTATTGATGAATCATTTTCTTTTTAAAGTGCTTAATATTTCCAGTAAGGAATCATAAGATATTGTTAATATTTCACTCCTGTTAAATATTTGTGTTTGTCTTTAAGTTCTCAATATTGGATATAGCTTATATCTGACTGAGAAACTCTTAATTCTTTCACATGATGCTACCATGGTGAAATATAGGGATTGTTATACGACAGTCTGCATGGGCATAAGGGTTCCCATATTGAATTTTTGCAGGATAAGAGCCGTAGAGAGCAGAGAATAAAATGGATATTGGTTTTGTATGGATGGCTATTATTTAGTGTAAAATTGCAATATTACAAAAAAAATAAACAGACCATTCAAAGCAAAATTCTATACCTGATGCTTGAATTTCGACTGAGATGCTGCCTTGATTCTCCTGTTCTGTTTTCTCTGTCAATGTAGCCTTACAAACAGCAGGACTGTCTTGTTTAAGAACTTCTGGACACACTTTAATTTCCAGTGCTAAAACATTGGACATAGATTATATAAAATTATCACAAGACAAGTCCACGGAATAAGTAAATTTTCTAACACGTTCCTCCACTCACTAATTAAACATTTCAAAATTCAGGAGACTCCTGTGCCACAGAAAAATAATTGTATATTTTACTTTGGAAAAAGAAAGTGAAAATATTTTATTTTTTCTTTATTTCCTCCAAGTTCCCACACTTCCTCGCTGCAGTCACATGAGCTGGAGAGATCAGGAACACTGGAAATAGGGTAAGTGGCTAGGTCTACACTACCCGCCTGAATCGGCGGGTAGAAATCGACCTCTCGGGGATCGATTTATCGCGTCCCGAATCGGCGCTCTTACTCCACCAGCGGAGGTGGGAGTAAGCGCCGCCGACAGAAAGCCGCAGAAGTCGATTTTGCCGCCGTCCTCACAGCGGGGTAAGTCGGCTGCGATACGTCGAATTCAGCTACGCTATTCACGTAGCTGAATTTGCGTATCTTAAATCGACTCCCCCCTGTAATGTAGATGTACCCTAAGAGAAGGGCTGGGAACAGTTTACTTAAGAGGTCGTTCTCACTCCCTTCATCTTTACTTGTAGCTGCACCTCAGCATCTATCCCTTTTGTGTTTTTTTTTCTCCTTCTCCAATACAAATAAGAAGTCACAAGCTATCTTAAGGGTGCCCCAGCATCTCTGTTCTCCTCATCCTGGCAGATTCCTTCCAGCTGCTGCTGATTACATTTGGAGCTAGCAGCCCCCACTTCTTGGCAAAGTGGATTGATTCCTATGTCATACGGCTGCAGCTGTGAAAATGAGGTACTTGGGCGAAATAAAGAGGGAAAAGTAAAAAACTTTCCATCCCCCGAAGTTAAAAACCAAAGTTCGTATTTTACTGTCCAGGAGCCTACTGAATTTGAAAAAAGAAGAACAGGAGGACTTGTGGCACCTTAGAGACTAACAAATTTATTAGAGCTTATGCTCTAATAAATTTGTTAGTCTCTAAGGTGCCACAAGTCCTCCTGTTCTTCTTTTTGCGGATACAGACTAACACGGCTGCTACTCTGAAACCTACTGAATTTGAAGTTTATTAAGGTTCAAAATTATGCTAACCAATTACTTTCACTAGTTCTCTCCTAAATACTAATTGGGTTAAATAGTACATATAACTGGTGTCTATAAAAATAACCCACAGCAGCACTGTAATTTATTGGGAGACAATAGGCCTTCAGCTAAAACTGGAACCATACTTTAGAAGGAATTGACATAAAATCTACAGATGTTTGGATAGGTTAAGCATTTATCAATCATTGTCTACAGCCAAGCTCTAAGGCCTGGTCTACACTGTGGTGGTGGTGGGGGGGTGTCGATGTAAGATACGCAACTTCAGCTACCGGAATAGCACAGCTGAAGTCGACATATCTTATTTCGACTTACCTCCTGTCCTCATGGTGTGGGATCAACTGCCGCGGCTCCCCTGTCGACTCCGCTACCGCTGCTTGCCCTGGTGGAGTTTCAGAGTCGACGGGAGCGCATTTGGGGATCGATATATCACGTCTAGACGAGACGCGATATATCGATCCCCGATAGATCGATCGCTACCTGCCGATCCGGCGGGTAGTCCGGACATACCCTAAGATACAACCGCATTTGCTTCGATCCCTCAGGCAGAGACAAACACCTACAGAATCTCTATTAAGTGTTCTTAAAACTGCAGTACCCACCTGGTGAAGTGAAGAAACAGACTGACAGAGCCAGAAGGGTACCGAGAAGTCACCTATTACAAGACAGGCCCAACAAAGAAAGTAACAGAGTGCCACTAGCCGTCACCTACAGCCCCCAACTAAAACCTCTCTAGCGCATCATCAAGGATCTACAACCTATCCTGAAGGATGATCCCTCACTCTCACAGACCTTGGGAGACAGACCAGTCCTCTCTGACAGACAGCCCCTCAACCTGAAGCAAATACTCACCAGCAACTACACACCACACAACAAAAACACCAACCCAGGAACGAAACTCTGCTATAAACCCTGGTACCAACTCTGTCCACATATCTATTCAAGGGACACCATCATAGGATCTAACCACATCAGCCACACCATCAGAAGCTCGTTCACCTGCACATCTACCAATGTGATATATGCCATCATGTGCCAGCAATGCCCCTCTGCCATGTACATTGACCAAACTGGACAGTCTCTACGCAAAAGAATAAATGGACACAAAT
Source organism: Chrysemys picta bellii (assembly GCF_011386835.1). Taxonomy (NCBI): domain Eukaryota; kingdom Metazoa; phylum Chordata; order Testudines; family Emydidae; genus Chrysemys; species Chrysemys picta. The sequence continues at coordinate 118,451,301 of NC_088796.1, forward strand.
CTGACATCAGGAATCATAACATTCAACAACACATAGGAGAACACTTCAATCTCTCTGGTCACTCAATAACAGACCTCAAAGTGGCAATTCTTCAACAAAAAAACTTCAAAAACAGACTCCAACGTGAAGCTGCAGAACTGGAATTAATTTGCAAACTAGATACCATCAGATTAGGCCTGAATAAAGACTGGGAGTGGTTGGGTCATTACAAAACCTAAACTTAATTTCCCCAATACTAATTTCTTCCTACTGTTACTCACACTGTCAACTGTCTGTAATGGGCCACTCCCTTACCACTTCAAAAGTTATTTTTCCTCCCTTGATATCCTACTGATAATTGATTTATCTCATTAGACTGACCTAACACTTGGTAAAGCACCCCCATTCTTTCATGTATTTATACCTGCTCCTGTATTTTTTACTTCATACTTCTGATGAAGTGGGTTCTAGCCCACGAAAGCTTATGCCCAAATAAATTTGTTAGTCTCTAAGGTGCCACAAGGATTCCTCATTTTTTTTTGTATACATCTACTTGTTTACACTATATTTAACTATGCCTCTATCCATAGTACTACTCAGAGATGCACTTCTAGTTAGAGATCACTAGATGGTAACATAAGACCTTAGTTCACATGTCTTGAGTTTGTACTTTTAGAACTGGGGTTATCAATTTCTCAAGATCTCCAGGTGTATCAACATAAAACAATAATAATAAAATTTAAAAAATAAAACCATTTAAAATGTCTTGCAAATAATTGTTATTTTGAAATTATGTCAGGATACAATTAAAATCCATATTAATCTGTTACATAGCACCACTTCATGCTATTATAATTAGTGCTGCAACAGTGTCTACATTACAAACTTATTTTCCAAGGGTATATATAACTCAAGCATAATCTGTGTTGAAGCTCTGCTAACCAGGGTCTGGGTCCTGCAGCATTTTATTTTTTACCGTGATTCTATTCTGAAAAGTGACTGAGCTAACATTTCATTGTCTCACAATGATTTCTGTAGCAAAGAGGGTTTTATAAGTAATTTTTTTTCAGTCCTGCATACTCAATCTGTTAGCTAAGTTTTCCTCTCACACATCATCAGCAGTGATAACAGATCTTCAAACCATATTCTGTCTTCACAGACAACTGTTCAGCCTCATTGCATCACTGGGTTTGCACAAGTGTAACTAATTGGAATGGAAGGTTTCAGAGTAGCAGCCGTGTTAGTCTGTATCCGCAAAAAGAAGAACAGGAGGACTTGTGGCACCTTAGAGACTAACAAATTTATTAGAGCATAAGCTTTCGTGGACTACAGCCCACTTCTTCGGATGCATATAAGCATATATGCATCCGAAGAAGTGGGCTGTAGTCCACGAAAGCTTATGCTCTAATAAATTTGTTAGTCTCTAAGGTGCCACAAGTCCTCCTGTTCTTCTTTTTAATTGGAATGGTTCTGCTGGGATAAGAAGAAACAGACTGTAGTTCCCTCTTAACTGTGCTAGCTCTGCAGGACTAACAAGAGTCGTAAGCAATAGAAACTTACTTTTGTCACAAAAATCAGCAGACTAGACTCAGAACATGCCAGGGGAGCAGACAGTCTGAGTCAGAGGGTACCATTTTTACATTTTCCTTTCAGAGTGGAACCAAACTTTAATGCACACTGTCTAACAAACAACTAAAAAGAAAAATAGAAAGTAAATACCATGGATGAAATACTGGATCCACTCAAGTCAATGGGACCAGGATTTCATGTAATTAATTCTATTGACTTGAATGGAGTTATACTTGATTTACAGCAGTGTAAGAGAGCAGAATTAGACCTAAAATTACAGGACAGAATGGTTCACCTACCATCTTTCTGCCTATCCACATTATTTTTTTCCTCATTTTGGATGAACACGTGTTTAGATCTTAGCATGATAAAACTGCTCAGAAGGTCAGAATCATCATCACATTGTCTAGACTGTTCGAATGGTGGAGTCTTCTGGCTTTTTGTTGAGCTGTTTGGTTCAAAAGATACTTCTTTACAGTTAAGTGAGTCAGACAAATCTTTGTTTTTCTTTTCTTGATATAAGAAATGCATTGGTCCTTCTGTCTCACTGTGCTGTTTTTCCTGTCTTGTTAGCCATTCACCAGATGTATTTGTATCATGTATGTTAACATGAGGTGCAGCTCTCAAACATAATGGAGAGAATGGGCTCTTCTTTTCAGGTGAGAAATGAGAATTTGTTGTTTTGTCCCAGTGACGTGCACTGACAGAAAGCAGTCCTTGGTTAGTAAGGGAACACTTCTCTTCAAGCCACTCTGAAAGATAAAATTAGTTTTCTCCATTGCAATTTTGATTACTCCTAGTAGAATCTATTGCTCTGGATAGAATATATAACCCAAGAATGTTCTTGTCCAATCCAATTGATTAGAACTCTGCAGAGTTCTTTTTTTATTTTTTTTTTCCTTTCTTCCTTAGGGTGTTAGACTCCACGGCTGGCATGTTTGAACTGATATGTTATTCCCAGGTAAGAAATTCCAAAGTTCAGAAAACAGAAAGCTCCAAAGACATTATATCAACTCTGAAGTGAAGCTATACACAATTAACTTATAGATGGTGATAGATTTAATGCAACCTAGCATGATAGTTCTATCACCAATACAGTTTGCCGTAGCGTCACTGACATTTTGAGCACTTGTTTTCCTTTCCCTTTCAACCTTGCATGAAAGAATGTAAAAGACGAGCCTGTGACAAGCTCAGAAATTAATAAAACACTAAATAAGCACAAGGTGAGTCTGCCCAGAGCAGTGGCTCCATATTAGAAAAAATCAAAGTTAAAGGTAAGAAAACTCTTACTTTTTACCTATGTTGGATCCACTGCTCTGGACAAAAATCATAACTCACGGAAAGCAAGCAGGGACCATAATCTTCTTCACCAATAAGGAAGGTAATAAAATAGCAAACAAATGAAAAATTGGTCACTACAACAAAAGATCAGAGGTACCTGTGGATAAAGAATAAGGACTGAGGGTGGGGTCCACAAAGTTACTTAGAAATCCAAGTCCCATTTTTAGGCACCACTGCAAAACTCCCACTAGGCTGCCACCTAACCCTGTAGGCACCTAAACTCACAAGGCCCTTCTGGCCATGCACACTACAGCCTCACTCTCTTCGGTGCCCAGGTGCCTATCTCCTGTCTAAGCCACAGAGCAATTAACAAACCGGGAAAAAATAGATGTTTGGCTAGTCAAGTCATGTGCAGAGTCCTGATCCAGACGGTGGCTTCTTAGCACACATATCAGATTGGGCCCATCAGGCAAGTTCACACAAAACAGCCGGGGGTGTGGGAAGAGGATCTCCCTTATAATCTCACCCATGAAGAGGGAACCTTCTAGGTTCATTCCCACCTTCCTCCTGAGGGGGCAAAGGGATTTGAACAGGAGTCTTCCACCTCTCAGGTGATTGCCCTAGCAAGTAGACTATGGAATATTCTGATGTGAGGCTCCCTCAGTCTCTCCTTTTGAAGTTGTTCCACTTTAATTAAACAATGGAATACTTAAATATTATTTGGCTAGAGAAAGAGTTACTGACTCTATAGCCTAGTGGTTAGGACAATCACCTGAGAGGTAGCAGAAGGCAGGGGAACTTAAATTGGGGGTGTTCCACATCCTATCCACTTGGCTAAAGATTGTAAGGGAGGTCCTGCTCCTCCTCTTCTATTTTGTTTCAGGTCCTGCAAGCATCTTAGGTGGCTGAATGCCTATTTTCTGCCAGTTCGTGGCTTGCTAGCACAGTTAGGTGCCTCCTATGCAGCCTGGATTTAAGAGCCTATCTCTGAGAGAGGGGCAGGGCTCAGTGCATACCTCTCTGCTCAGTGTCTCCATTGCCTAGCTTAGGTGGCTCCCTGCCTTGTATGCTGGCTTAGTAGACTGCAGTCTATGGTGCCTCTCTCCCCCAATCATTGTATAGGGACTGTAGGCATCTAACTCAGGCTTTAGGGATTGTGGTGTTCCTGTGATTTTTCTAGGATCGTGCTCCACAAAAGTGTTTAGGTTCCTAACTTCCATTGATGTTAGAATTAGAACTATGCTCTATTAGGGGACTTTCCCTCTCACTTATGTTCTCTTCTCCTCACTTTTTCCTACTTTCTTCTGTTACTGATCCTTTACTAGCAGGATTACTGCAAAAAGGAGGGACTAGAGACATCTGCAGGCTGATGGTATGAACTGCTAGACTACTTTGTTGCACTATTTATGGGCCTACCAGCAGTCTTCCTCAAAAGGAGGCACACTGGGCTAGGTTGAACTTCTGTGCACACAGAAGGACCCTGGCGGAGAGAACTAGGCTTAACTATTCAGGTTTGAGTGAGAGGGAACAACTGATGGATTGATGAGGGAAATGGTGCTCAACCTGGGTCCCCAATCCTGCAGTCTGCCTGAGCAGACTGGTAGTAGAGTTGGGCTTGCAAAGAGTGTTAAACCTCTTTCCTGGGTACTGGGGACCAAAGAAGCTAGAAACTGTGGCTGTTGGAGAGGATCCAGAAAACCATTTCCTGCTCTTGTAAAGAGGATGAGGAAAATTGTGAAATGGGATCAGCACTGATGATGAGGGTCCCTTGGGGCTACAGGACCATAGAAACCAGTTACTGTGACTCATGACCCCTTCTTAGCCTCTACTACTGACTGTATTTCCATGCTAGAAGACTCCACAGGGGCAAGCAGTCTGGCTACGCCTTGCTAAAAGATCTGCTGCTCTGGATTAATAAGGACCCAGATCACTGCTGCTGTCAATGGGTGGAAGGACCGGGCTCTTCCAAGTCTGACTGTAAGCTGCTCTCACCAATGTTGGCAAGGAGGTGCGCTGAGCAAGAGGAATCCCTTCCCAAGAGTTCTTCCTTCATGAATGAATGATTTAGTAGGAAGGAGAAGGGGCAGTTCAAACTTGAATCTATTCTCCAAAAAGAGCTCCAGCTGGTGGGAGCAGACAGCGAGGTGGGTGTTACTAAGCTGCTGCTTCACATGATGCTAGACAGAGGAAGCCAGTGGAAGTAGTTCTTTAGTCTACCCAAAGCTGCTGTTGTAACAGGAGCATTCAGTAAAACTGCTGCTAAAGGAATCCTCAGCAAGCTCCACACTCCATATAAGAGAAGTTTTGCTGCAAGATGTTGGCCATTTCAAGAAGCCAAACAGAGACTAAAGAACCCAGGCTTATAGAAAGCGCAGAAAAGGAACTGCTGCTGTTCAGGCAGAGGTACAGAAATACTGGGGATAACATGATTAGTTCAGCACACACAAACTAGGGGAGCTATCAACCTAAGGGAAAAAAATTCCAGTGAGATTCCTGGACCCCCCCGCACCACATTTCCTATCAACTGGCTTGGGCAACAATACCCATAAGCTATGACTTTTATACAGAACAGCGAGTGCAGTGTAGGAGAACACAAGAATGATCTAGAATGGATTCTATTGTATCTGTCACATGTTCTATTTGAAGGGACATTGTAAAGTTATGAGTGCATGAGAAATAATATACTGTACTACCTGTTCAGTACAAATATATGACAGCTTCATACTAAAAATCCCCATAATGATAAACTGTGTGTGAAATAGCAAGGAATTTGACTATGAATGTGGGTAACTCAGGGCCCGTGCTACCATTAAGGCAAACTAAGTGGTTGCCTAGGGCAGCAAGATTTGGGGGCGCCAAAAAGCAGTGCCCCCAATTTTTTTTTACAGCGCTCCTGGCCTGGGCTGCCGGCGGCGCACTGACACGTGCGTCTCAGACTCCCTCGCCCAGCGCAGCGGCCGCTCCATGCAATTATTGTCATTGCCGGCGGGGGCAGCGTGCTAGGTGAGGGGGCGTAGCAGAGGTGAGCTGGGGTGGGGAGCCCTGTGGCGGCACCCCCCCTCCCACGGCAGCTCCCCACCCCCCCAGCCCGGGGAGCCATGCGGCAGCTCCCCACCCCACTCATCTCTGCTACGCCCCCTCCCCGAGCACACGGTCGCCGCTACACTTCTCCCGCCTCCTAGGCTTGCGGCGCCAATCAGCAGTTTGGCGCCGCAAGCCTGGGAGAGGAGGAGAATTAGAGCGGGGGCGGCGTGCTCGGGAGGAAGCGGAGCAGAGGTGAACTGGGGTGGGGAGCTGCCGCAGGGGGGGCACCTCAGGGCGGGGGGGGAGCTGCTGCGGGGGGGGCGCCTCAGGGAGAGGGGGTGGGGAGCTGCCGCAGGGCTGGGGGGGGGCGCAAGGTGGAAGTTTCGCCTAGGGTGCGAAACTTCCTTGCACCGGCCCTGGGGTAACTGTGCTTATTACAAGCATCTGTAATATGAAAAAATAAAAAGGATGTGATTTGATGCATTTTAGAGCTGCAATTTCCCAAAATCATAACCCTTTGTATTACTTCTATATATTCATGTTAACAATACTGTAGCTAAATGCACTGCAATATGTTCTGTCTCTACAGAGCTGCCACACTTAGGTGGTAGTATTTTTCCATGTGAGTTGCACGCAAATAGCCTTGCAACTCTGCATAGTGAATGAATCCCTGCATAATATTGTATACTGATGAATCTTCACTATAATAGAAGCTGAGTTAACTACAACAGGTCCTGTGCCACTGGCCTATCCTAGAAGAAGCTGGAACAATATAAGAGTCTGCTACATCAACATATTCACTATTATGGTGATATTAATTAATAATAGTAATTAATAATACTTTGAAATTATTATATCCCTTTCAAAAGTTCTCCTGCCAGGTATTTTATCTAAATAAAATTTAGGCTAATTTGTACTTGCAACTACCATAATTTGCATATGCAATCATGTATCAGAGGGGTAGCCGTGTTAGTCTGAATCTGTAAAAAGCAGCAGAGGGTCCTGTGGCACCTTTGAGACTAACAGAAGTACTGGGAGCATAAGCTTTCGTGGGTAAGAACCTCACTTCTTCAGATGCAAGAAGTGCATCTTGCATCTGAAGAAGTGAGGTTCTTACCCACGAAAGCTTATGCTCCCAGTACTTCTGTTAGTCTCAAAGGTGCCACAGGACCCTCTGCTGCTATATGCAATCATGGTAATCACAAATTAAGTATGCAAGTGCACACTTACTTTTATCCACGCAACTGACAATCTTAGCTTTTTGTAAATCAGACTTTAGAGTAATAGTGGAGGCTAATTTATGCTTTTCTGAGTTCTTTTCTTTTTGAGAATGAGAATTTTTCTGATTCTTTTCTTAGTTGGTGCTATGCTACTATCCGTCACTGAACTGCATGATTGATCCTCTGTTAAAGATCTCCTTGCCATTCTTGTCATTGAACTTTTCTATCAAAAACAAATATACTTACTTTCTAACTGAAATTGTGTAATTTGTGAGAATACTTCCATTTTAGTAGTAAACATGCTGTTTGCACTACCCAAATCAGTGCTTAGTTGCTCCAAAGAATCTGGTAATACCAGATTTAGTCCTGAATGAATCCACCAGTCTGATTTCAATGGGCTAAACACTGGAGCTTCCACATGGACGGACAACATCTTTTTCAGTTCTGTAACTGAATGATGTTGAAATGTAGGTTCAACGGTCTGATTCTCTATAAAAAAAACAAGATAAAAACTAGTATAAAGTATTAATGGACTAGAAACTTGAGAAAAGAACACTTTTGACAGCAAAATTACAAAAAATATTCATGACTTAGACTATGTATATCCCTTGGTATATCTTTCCATTACTAATTCAGTATCATCACTTGCCTGAAGAGCAAAGAAAGAAACATTTACATAGCTTAGTAAGATATACATTTTTTCACCTTGTTTTTTGTGTTCAATTCCCCAGCTGTAATTCTATCTCTAGTCTGTTGATATAAACCTGCATTACAAATGATCCGAGATTTATTCATTATCTATGAGTTTACCTTCTATGCTTACAAGCATCTATTATAATCATTATTTGAAAACTCTAAATAGTAAATAGACTATTTTACAAATGAGGATGTAACTCACTTATCTCATGGAAGTCTTTTGGTGTTATTTCTTAACACTAACCATTGGGGTCAGAAATAATTTATGACTTAGTTGGTTTTGGTTCCATATTCCACTTTCTAATGTGTGCGTTTGGCATTGGAAACTTAGCTCTCCGTGAATATGATTCCACTAAGGAATTTATTAGTATGGATTTTTAAAAATTATTTGAAGATAAGAACATACTCTATAATAAAAATTGATATTTCAACAGAGCATGTTATAAGTTAGGTTTTTGTTACTGAGTTTTAGAAATTACTATACCCATTAAAATAATTATCAGGAGGTGAACTGAAGATTTTCAAACTGGGGGAAAGCTGTCATTTTATACAAACTAGCACTGTGGAAAGACAAACTAGTTATCTGCCTTACAAGAAGATTGATATAAAGGAAAAAAATCAAACATCCCACCTTAGATGCAATGGGATACATTTTTAGTGTGCAAACAGGAGCTGTATTCACACATTCCTTGCATTCTACATTAATTTTATAAACTTTGAAAATGTATCCTCAAATATCTGCATATATTTCTTCAAGCACTTCCCAGATTAATTTCTATGTTGTTGTAATATTTCACATACAACTCTTCTATATCAATTCAGTATATCAGAATTCATACTTCCTTACCTTCAAGCAAAAGAGAGTTCACAGCATTTTGGTATTTTTCTGACTGCCACACCAGGCACTCTAAATACTCCTTAGTTGACTCTATAAGCAGAATACTAAAACAAAGAAACAAAAAAGGAGACACGTGGTAAGGAGCTTAAATCATAGCTTGAGATTTTCAAATCAACTTTCTTCTGGTAATACATTTAGAGAAAGTAACTTTGCAAAAGTATTTACTTTCTCTCCAATCTTCTACTTTCTCTTATTGATTCATTTGGGGAAATCTTTCCTCCACATCTGTGGGTGCAGTGGGCTCTCTGGCTGCAGGACCAATGTGGTTCCACTCCCCAAAGAGGGGAAAAGATGAGGGGTATATATACCCCTTGAATGGGCTGGAGGTAAGCAAGGGGAAGCTAGTGTGGATCACGGTGGTAGGGAGGGAGACTGAGGTCCCCTGTTAAGAGGATGCTTTAGTCCTTCCATGTTTGTGGAGGGAGAATATTAAGACTGTGAAGGCTACTCTAGCAAATAGCATAGAGAAGCCGCCATGGAACAGCCCTGCTGGTACTTCTGTCACCACATGGATATCCCCAGCACTCGGCCAAGGTACTCACTGGGTGCTTCTCTGCTGAGGACTTTGGAGGATTCACTGCCACGGAGGTATGAGTCCTCACCTTCCCCAAGGATATTAAACCTCCTTACAGGAGGACAGCCTTAAAGCAACTCTCTTGGTCTTTTCAAGCTCCATGCACTGAGACCATGCACAGCGTGTATTCCCTGGAATAATGTTTCTCTCCAAGGCAAAGTGCACAATGGACGAAACCATCGGCAATGAACATCTCACAGAATGAGGCCATAAATTAACAGAATCCAATTAAGCTAGTTTTGCACTAATTTGGAGGAGGTTGTACCAGTTGTATTCTCATAAAACTTTTTCTTACCTGTTACCAACAGGAGAAATAGGTTCTGCCTGAAGTCCTGCATGAAGTGAATTCACGTGTGATCTTTGTGGTCTGCATGGCGGAGTTAGTGGTATTTCTACTTCATATTGAGGATATAAAGCGTAACTAACTGGGAATTGCAGAAAAATGACACCACATTTCACAAATATAAGTGAAAGAAATGTAAATATTTATGTATAACTGACACCAGTTACATTTTGTGTTTCAAATTTATTATGAAGATTTTATGTTTTATCACTTGAGCAATAAAGACCAAATTGTGGTACTTTAATATCTAGACAACAGAGGTAATAGTAATGCATAAATCACACTTTTTTACTGCTTTTCCTATGTGATTCTGGGAATCTCTGCACACCTAGCCAACCATTCAGAATTTAAAATCACCAGTTATTATTTTGGGGCATTTTTAAAAATTAAATGTTGATCAGCCGTGGCCCAGTTATGTAGCTCTTACTTAGATGGAATGGCTCTTTCAAATTATATTTGTGATGGTTCTAATATCACTCACATTGACAGTGAAACCTGCAAGTCTGAAGGTTTCACTGTCAATGTGAGTGATATTAGAACCATCACAAATATAATATAAGTTGCAAGTCTGCAACTCAGATACCTCAAACTCTGAGGGAGTCAATTATTGTTTCATATGCAAATAAAATTCAGTGCTACTTACAGCCCTAGTCTTGTAAATGCTTGTCACAGAAGACTCCCACTGAAATCAATTCAATTTCAATTGATGTTCCATATGCAGAGCACTTGCAAGATCAGATCCTATATTTTTAACCAGCTATGCAAACAAGATTGGGGAATCAAAGCAATCTCTTGTAGGTCACATTTATTGCTCTACTTTTGCCAGTAAAATGAATTTCAGACGTGCTTATTGATTTTTCTAGCTTGCAAGGAACTTGTTTCTTTGGTTGTTTTTTTTCCTTTATTTTTTTCACTGTAATTTTTTTACTAAACTAAAAGCTAGTTATAAACAAAGCTAGCAAATGCAAAAGGTAAGAATGTTGCCTGCAGTTCTGTCTCGCAGTCACAGGTGGTAAAAACCTGAAGAACAACTGGCCTCACTCTGCCTTTTATGTACTCAGGAGGGGTGAGAAGCTAGGGTGCGAGCTCACTCTGGGCACAAGTGCAGCCCACCTGACACCTCTGGCCACAGAGTCTGATCTCAAATGCACAGGACATGTGTGCATCAAATAATGGAATACATATGGAATACATAATCAAAGAATCATAGTTCTTAAAAACCACCACTGGATTTGCTTATAGAGCACTTCCTACCTGCCTCACTGCATTCCAGTGGATTTCTGCTTTGATTGAAACAAACCTCTTCCATTGTGGGACAGTATTTTGAAATCTCTATTTCATTTGTAATATTTGCAGTAAGATCTGAAAAGAGATAAAAAGGTGCCACAAATGATAACCATTTATTTCCTCAAAGCTGTTTCTTGAACAATGTTTTCTTTGTTTCTGTTTTCATTGATCCCCCATTATCATTTTGAATTTATCAATGCAAAGTACTGCAGTTACCATCAGTTACCAGGCAAACAGCAGAAGGTGTTCATAAGACCATAGCAATCGCCCTATGTGACCAGGTCAGTGGTCCATCTAGTCCCATATCCTGTCTTCACAGTGATTAGTACCAGCTGCTTCAGAGGAAGATGCAAGAAACCCTGTATTAGCTAGATGTGAAATAACCTGTCCTTAGGGAAAGTTTCCTCCTAACTTATGGAACACCACTCCCATGGGTGGCTTGTCAGCAGCTGGGATCAAACAGATGGCCTCTGGATCTAAAAGCATGAGCCTATACTGCCCGAGCTAAAAAACAAACAAACCTTTTTTAATTCTCTCATTTGCCAAAATAAATTAAAGTGTAATTTTTTTCTGGCCAAGTTGAGACCACAACCACAGTCTCCATGACTGTACAGGTAAGTTACTGCCACAAGCACTGATTTAAAAACTGAGCAGTGTCACTGAAGGTGTAACACTAATCCTGAAAAGCCAGAGGGTTTCTGATGCTTCCAAAACTCTTTTTTTAATATTTACTATTATGACTTTGAATATTCTTGTTATCCATATAAATATCTAATCCTTTTTGGAAACTTGCTAAGATCTTGGCCTAAATTATACCCCTTGACAATAAGTATCACAGGTTAACTGAATTTTGTGTGAAAAATTATTCCTTTTATCAGCTTTGTATGCCACTTTTCAATTTCACTGAATGTCCATTTGTTCTTTTATTTAGAGATAAAAGCTAATGCTTTAAAATGCCGATCCAAATTCTAGACAGATGTTGTTGATTCCTGGTAAAGGGCTTCTTTGAGAGAGAGAGAGAGAGAGAGAGAGAGAGAGAGTGTGTGTTCCTCCCCTGTCCTGTCCTAGCTTCCCAGGGCTGAAAATAGCTGTACTGATCTACCAAATCAGAGCAGATACATACCACCCCATCCAGGGATGTACGAAAGGCTGCTCTGCTCTGAGGAGGAAGGCTATAAGATGTGCAGTGGGAATCCTGGGAAATAGCAGGTTCACGAAAGAGTTTACCTTGGTCTGTGTTTAAATTGATAATCATGTTATTCAGTTCATGGTAAACATTTGATAGACATATGGAAAGAATATTGGTCTATGGCAGGGTTGTAATGTTTTTATCTGAGCCACTAGAAGACTCAGAAATACAAACTGCAGAAGGGTATTTTACTAATTTTTGTGTTTTGCTTAGATGTGTTCTATGACGCTAATCTCAGGCCTTCCGTAACGTTTTGAAGGAGAACCCTAATGTGCATACTAAGTAATAACAATACTTAGCACTCATCAAGTGTACAAGAATCGAGATTACATTTTAACATGCGTTGACAAAAGTTTGCTATATATATTTGTACTGTGAAAGTGCTGCCATCACTATTTATTATTTTGTTCCTCTGGTCTAATGCTTTAGATATTGGTTTTTCTTTTACTTGCTTGTACGTACAATTGTGAAAATTACAATTAGTTTACAAATATAGAAAATCAAATGTTTATAGTAATAAAATAGTTTGTGTGTGTTTGGTAGATTATACAATGCACTATTACATACAGAAAATTGCATTAAAAGCACGTTGTTTAGGTTGCAAAGTCAAGGACTGAAAAGTTAGGAAATTCCAGATTTATGGTTGCTCGTACAACTATAATTCTATCCCTTTGTGAATTGATCCTTTACACTGAATAAGGCAGTGATTCCATGGGGAAAAAACAGCATGAGATTATGTAATTTGACAGTACTATAATACATACACAAAATTAAATTGCACAGGTAACCTTAATTTTGGTATTTCCTAACTTTCAAGATCTTGACTTTGCAACCTAAATAACTTTCTTTAAATGTCATATTTATACTAGTTTTTAAATTCATGCAGTTCTTTTTCATTTTTGTGGGTTACTTCTTAGAGGGTTTTTTTAAAGGAAAAAGATGAAAAAAGAATTCTATGATGTACAAATGCAACATCCCCATATCACGAGCAGGGTTTGACTCCGGGACTTTCAGCACTGTAACATAGGCTACCACCACTGGAGCTAAAGGACTAAGGCCTAACTAGGTTAGTTGACAGCAGGAGAAAGCTGTTAGCCAAGAAAGTGATGGACCACTGGGTTCTGAGGGTAGTAGTAGGGGGAACCCAGCTGGCACTCTCTCTCCATGGTGTTAGATTAGGGACATCTGGTCCCATATGGTATTCCTGGAAGGTGGGGAGGAAATGGATCATTGGTCAAGTGCCGGGGGTTGCTCTGAGAGAAGCTGGCCTAGCTCTCTTTCCCGCCAATCAAGACGTGGTGGGTTTCTGCCCCATGCGGCACATAGAGCACTAGGGTCATGGGCCAGGTCCAGAGGGATATGGAACCAAGCCCATTTCTTACTTCCACTCCATTGTTACAGTTGTCTTGGTATTCACAATACAGTATCATCTGCCATTGCTACTTTGGCAGCCTATAGAATATTTGTAAAAAGCAACAGAGGGTCCTGTGGCACCTTTAAGACTAACAGAAGTATTGGGAGCATAAGCTTTCGTGGGTAAGAACCTCACTTCTTCAGACTTGCATCTGAAGAAGTGAGGTTCTTACCCACGAAAGCTTATGCTCCCAACACTTCTGTTAGTCTGAAAGGTGCCACAGGACCCTCTGTTGCTTTTTACAGATTCAGACTAACACGGCTACCCCTCTGATAGTATAGAATATTTGTATTTTTAGTTATTATTTGGCAGGCTGCCAACATTTTCCTGAGGAACAAAAGAGAACAAAGTAAGTATTTTTAAAAGTTTAATAGAAAAATGCAAATGGAGTTTCATGGGATAAAGAAAAAGCACTTCAGCAGGAGAATAACTCTCAGGCTATCAATATCAAAGGTCTGCTGCTAACAGTGGAGGTGGGAGAACTTCTCAAAGAAAAGGTGATAAGAATATTTTGAAATAGAGATGGTAGTCAAAGTAAATACAGAGGCTGTTACCAGCTCCCCCTATAATGTTGTGGACAACTTATATGGAGTGACTGTACTGCACGAATTATTGTAAACTACTCTGGGATGTCTAAAAAATTCATCTTAGCTTAGCTAACCTATTCCGTTATTATCATTAGAAACACTCTTCCACCTCAATAACAATATCTGCTTCTGAAATAACATGGGCTTGAATTGAGGTGTACAGTATGTAAGAGATCACTTCCTTTTGGCTGCTTACAGGAAACTTTAATACTTTGAAATTTGAAATGCCAAACCTGTTCCACAATTTCATACACAGAATGGGCCTTATTCTCATCTGATTTATACTAGTCTGAATCAGTAGTAATTCAAGTGAAGATAATGGAGTTAAAAAGATAATGGTGTGAAGTCTGTGCAAATGAGAGGAGAATTGGGCCCAATATATCAAGCAAACAATTCTCACCTTTGATTTTATTTTCACTCCTACTTTCATCTGTTATAATTTCTGGTGCTAATTTTAACAACTCTTTCAGTTCCAAGCACGATGGAATCTCAACTTTCTGTCTGAAGTCTGTTGTCTTGTTGGATTCTAACTCAACAGGCAGCATTAATGACTGAAAAAATAATAAACACAGTAACACTGGGACAGATAAGGTTTAAATTTGTGATTTTTTGCTTTTACTATTTAATTTAGACTTTTATTTTTAAATAGTTTGCAGAAATATAGACCAAGAATGGCTTAAGAGTAGAAAGAGGGTTGAATTCATGGGGAAAAAGAAATCAGACTAAAATAAATGACTTTTATACACAGAAAAATTTTTCCAAGTCAAGTGTAGTACTGGTGTAAAAATAACTGGAAGAACTTGATTAGTGCTACAGGCAGTGCTGACATGATGCCTGCTCTTGTCGGTATGGTATCAGAGAAGGACTATACCCTCACTTTCCCTTTGCACTCTGGTGTGGCTGTGCTGAAGAAGCACCAGATATAAATACTTGAATTAGGTTTAATTAGTCCTGCTACTCAGCATGCTCCCTGAGTACTTCCTTCATTCCTTCAGTGATACATCTACTCTGCCCTCCCCAGTGCCATTCTGCCTCTGTAGAGACATAATGTGCCTCGAACTGTAAGAAATATTATTTTTAAAGTGTTGCAAAACTGAGCATAATAGTAAAAAAGGGACTTACCTGAACCTTCCCTTCCCCCTCCACACACCCTCCCAAGACATACACACAAAGGCTAGATCCTTCTCCACTTGATTTCCACTTTTGATCTGATGTCACCAATCTAGCATGTGCTGGTGCATCTGATCATAGCAGAAATAGACACCCCAAGTGGGGCTTCCTATCACAGGCCTCCAAAAAAACAAAACAAAAAAACCTGGTTTAAACTAATACTCTTTTTTTTTAAATGTTGGCTAATGGAGGCATTTGGCACAGTTTGCAAAAATTAAGGGAATTCTGTTAAAGTGACTTACAAGTCACTTTTAAGTCAGAAGACAGGTACATATATTGATAAGTGTATTAAGCAGCAGTCACTAAAATCACTGGGATGAAACTTATTTATAATACCTCCTCATCCTTTAAAGACATTCGACAAAAAATTTCCTTAACTACATGTAGTTCTTTTTCATTTTCATGAGTCTCTGCGTTGCTTTGGAAAGTCAAGCATTCCCTATTAAAAGATCAGCAAAATAGCACAAGTTTCAGAATGGTAGCCATGTTAGTCTGTATCAGCAAAAAGAACAGGAGTACTTGTGGCACCTTAGAGACTAACAAATTTATTAGAGCATAAGCTTTCGTGGGCTAAAACTCGCTTCATCGGATGTATTCATTCATCCTACTGTATTTTCCACTGCATGCATCCGATGAAGTGGGTTTTAGCCCACGAAAGCTTATGCTCAAATAAATTTGTTAGTCTCTAAAATAGCACAAGTGACTTCTCTTTAGTTTGTTGGTTTATATTCATGATGCAAAGTTTTAATAGTAACCTTGATGACAATACATGTCAGAAAAATGATTAAAAAAACCCTACAATTTTCTAGGAAAACAATTCTAAGGCATGCTGTAATAATTTGAACATTAAACTGACATGACGCCTGTTCATCATACTATCCAAGAATTGTTAATTTATGTACAGAGGAGAAAAATTTAATATTGTAGAATTAAACATTGTCACAACATTCAAACTCCCCAGTCATTTGAAATTGCTTTACATTGCAGGATTGTAGAATCTTATTTTCTTACCAAAATAAGTTTTTCTAATGTATGAAGAGCTTTTATGATTTAGTACAACTCAAAATTTCTTGAATCCTTCAGTTTTTATAAACTTTTACTTTTCTTTCTGTGAATCACTGTGTATTTATTAATGCAATGAAATAAGTCAGAGTATGTTTAATATTAAATAAAATTAAAATGTAAAAATGTTCTTCAAAGGCAAACTGACAGGCTTTTTAAATACAAAAGAAATAAAAAGGAAGAACTAGATTAACACTTGCTCTGTGAAGGAGTGCAGGAAGCAGGAGAGAGTGCATAGAGTCACTTCCCATTGCCTTCTCCCCCATGTCTTTAAAGGCTTTATGATTGTGAAATGCACCATTGTTCAGGGAGTATACTTCCTCACCAACAGTGGGGCACCACTACCTCCCAGAAATAATAATTTTGATTTAAGAGTATAAATCACTAAAGCCCAAATCCTGAGATTTTATTTAGTTTTAATTTCAGTGGAAGTTTGCCTGAGTAAAGGATGGCTCTCCTTTGTGGCTACTTCTCCCCAACTGTTCCACGGAGGAAGCATCGTTCCCCAGATGGAGCAAGCTGCTAGGATTGTATGGATCAGCAGGAGGCCAGTGCCATCCACGTGAAGGCTCCATGCCTCCATACCAGCTCTTGGCCTCCGGTTGCCCTCCTCCTTTGCTTTCTACATTTTTGGCAGCATATTTCCAGTGGAGACAGTTGAGAAAGAAACTGACCTCTCACACAATCTGAGTGTCACATCTAGGAGCTCAGCCAGGGACAGGGGCGGCTCTAGCTTTTTTGCCGCCCCAAGCACGGCAGTCAGGCAGCCTTCAGCAGCATGCCTACGGGCAGTCCGCCGGTCCCGCGGATTTGGTGGCATGGCTGCGAGAGGTCCGCCGGTCCTGCAGATTCAGCGTACCCACCGCCGAATTGCCGCTGAAGCCACGGGACCGGTGGACCTCCCGCAGGCATGCCGCCGAAGGCAGCCTGACTGCCGCCCTCGGAGCAAGCGGCTGCCAAACGACGTTAGAAGGGAGCATTACGCAACTTTAAACGAGCATGTTCCCTAATTGATCAGCAACGTAACAATGAAACAACTGGGACGTCTTTAAGTGAGGAGTTACTGTATTCGTCTAAGAAGCTGGGAATGGGCGACGGGATGGATCACTTGATGATTACATGTTCTGTTCATCCCCTTTGGCCACTGTTGGATGACAGGATACTGGGCTAGATGGACTTTTGGTCTGACCCAGTATAGCCATTCTTATCTTCCTGTACTGTTCATCAGAATAATGACTTAATTTTCCAAACACCCTGTCAGATAAGGGAATATTATTATCCCCATTTTACAAATGGGGAATTGAGGCATCGACGGCCAATGGGAATGCATGCCTAGGTGCTTTTGAAAATCCCACTAAGTACCTGTCTGCCTCTTTAGGCACATAAATATGCTTAAAAATCTGGCCCAAAGAGGTTTAAAGTCAAAAGAATCTACTACATTTGGATGCCCAATCTGAGATGCCTAGGATGTGACTTTTCAGATTACTTAGCATTATATAGCATTTTATATGCTCAAAGCACAGTTCCCATTGACTTCAGTTCCAGCTGTAAACGCTCAGCACGTCTGTAGATCAGACCCCTAGGTCTCAAGCTGAGCACACAGAAAATGAGGAACACACAACTAGTGACTATTTCTGAAAAGTCTGGTTTAAGAGACTTGCCTAGCATTACATAGGAACTCTTTGGCAGAGACTGGGATAGAATCAAGATCTCTAGGGCAGCATTCAACTGACTTAACCACAAGACCATCCTTTTTCCTCTTGCAATCTCCTGCCTCATTCACTACACACCTTCCAACTTCTGCAACAAATGAGGCAGGGTTCCTGCAGACAACATTCTCCTTCGTTACACAACCCTGATTTATTGCCAGAGCAGGTCCATCATGTGCACTGAGGCAGGGGTCCTACAGAAAAAGATTGTACGATATTGCATCTGCAAAGGGGGGTTGAATTACAGTTGAACAAGCTACCTTAATTCTGGTATTTCCTAACCTTTGAGTGCTTGCCTTTGCAATCCTACTAATGATTTTATTGTAGTTTTTTGAGTGTGTAATTTGATTGCTTTTAAAAAAAAAATCTAACTGAAAAAAATGGAAATTCCATCATGTGATATCATATTGACACCCATGTTTCATCAGCAGGGTTGGAGCCTTTAGATCCACTCCTCAGACCTCTTCCATATCAGCATGATTAAGCTGCAAAGCTCTACTTAGCATGTGTGAACAGAGATTTTTCAAAGGGTTATAACTCAGCCAAATTTGTGCAGATATTCATGGGGATGACAAAAGACACATCCCTGGCACAAAGGCAACCCCCCTGCCAAATTTCATATCCCTGAATTTTTCAACATGAACAAAAGAAAAAAACAAAAACATTTTTCACTAGACTTGTTCTCGGAAACAGGTGAACCATTCTGGCTGAAACATTTGCAAAAATAAACAGCCCAAGGCAGAAACTTGGTATGGAATGTTTCAGCCCAAATGGTTAAAGTCTGACAAAGATGCAAGCAACTGAAAACAAGGTCTTATAATGAAGAGTATTGGAAAACCTTAATAATAGGCCTATAATATTTTCTTAATCATGGAGTATTTTAATTATTTGTTCAGTGCTTTGTCTCAGGAAAGTTGAGTATTTCATAAATAAAATTATTATTTAAAAAGGTCAAAACATTAAACAAGCTAATGAACAATTTCAGATAATTTGGTGAGCAAATGAAGAGTATTTAATAGTCAACTGGATAAGTTTTGCATACTGTCCTACTTTTCTTTTTTCATTTGTTTAAGTTAAACATCAAGTTAAGATCTTGATTCTGCAATTAACTTTATGCAGACACAAATCCAAATCCTGCCCATTTAACTCAGTGAGAGTTTTGACTGACTAAGGAGGAGTGGGTTCTTTTAAAGCTGAACATTATTTCAGCACTACAAGCTGTATTTAAAAAAAAACCCACAGAAACAATCAGACATGTAGGGCCCTAAAAATCATATCACCTCTCTTATTCTATTTTCTTTAACGATGTATTTAACCTCCATCCTACACATTCTTCTTTCCATTACAAAGAGATTAAGTTTTTTAAACCAATTACATATCTTATTTCATTGCAATTATAAAGAAATCACAGCTGAACAAAATCCATAATGAAATAATATGAGTTAAGATGTTAAAGTGGCAATATTAATCACACTTATGATCCACATACATACAAGAGGAGGAGGTTTTATGTTCAAAAGTATATAACAACTTTGCAAGTACCTGAAAAGGTTCTCTTCAGTCAAAATCTGTCCTTTAGAATTTAAGAGGGGATCCTTCACTAAGAAAATTTTTAGTCTAGCCAAGAGGGTATGCAGAGTAGGTAGTCGTTTACGATATTCTTCCAAATTATCAACAAAAACAAGTTCATCTGCAATATATAAATCTTGAACAAGATAAGAAAAATAATACAATAGCAAGAAATTTAAAAGGGATAAGAAAAATCTAAACAGTTAAAATTGTGTAAAAGGACAGCTAAGTATTTGCATTTTTAAAATTTATTTTAAATGCTCACTGTTTGTAAAGCTCCTTTAGAATCTTAAAGCAACCTTATTTATGTTTCATTTGGCAAGCACTGATTTCCCAGCCCCCTGGCTTATTTTTAAAAAAGCATATACTAAACAAGATTTCTTTCTATTCACTTCCTAATTTGTGTACTAGCATCTGTCAGACAAACCTTACAAATGGGGTTTTGTTGGGTAATTTACACATATAAATGAGACCAGTGTCTGGGTACTGTATTCCCTTTGCTGGGAATGAAGTACTCTTATGTTCTTCATCTCTACAGCATAATGTTTATATATAGATACAACATAAAATGTACCCCTCCCACTCATAAAATTTGGCAACAGCAGTGGATTTATTTAAAAATCAAGAAAACATTTAAAATGCTGAAGTACAGAACATCAGACTATAGCCATTTTAAGATACTTCAAATTATGGGCCTTAGTTATTGGATAAGGTCCCTATTCATTCATACTTTTGCACTTTTTATCCTGAGCAGTTAGCCAATATACAGCACTATGGCCTGGTCTACACTACGACTTTAATTCGGATTTAGCAGCGTTAAATCAAATTAACCCTGCACCCGTCCACACAACGAAGCCATTTAATTCGAAATAAAGGGCTCTTTAAATCGATTTCTGTACTCCACCCCGACGAGCGGAGTAGCGCCAAAATCGATTTTATCATTTCGAATTAGGGTTAATGTGGCCGCAATTCGATGGTATTGGCTTCCGAGAGCTATCCCACAGTGCACCATTGTGACCACTCTGGACAGCAATATGAACTCGGATGCACTGGCCAGGTAGACAGGAAAAGCCCCGCGAACATTTGAATTTCATTTCCTGTTTGCCCAGCGTGGAGAGCACAGGTGACCACAGATAGCTCATCAGCACAGGTAACCATGCAGGCCGATAATCAAAAAAGAGCACCAGCATGGACCGTACGGGAGGTACTGGATCTGATCGCTATATGGGGAGAGGATTCAGTGTTAGCAGAACTTCGTTCAAAAAGAGGAAATGCAAAAACTTTTGAAAAAATCTCCAAGGGCATGATGGAGAGAGGCCACACAATAGGGACTCAGATCAGTGCCGCGTGAAAGTCAAGTAGCTCAGACAAGCCTATCAAAAAACAAAGGAGGCAAACGGTCGCTCCGGGTCAGAGCCACGGACATGCCGCTTCTACGACGAGCTGCATGCAGTTCTAGGGGGGGCCGCCACCACTACCCCACCTCTGACCGTGGATTCTGAGGCGGGGATAATCTCATCAGCTACACCTGAGGATTCTACGGACGGAGAAGAGGAGGAGGAGGAGGACGAGCTTGCAGAGAGCACCCAGCACTCCGTTCTCCCCAACAGCCAAGATCTTTTTCTCAGCCTGACTGAAGTACCCTCCCAACCCAGTATCCAAGACCACGACCCCATGGAAGGGACCTCAGGTGAGTTTACCTTTTAAAATATAAAACTTGTTTTAAAAGCAAGGGTTTTTAATGATTACTTTGCCCTGAGGACTTGGGATGCATTCGCAGCCAGTACAGCTACTGGAAAAGTCTGTTAACGTGTCTGGGGATGGAGCGGAAATCCTCCAGGGACATCTCCATGAAGCTCTCCTGGAGGTACTCCAAAAGCCTTGCCACAAGGTTTCTGGGCAGTGCAGCCTTATTCCGTCCTCCATGGTAGGACACTTGACCGAGCCATGCTTGCAGCAAGTAATCTGGTATCATTGCATGACAAAGCCTGGCAGCGTATGGTCCCGGTGTTTGCTGGCATTCAAGCAACATCCGTTCTTTATCTTGCTGTGTAATCCTCAGGAGAGTGATATCGCTCATGGTAACCTGGTTAAAATACGGGAATTTAATTAAGGGGACAGAGGTGGCAGTTCCTACTGGGCTGTTTGCTGTGGCTGAAAAGAAATCCTTCCCTGCAGTTAGCCAAGCGCGGGGGGGAGGTGGGAATTGGCCCAGAGCTTTTCGCGTTTGGCTAGCAGGGATCTTCCCTGATACCAGCCACGCGGTGCGGGGAGGGGTAAAGCGATCATCCAGAGAATTGGATGGGAGGTGGTGGTTAGTTTGTTTTCTGCTGCTGAATGTTAACAGGAAAACTGGAGCACTCAACGGGCTTTGCTTGGTATGTGGGAAAGGAGGGCGCAGAAGCCGAAAGACAATGGCTTACCATGGCCGCATGCAAGCCGAATTCTGTTGCCCGGACCTGCGTCTGTGATCTCTAGCAGCAAAGCCACAGGCACTCAATATTAAGAGGCAAAATGCGACCTTGCACAGAAATCACATGTGCTATGTGAATAGTGTTGGTCACCGTGAAAGAGTATAAGCATTGTTCTGTAAAATGTATCTTTTTAAAAACTTCTCTCCATTTTTCCATCCCTCCAGCAGCTGCAAATTCTTCAAGCCTCCCTCCTCCATCCCGAAGGCTATCACAGATAAGGCATCGGAAAAAGAAGACGCGAGACGAGATGTTCGCAGAAATCATGGAATCCACCTGCAGTGACAGAGCTCATCTGAATGAGTGGAAGGACACGGTTTCAAAGTATAGGAAAGAAGCCAGTGAACATGAGGACAGGAGGGACCAACGTGAGGACAGGAGGGATGCTCGAGATGAGAGGTGGAGGCAGGAAGATCAGAGGAGGCAGGATGCAATGCTGGGGCTGCTGCGTGAGCAAACAGACATGCTCCGGCGTCTGGTGGAGCTTCAGGAACGGCAGCAGGATAACAGAGTGCCGCTACAGCCCCTGTATAACCCCCCTCCCCATGTTCCATAGCCTCCTCACCCAGACGTGTAAGAACGCGGGGGGGGGGGGGGAGGCTCCGTACACCTTCCCATTCCACCCCAGTGGACAGCCCAAGCAAAAGGCTGTCAATTTTTTAACCTTTTTTTAGTGGCCTTTTCCTTCCCACCTATCCTCCTCCCAAACCCCACCCAGGTTCCCTCCCTCTTTTTATAATCTATTAATAAAGAATAAATGATTTTTAAACGATAGTGACTTTATTTGGTTTGAAAGCAAGCTGGGGGAAGAGGGAGGGTGGGTTCCTTACAGAGAATGAGTCAATAAAGGGGGCGGGTTTTCATGAAGGAGAAACAAACAGATATTTCACACTGTAGCCTGGCCAGTCATGAAACTGGTTTTCAAAGCTTCTCTGATGCACAGCGCTTCCTGGTGTGCTCTTCTAATCGCCCTGGTGTCTGGCTGCGCGTAATCAGCAGCCAGGCGATTTGCCTCAGCCTCCCACCCCGCCATAAAGGTCTCGCCCTTACTTTCACAGAGATTGTGGCGCACACAGCAAGCAGAAATAACAATGGGGAGATTGGTTTGGCTGAGGTCTGAGCGAGTCAGTAACGATCGCCAGCGACCTTTTAAATGGCCAAATGCACATTCTACCACCATTCTGCACTTGCTCAGCCTGTAGTTGAACAGCTCCTGACTCCTGTCCAGGCTGCCTGTGTATGGCTTCATGAGCCATGGCATTAAGGGGTAAGCTGGGTCCCCAAGAATAACTATTGGCATTTCAACATCCCCAACAGTTATTTTCTGGTCCGGAAAGTAAGTCCCTTGCTGCAGCCCTTTAAACAGAGTAGTGTTCCTGAAGACGCGAGCGTCATGAACCCTTCCCGGCCAGCCCACGTTGATGTTGGTGAAACGTCCCTTGCGATCCACAAGTGCTTGCAGCACCATTGAGAAGTACCCCTTGCGGTTTATGTACTGGGTATCCTGGTGCTCCGGTGCCAAGATAGGGATATGGGTTCCATCTATCGCCCCACCACAGTTAGGGAATCCCATTGCAGCAAAGCCATCCACTATGACCTGCACATTTCCCAGAGTCACTACCTTTCGTAGCAGCACCTGTGTGATTGCTTTGGCTACTTGCATCACAGCAGCCCCCACAGTAGATTTGCCCACTCCAAATTGATTCCCGACTGACCGGTAGCTGTCTGGCGTTGCAAGCTTCCACAGGGCTATCGCCACTCGCTTCTCAACTGTGAGGGCTGCTCTCATCTTGGTATTCTGGCGTTTCAGGGCAGGGGACAGCAAGTCACAAAGTTCCATGCAAGTGCCCTTACGCATGCAAAAGTTCCGCAGCCACTGGGAATCATCCCACACCTGCAACACTATGCGGTCCCACCAGTCTGTGCTTGTTTCCTTTGCCCAGAATCGGCGTTCCATGGATAGAACCTGCCCCATTAACAACATGATCTCCAAAGCACCGGGGCCCGCGGTTTGACAGAATTCTGTGTCCGTGTCCATGTCCTCATCACGCTTGTCGCTGCGCTGCCGCCGCCGCTGCTGCTGCCTCCTCGCCTCGTTTTTCTGGTCCTGGCTCAGCATAAACTCCACGAGAACGCGCAAGGTGTTTACAATGTTCATGACTGCTGTCTTGAGCTGAGCAGGCTCCATGCTTGCCGTGGTATGGAGTCTGCAGTGTTCACCCAGGAAAAAAGGCGCAAAATGGTTGTCTGCCGTCCGTTGCTTTTATGCAGGGAGGGAGGGAGGGGTGAGGCTGTACCCAGAACCATCTGCGACAATGTTTTTTGTCCCATCAGGCACTGGGATCTCAACCCAGAATTCCAATGGGCGGGGGAGACTGCGGGAACTATGGGATAGCTACCCACAGTGCAACGCTCCAGAAATCGACGTTAGCCCCGGAACATGGACGCACACCGCCGAACTAATGTGCTTAGTGTGGCCGCATACATTCGACTTTATACAATCTGTTTCCCAAATTCGAATTATATAAATTCGGATTAATCCCGTAGTGTAGACATACCCTATGAGTTGTTTCTGGTAGGAGGAGAAAATGGTGATGAAGTCAGGTATTTCTTTGATGCAATCCTGTTTATTTACAAATAATGCACACAAAGTCCAGGCAGTATCCCTGACCACAGTATGAATCAAACAACTGGAGGCAATTTCCTTGCTTAGAATTCTAAGTCTCTTTCCAGCCAGCATGCTGTCCAGAAAGCTCGCTCTTTCTCTCAGCTCTCTCTCTGTGTTGTGTCCAGCCTTGGCTGTCTGCCTCTTTCTGACTGCTTCAACTCACACAGGGTTTGTGTACACTGCAATAAAACAACTGCAGCCGGGCTGTGGGGCTATAAAACTTCACTGTAGATGTTTGGGCTCTGGCTGGAGCCCAGACTCTGAGATCCCATGATGGAGGATGGTCCCAGAGCCTGGGCCCAACCCGAGTATCTACACTGCAATTTTATAGCCCCACAGCTCAAACCCCACGAGCCTCAGTCAGCTGACTTGGGCCAGCCATGGTGTTTTATTGTAGTGTAGACATACCCACAGAGAGACACATAGCTGCAATCAAATCAGTCCCCAGTCCCTGTCTTTGCATTCTGTCTAGTCTTTGGGCAGTGGCTTCCATTGTTTCATCCATTACTAAACAAAGGGGCACTTCTGGTAATTTGTTTCCTCATAGCCTGAATGGAAGGAAGGAGGCCAGCATGTCCAACAGTTTGAGTGAGGTTTGTGATTGCTCACAGATCAAAGACAAGCTTGCTGGGAGGCAGCCAACCAATCTGCAGCATAACAACACTACTTCTAGAAAGATCTGACAAGTTTAGGGCTGCTTTCCACTTGCAGAGAGGCACAAAGCAGCTGGAGTATGGCCCGCAAGGGGAACATTTAACTCCAAATTTAGATCTCTGTGGAACATAAAAAGGAAGCCACTTTCAGTAACTTTAAAGTTCTGAACATTTAAAAATATCTATTTTGCACTTTCACATTAGAACTTTCCTAGACATTCTATTTTTCCTCAGGCCTTTTAAGGACACCCCATTTAGGGATACCATAGAGAGTTGCCAAAACTGTGCAGAGTTTGTAAGCTATACAAAACAAATAATTTCATATAAAGAAACCCACCAATTCAACAAGTAATGCCTTACTAAGAGACACCTCATTGAAAGATGGCTCAGTTAAAAATGGCGATGAAAGCTGCTAGGGCTGCCTACAAAGTTTACAATATCTCCCAATCACGGAGCTTACAATCTCTGCTGTAAAGCTTGTAAGATCCCCAACAGAATGGCTCTATATTTATTTATTTATTCATTTATCAAACAAAGCAATTAAATGCAAAAAATCCCCCAAACATTAATGCAAATTAAAGCTGAGAAATTAAGCATTCAAAAAGTTAAGTTTGTTCCCCAACAACATTAATTTGACTATACTGCACCAATGCAATATTTTCTATTACACTTTTCCTTGCTTAATATACAAATAGGATATGAATTCAATGGAAAGATCCAGAGAACACCACATACCCTAAAACAAGGCTATGCCAATAAGGCATAATTGAGCCCTCAATTTGCATAGCAATGCTGCATTTATAATCCTGATGCAATTATTCTTCAATGGTCTGTTTTCATGAAATGGTTCTAAAGGGCTTTAAAAGTATGAGAAATGGCTTAGTTTCCAATTAGTCTTAATATTTAAATACTTTAATGCATGTTAATCATTTTAATTAGCATATTTGCTTGTTAGCTTCAATAACCTTGTTATCATTTAACAATTAAGCATGTGCTTAGCTACTTTACTGAACAGGGGTGGATATAAGCACATTTTAAATTGCTTTATTGAGATGGGGCCTTATAGCTGGAGCAACCTGTAGTTAAGAACACATATGTGTCTGTTAAAAACTCCTATTTGAGCTTACAACTACTCAGTTTTTATCTTGGGAGTTGAAATTTTCAGGCTTTACTCTCTACAAAAGATTAATATTTTGAGAAAGTTTTAGTGAGGTAGTTCATTTGTTTCATACATCTTTGAGTACTAGGAGAGTGGGGGAAAACATACATTTGCCATTTAAAAAAATATTATTGCAATTAAATTATATTGCATTCCTTGAGACATAGTATAACTAAAAACTGTATCATAATGCATATGCACAAGAGAATATGGTTAAGGTTACCCATGGAACTTTCAAAAAAATGGCATGAATAATCGTAAAGTGTAACTGTGCAATCTTAATTGTAGTTGAATTATAATTCTGTAATATATCTGCTGTGTTATCATACACACTTCGGTCTTGATTCAGCATTCCATTCCTATTGATCAAAATACTAAAACGTGTGGGTAAATCCACTGACTTCACTGGGACATAAGCATGGGCTCAAGTGCTTTGCTGATTAGTTATAGATTTAAGCACATATTTAAATTAGGGCTGTCGATTAATTGCAGTTAACTGACACGGCTAACCCCAAAAAGTTAATAGTGATTAATCGCACTGTTAAACAATAGAATGCCAACTGAAATTTATTAAATATTTTGCATGTTTATCTATATTTTTAATATATCTATTTCAATTACCACACAGAAAACAGTGTTATTTTTTATTACAAATATTTGCACTGTAAACATGATAAACAAAAGAAATAGTATTTTTCAATTCACCTCTGACAAGTACTGTAGTGCAATCTTTTTCTCATGAAAGTGCAACTTACAAATGTAGGTTTTTTGTTACATAACTGCACTCAAAAACAAAATGATGCAAAACTTTAGAGCTACAAGTCCACTCAGTCCTATTCTTGTTCAGCCAATTGCTAAGATAAATAAGTTTGTTTACATTTACGGGAGATAATGCTGCCCACTTCTTAATTACAATGTCACCAGAAAGTGAGAACAAGCATTTGCATGGCACTGCTGTAGCTGGCGTTGCAAGATATGTATGTGCCAGATGCACTAAAGATTCATTTGCCTCTTCATACTTCGGCCATCGTTCCAGAGGACATGCTTTCATGTTGATGACGCTTGTTAAAAAAATAATCCGTTAATTAAATTTGTGACTGAACTCCTTGGGGGAGAATTGTATGTCTCCTGCTCTGTTTTACCCGCATTCTGCCATATATTTCATGTTACAGCAGTCTCGCATGATGACCCAGGACATGTTGTTTGTTTTAAGAACACTTTCACTGCAAATTTGACAAAATGCAAAGAAGATACCAATGTGAAATTTCTACAGATAGCTACAGCATTCGAACCAAGATTTAAGAATCTGAAGTGCCTTCCAAAATCTGAGAGTGATGAGGTGTGGAGCATGCTTTCAGAAGTCTTAAAAGAGCAACACTCTGATACGGAAACTACAGAATCCAAACGACCAAAAAAGAAAATCAATCTTCTGCTGGTGGCATCTGACTCATGATGAAAATGAACAGGCGTTGGTCTACACTGCTTTGGATGGTTATCAAGCAGAACCCGTCATCAGCATGTCCCCTGGAATGGTGGTTGAAGCATGAAGGGACATATGAATCTTTAGTGAATCTGGCATGTAAATATCTTGTGACACTAGCTGCAACAGTGCCATGCAAATGCGTGCTCTCACTTTAAGGTGACATAAACAAGAAGCAGGCAGCATAGCTCAGTGGTATGAGCACTGGCCTGCTAAACCCAGGGTTGTGAGTTCAATCCTTGAGGGGGCCACTTAGGGATCTGGGGCAAAAATCAGTACTTGGTCCTGCCTAGTGAAGGCAGGGGGCTGGACTCAATAACCTTTCAGGGTCCCTTCCAGCTCTATGAGATAGGTATATCTCCATATATTATCTAATGTAAACCAACTTGTCTGTCTGAGCAATTGGCTGAACAAGAAGTAGGACTGACTGGACTTGTAGGCTCTAAAGTTTTACATTGTTTTATTTTTGAACACAGGTTATTTTTGTACATAATTCTACATTTGTAAGTTTAACTTTCATGATAAAGAGATAGCACTACAGTACTTGTATTAGGTGTACACTTTGTATTCTGTGTTGTAATTGAAATCAATATATTTGCAAATGTAGAAAATGTCCATAAATATTTAATAAATGGTGTTCTATTATTGTTTAACAGTGCGATTAATCGTGCAATTAATATTTTTAATTGCACGATTAATCGCGATTAATTTTTTTAATTGCTTAGCAGCTCTAATTTAAATGCTTTGTTGAACTGAAGCCTTTATGCTAGTACAATTCTCACTGAACTGGACACAGCTGGAGTGAGTACAAAACAATTTATAGTCATCCCAACGTGACCTCTTGCTGAGACCAGACATTATAAACACAACAGAATGGCTATTAACATTTTAAACTAACAGGACCTGATTCTAATCTCACACAGAGATAAATTGGGAAAAATTCCACTGAAATCATTGGCTTTCTACATGTAAAGATGATATGTGAGCTCTGGTTTACACTACAAACTTATGTCGGAATAACTACATCATTCAGGGATGTGGAAAATCACAGTTATACTGACCTAACTCCCAATGTAGACAGTGCTATGTTGATGGGTGGACTTCTCCCCTCAATATAGCTACTGCCTCTCGGGGAGGTGCATTACCTATGCCAATGGGAGAAGCTCACCCATCGACATAGGTAGCATTTTCATTAAGTGCTGCAGTGGTGCAGCAACTATAGACAAGTCCTGAAAGGTGAATTGAGCCAATTCTGTGAAGCTAAAATGGAATACCGGACCCAAATTTGGTTTTCAGCACTTCCACTCACCCTCCAGTTATGCCAACAGAATTGTACATCTTTTAATGAGTCACAGGACTTCCAAAGTTTTACTTTGTTTATATTTATTCATTGTTACAGAATGAACAATGCTTTGAGCAGGGGGTTGAACTAGATGACTTCCTGAGATCCCTTCCAACCCTGATATTCTATGAATAATAATTCAGAAGTCAATGTGCATACATTTTTAAAATATTTGAGTAATTTGCTATGCCATGCTTTATATTCTTCACATTGAAAAAGTTTGTTTCAAACAAGTATCTTCAAAACATGCACATTGCTACATTTTTTATACTTGTCAAAATAAAAAATGATTAATAAAAAACTTTGTGAAATGAACTGTAGTATTAGAATCAGAAGGATAACCATAATAAATATTTAACATGCACAAACAGGCCTGGAAGGAATATTGCATTAATAAAATAAGTTCTTGAGGAATAAATCTTGGCCTTACTCTGTTTGAATTACAAATTCAAATAGGCCATTCAGAATTCCATCTCAGGTTCTCATTAATTTGACACTATGCATCTTTTAAAACCAAGCTTATGATAACTATGTCATTAGAAGCATAATATTAATTCCTAATTACTTCTACTTATCAGTAATTTTCTTTTTTTTTTGGCTCTCTCTATACAGATCTAAAGCCTCAGAGAATGCAAGCTGGTATTGCACTGCCCACTGAGCACTGTGCACTACTTCCCAACATTAGCAGTCTCTCTAGTAAGCCACTGATTAATTAGTTTGCATGCCTTTCAAATATTTCAGAAGGGTACAGGAAGGTAGTTTATTAAAATGAGTCAGAAAATAAGTTTTCCTTAATAATTAAATTGTTTTCTTTTTAAGTTTCTTTCTTTAACAGCAATAATTGAGCAATGTGTTTTGCTATAGGACATAATCATGTCTTAATTACTTTGTATACATTAATCAATGTTGAACTGTTAATTCAGTATAAGATTCAACAACATACAGAATAATTTACAATTCTCTCTCATATCAAAATACAATTTAATCTCTTTGGCTTGTCAATTCATTTTTGTATAAGTATAGTTATAAATTATTATTTTTAATTTGCAGTTAAATATAATTAAACATTTTTATTGTCCACATTTCATACTCTTCTTTTTCTTTTTCAGAGACAGTTATCTATGGAAATCTAGCTCTATTAAAGTTGTTTAAAGTGTCAAAGTAACAACTAGGTAATGTAAAACTTGTAAAGTTATTGACCAAACTACAGAGCAAGTAGTTAGCCTCTCTTTGAACTCCTATAATGTGTATAATATATACAAATATTCACAAGTAAATTAGACCTTGAACAGAAATAAATATCCTTGACAAAGTTTTCTGAGGTATGTAACATAACTCTAGGCATCTGATTTTTTGTGTGTGCACTTTTTTTAAAGTGCTTTTAATGTTATCAGGTGAATTAAGATTAGTGTACTTTCAACTATTAACCACAATATGCCTCCATTATTGATAGGAATGGTATCTTTACTAGTAAACATTATCTGGATATCTTGTACAATGCTGTACCGAGAGCCACCCGGGTCCTCTACGTGGCTCTGGGACATAACTCCATTTAAGTGATCGGATTGTTTCACTTTCCCAAAGTGGTAAACTTCTAGCAACTGCTTTGGATGGTGTTCATATGCAAAAAACTGTGATGCAATCTGGAGCAATAAGTATAATGTGAATCATAATTTCAGATTACTTAATGAAGACCTTATACATAATATTTGGGGTATTTTGGCACATTGTACTGTACAAGTTGAGGCCTCATCAGGGCCGGTGCAAGAATATTTTGCGCACTAGACCAAACTTCCACCTTGCGCCCCCCCCCGATGTCCAGCCCCCACCTTCCTACAGCCAAGTTCCCCCCAGGGGCCCAGATGTTCACAAAGAACAGGGGCCATGGGGGGGGAGGCTGCAAAGAGGGGGGTTGTATGGGGGTCTTCCAGGGGGTGAAGGTGGCAGAGAGGGGGGTGCATGGGATTGTTGCAGGGGGTGGAGGTGGCCAAGAGGTGGAGGGGGCAGGGGTGTAGTGGCAGGGAAGAGATTGCACAGAGGCAAAAGGGGCTCAGTGCAAGGGGGTGAAGGTGGCAGGGAGGGGTTTGCACAAGGAAGGAGTGGGCAGCCTTGTGCTCCACTGTTTAAAAAAAAATGTTTGGGGCACTGCTTTTTGGCGCCCCCAACCACTTGGCACCCTAGGCGGCCGCCTAGTCCGCCTAGTGGTTGCACCGGCCCTGGGCCTCACTGATCTGAAAACTTATGAGAAGACACAGTATTATCAGGGAAGGAATTGCACTGTGTGAACCACCTTTCTCCCAATAGGAAAGCAGAAAAATAAACTGCTTGCTCCTTCTCTTTCTTTAGGGAGAAAATGTGGAAGGGGGGGTGGAGGGGGAGGAGGAAGAATCCCCTTTGTCTTGGACTCCAAAAGAAAAGACGGTTACTCACCGTTGTAACTGTTGTTCTTCGAGATGTGTTGCTCATATCCATTCCATTAGGTGTGTGCGCGCCGCGTGCACGATCGTCGGAAGATTTTTACCCTAGCAACACCGGCGGGTCGGCTGTGGAGCCCCCTAGAGTGGCGCCTTCATGGCGCTGAATATATACACCCCAGCCGACCCGGCGCCCCCTCAGTTCCTTCTTGCCGGCTACTCCGACAGTGGGGCCGGGGGGCGGGTTTGGAATGGATATGAGCAACACATCTCGAAGAACAACAGTTACAACGGTGAGTAACCGTCTTTTCTTCTTCGAGTGCTTGCTCATATCCATTCCATTAGGTGACTCCCAAGCCCAACTTAGGTGGTGGGGTCGGAGTGAGACATTGCTGTGTGCAAAACCGCTGATCCGAAGGCAGCATCGTCCCTGGACTGCTGCACTAGTGCATAGTGCTCTGTAAACGTGTGGACTGACGACCAAACCGCAGCTCTACAAATGTCCTGGATCGGAACTTGCGCCAGGAAAGCCATCGAGGAAGCTTGGGCCCTCGTGGAGTGAGCGGTGAGGTGTGGTACTGAGACACCTGCCAGGTCGTAGCAAGTCCGGATGCAAGACGTAATCCAGGAGGATAGGCGTTGTGATGAGACCGGTGAGCCTTTCATTCGGTCGGCCACTGCAACGAAGAGTTGCGTCGTCTTTCTAAAGTGCCTTGTGCGGTCAATATAGAAGGCCAGGGCCCTGCGTACGTCCAGAGAATGCAAACGTTGATCCTGGCGAGTAGCATGTGGTTTAGGATGAAAGACCGGGAGAAATATATCCTGGTTGATATGAAATGGAGAAACCACCTTAGGGAGAAAGGCAGGATGTGGGCGGAGCTGCACTTTATCCTTATGAAAAACTGTGTAAGGGGGCTCGGATGTAAGCGCCCTGAGTTCAGAAACGCGCCTTGCTGAGGTGATGGCTACGAGGAAGGCTGTCTTCCAGGATAGGTACAGAAGTGAACAGGTGGCCAGTGGCTCGAATGGAGGACCTGTGAGCTTGGAGAGAACCAGGTTGAGGTCCCACGTCGGAACGGGCTGACGTTGTTGTGGGTACATCCGGTCTAAGCCCTTGAGGAATCTAACGACCATCGGGTTAGAGAATACCGAAGACGCGAGTGCCCCTGGATGAAAGGCCGATATAGCGGCCAGGTGAACTCTAATTGAAGATATCGCCAACCCTTGCTGTTTTAGGGAGAGGAGATATTCCAATATGAGAGGAATAGGCGCCTGTAACGGGGACGTGGCTCGTTGTTCGCACCAACAGGAGAACCGCTTCCACTTGGCCAAGTATGTGGTCCGTGTTGAGGGCTTCCTACTGCTCAGCAGAATCTGTTGGACAGAGTGCGAGCACTGCTGCTCTGCCTGGGTGAACCATGGAGCAGCCACGCCGTGAGGTGGAGTGATTGCAGGTCGGGGTGATGCAGGCGGCCGTGGTCCTGAGAGATGAGATCCGGGCATAGTGGAAGCGGGATCGGTGTCTGAACCGAGAGCTCCAACAGCGTGGTGTACCAATGTTGTCTCGGCCACGCTGGGGCGATCAGAATCACCTGTGCCTGGTCTCTGCGCAATTTGAGCAGTACCTTGTGGACCAGAGGAAACGGAGGGAAGGCATAAAACAGGTGGTCTTTCCAGGGAAGGAGAAACGCATCCGAGAGGGAGCCCGGAGCTCGACCTTGCAGGGAGCAGAACACGTGGCACTTCCTGTTGTCTCGAGATGCAAACAGGTCTATCTGGGGAAACCCCCACTTCTGGAAAACGGAATGTATGATGTCCGGACGGATAGACCACTCGTGTGTTTGAAAGGACCTGCTGAGTCGGTCCGCCAGAGTGTTCTGGACTCCAGGGAGGAACGATGCCGTGAGATGGATTGAGTGGGCGATGCAGAAGTCCCACAGGCGAATGGCCTCTTGGCATAGAATTGACGAACGTGCTCCTCCTTGCTTGTTGATGTAAAACATGGCAGTGGTGTTGTCGATGAGAACTAACACACAGCGGCCACGTAGGAGAT
Source organism: Chrysemys picta bellii (assembly GCF_011386835.1). Lineage (NCBI taxonomy): Eukaryota > Metazoa > Chordata > Testudines > Emydidae > Chrysemys > Chrysemys picta. The sequence goes on from NC_088796.1 coordinate 118,485,112, forward strand.
TGAGAAATGCCTGGCACGCCAGGCGCACCGCCATCAGTTCCCGAACATTGATGTGCAGGGTTATCTGGGGTGCAGTCCACAGACCCTGGGTATGGTGTTCGTTGAGATGGGCGCCCCAACCCAGGGATGAAGCGTCTGTGACCAGGTGCAGAGAGGGTTGTGGGGCGTGAAACGGCATCCCCTCGCAAACCACCTTGTGGTCTAGCCACCATGTGAGGGAGGTCAGGACCGAGTTCGGGACCATGACCACCATGTTCAGGCTGTCCCGATGTGGGCGGTATATTGATGACACCCAGGTCTGGAGTGGGCGAAGCCGAAGTCTGGCATGCCTGGTTACGTACGTGCAGGAAGCCATGTGACCCAGCAGGGTAAGGCACGACCTCACCGTGGTAGTTGGGAAGGCCTTGAGTCCTTGAATGAGGCTCGTGATGGTGCAAAAGCGATTGTCTGGCAGGATGGCTTGTGCACGTCTGGAGTCTAGAACCGCGCCGATGAATTCTATTCTCTGGGTAGGTTCTAGAGTGGATTTGTCCTTGTTGAGTAGGATACCCAACTTGTTGAATGTGTGCACTATTATGTGGACGTGATCTCGAGCTTGTTCTTTGGTGCGACCGCGTACCAGCCAGTCGTCTAGGTACGGGAACACCTGTATCCCTTGCCGACGAAGGTACGCTGCCACGACAGCCATATATTTCGTGAACACCCTTGGAGCCGAGGATAGGCCGAAGGGAAGGACTGCAAATTGGTAGTGCACCTTGCTTACCACGAACCGCAGGAAGCGTCTGTGAGGCGGGTAAATTGCTATGTGAAAGTATGCATCTTTCATGTCGAGGGCGGCGAACCAGTCTCCAGGATCGAGGGAAGGGATAATGGTCCCCAAAGAGACCATGCGGAACTTCAACTTTACTACGAATTTGTTGAGTCCGCGCAAGTCCAAGATGGGTCGCAGACCTCCTTTGGACTTGGGAATGAGGAAGTAACGGGAATAGAATCCCCTACCCCTTAACTCCACTGGAACCTCCTCTATGGCCCCCATAGCAAGGAGCGTGGAAACTTCCTGTATAAGAAGTTGCTCGTGAGAAGGGTCCCTGAAGAGGGACGGGGAAGGGGGGGAGGAGGGGGGAATTGAGGAAAACTGGATAGCATATCCCCTGTCCACCGTGCGAAGGACCCAACGGTCCGAGGTTATAAGGGACCAGGCATGGTGGAAATGGGAAAGGCGATCCCGAAAGGATGGGGCTGGATCCTGTGGGATGACTGGGGCGCCGTCCTCGACCGCACCTTCAAAAGTTCTGCCTGGGGCCTGAAGGTGGTCTAGGTGGCCCCTGGTTCTGACCAGGTTGAGGGCCGGTCCACCTTCTTCTACCACCTCGTCCTCGCCTCCGGGTCGAGTCCTGTCTCTGACGAGGCGGGGGGGGGGTAGAAGCGCTGAGGCTGCGGTCTAAATGGCCTGCGCTGAGGGCCCACAACATGCATCCCCAAGGAACGCATGATCGTCCTGGAGTCCTTGAGGCTCTGCAGGCGAGAGTCCGTCTTTTCTGAAAACAACCCTTGTCCTTCAAAGGGCAGATCCTGCAGGGTTTGCTGCAGTTCCTGAGGCAGACCCGAAACCTGGAGCCAGGAGATCCTCCGCATAGCGATACCTGAGGCCAGGGTTCTCGCAGCAGAGTCCGCTATGTCTAAGGAGGCCTGTAAGGAGGTCCGAGTCACCTTCTTACCCTCCTCCACCAGGGCTCCAAACTCCTCCCTGGACTCTTGGGGAACCAACTCCTTGAACTTCCCCATAGAGTTCCAGGAGTTAAAGCTATAGCGGCTCAAGAGCGCCTGTTGATTAGCCGCTCTAAGTTGCAGCCCTCCAGCTGAGTAAACTTTACGGCCGAATAAATCGAGGCGCTTAGCCTCCTTTGATTTGGGCGCTGCGGCCTGCTGACCGTGGCGCTCCCTTGCGTTCACTGATGCCACCACCAGTGAACACGGCTGGGGGTGGGTATACAAGTACCCGTAGTCTTTAGACGGGACAAAGTATTTCCTTTCCACCCCTCTCGCTGTGGGTGGGATAGAGGCAGGAGTCTGCCATATCGCAGATACATTGGCTTGTATCGTGCGGATCAGGGGTAACGCCACCCTCGATGGGGCATCCGCTCCGAGGATATTCACGATGGGGTCGTGCACCTCCACTATCTCCTCCGCTTGCAGGTCCATATTACGGGCCATCCTACGCAGAAGATCTTGGTGAGCCCGAAGATCTATTGGAGGTGGACCTGTGCACGATGTGCCCGCCACTGCCTCATCTGGAGAGGAAGAGGAAGATGCCTCCGGTGGAACAGGATCCAAGGGAGGGTCCTGGTCTCCCTGCTCCTGGGCCGGAGCATCACCTGCGCTTGAGTCCAGGGCGTCAGGTGGTGCGGACACGGAAGCCTCCATGCCCCCTGGCGGAGGCCGAGAGATGGTGGACTCCGGGGCCCTTCTAACAGAGTGACTGGAGCGAGAGGTCGAAGCAACTGGAGCCCCTTGCGCCTGATGGTACGCCCACGGGGTCCAAAACGACCAGTGAGATGGGCCATGAGAATGGTCCTCTGTTATGTTCTGCCAATGGCCCAAGTCATGTTCCTCGGCTTGCCCCTGAGGGGGGTATGCCGATCTCGAGAGGTCCTCCGAGGAGCGAGACACCGATCTCGATGGCCATGGCGGTGCCGAGAGCGTCGAGACGATTCCCGTGGCTGCGGTGCCGCACGGTGCCGGTCCGGAGATGATCTATCTCCACGCGGTGCCGGCGATTGGTGCCGGGACCGCGACCGGTGCCGATGACCTCGTCAGTGCCGGGAGTCGGATCTGGACCTCGACGAGGACCTGGAGTATGCCCGGTACCGGGAGCGGCCTCTCGACGTCGAGCGTCGACCGTGGCGGTGCCGAGAACTACTTCTCGACGTTGATCGGTGCCGACGATCATAGCGGTGCCGAGACGTAGAGCGGTGCCGCGAAGAAGATCTTGGCCGCGAGTACGACCGGTGCCGAGGTGATATTCGGTGCCGGGACTGCGAGCGGCGTGGGGACCTGCTTCGGGACCTGGATCGGTGCCGAGGTTCCAGCCCTTGCGATGGAGGGCGCATCAAGGCAGGTTTCCCCCTCGACTGGACCGGGCGAGGCAACGGTGCCGTCGGTGCCGGTGGTTGAGGCGGTGCCGGCTCCGTGAGAGCTATTAAGTCTCTCGCTGCCGCGAAGGTCTCTGGCGTCGACGGGAGGCACTGTATCACCGCCGGCCTCGGTGGAGACGCCGTCTGCACCGGACTCAACGGCCTCGGCGCCGGAGTCGACGGTGCTGGAGGCACCTGTTTCCGGTGCTCCACCGGCGGACGCGGCTCTACCCCCGGCACTGGGGGAGCCAGCGTCTTCGGCACGGAGGTCCCCGTCTTATGGGCTTTCTTATGCCCTGGGGATAATGACCGGCGCCGAGGCACTTGCTGTGCTTGCGGTGCCGACGAGGTCCGGTGCCGGGGAGGCTTATCTGACGCCACTCGCGTGGTCGTCATGGCCGGTGCCGCCGGGGCACTGCGCACCGAGGCGCTAGGTGCCGGGGCCTGACTTGTAGATGGAGCGTCCGGACTAAGTGCCGCCTCCATCAGGAGTTGCCGGAGCCGAAAGTCCCGCTCCTTCTTGGTCCTTGGTCTGAAGGCCTTACAGATCTTGCACTTATCTGTTTGATGGGACTCTCCCAGGCACTTCAGACAGGAGTCGTGCGGGTCGCTCGTGGGCATAGGCTTAGCGCAGGAGGCGCACAGCTTGAAGCCGGGAGCGTTGGGCATGAGCCCGGCCCCGCGGCCGGGGGAGAAAGGGGGAGACGACCCCCTTAATCCCCTGGACTATTATAACAACTAGAGCAACTTTTAAAACTATTGAACTATTTAACTATAAACACTAGGACTATAACTATAACTATAACTGCGAATAACAAACTAAGCTAGGGAGAGTGGAGAACAGCTAAGCAGCGCTCCACAGTTCCAACGACCGTCAGGGGCGGTAAGAAGGAACTGAGGGGGCGCCGGGTCGGCTGGGGTGTATATATTCAGCGCCATGAAGGCGCCACTCTAGGGGGCTCCACAGCCGACCCGCCGGTGTTGCTAGGGTAAAAATCTTCCGACGATCGTGCACGCGGCGCGCACACACCTAATGGAATGGATATGAGCAAGCACTCGAAGAAGAACCTAAGTAGTTTGAAGGGGCCCTAACAAGACCTATCAATTGCCATTCCTTTTTCCACAATGTGCAACTGGGCCAGTCAGCCTTCAGGTTTATCTTGATATGCATCTGGTAGACAGGCTCTGCTTCTCCAGAAATAAGGGATTCTCGTGGTTTTATTGTTCATATTTGTGCTCTTTGTTCCTCTTTGGCAGTTTTATATATGCCACCATTTCACAGCTATTGCTTACACTGAAATGTGGAGATGTTCCTGGGAATTTTGTGACTCAGGGCTGCTGTGGCATTGCTGACTGCTATGGTGCAGGCACTATGAGAGAATTAAGTAAGTTAGTCCCAATTACTTCAGGAAGAAAATTAAAGTATTTAGGGATGCCATATTTCTGTCTGGATATCTGTGTGCACAATACCAACGAGAATTGAACTGCAGACATTGGGAGGCAGCTGCCTGAACAGAACATTAGAGGGATTCAAAATTGAGGGCCTCATTCTCCGTTCAGTTACACCAGTTTTACATTGCTGAAACACTATTGGCTTTGGTGGAGTTACACTTGTGTAAAACTGGTGAAGTGAGTGGAGAATCCAGCCCTGGATTTTTAGAAATTAAAATAATTAGAGAATTACCAGTTGAGATGTCTTTAATTGTAAGCTCCCTAATAGACAAGACCTGGAAATGATATCAAGGAGGTTTTTCTGTTTATGAATTCCCATTAGCACATGTACTGGACTATGTGGAGAGAAAGTTCCTTTAAGTAAATTTTCAACAGTAGGTCTTCCAAATAATGCAGATTTAAATGCTCTCTTTCTTCATATAAGCTAACAAGACCTCATCAATTTGGACAACACTGTAGCAAAAGAGAATATGCCAAATGACATGGACATGAATAGATACAGTTTTCCCTTTAACTGCAAGCTATGGGAACAATTTGACATAGCTTGGAAAGGAAATGTAGTATTCTTGATCTGTTGAGACATTTCTTAAATAAGAAAAGGAATATATTCTGTACATAATCTTGTTTATATTATATAAACTCAAAAAGGTCTGAAACCACCTATCATTGCAGGCACTACATGAATAAAATACCTGGATGATGTTTTGAGTGTCATACTGGAATTATGATCCTATGTCTGAATAAATTTCTCTTTATTTTTAATATACATTCCCTGGCATGGAAGATAGGGGGGAAAAAAAAAAAAGAGAAAAATCTTTGTTTTTTCTGTCAGATACCACTTTTTTGTATAACACTTAGAATGCTATGGTCTGATACAGCAGGAGAAAGGGAAATGTTTAATGGCAAATTTTCTTTATCTGTTGCTTAAGTTGTTGAAGGAGGAAATGTGTTGTCCTCGGTTCTGCAGTGTTAGAAAAACACATACTGACTCCAGGACATCAAAATGCCTGAAGAATTGGATTGCTGGACTGAGAACCCATCTATACTTTTAGTAGAAAGGTTTTTTTCATTCCTGATGAAAAAGCTGGACTGAGAAGGCACATTGTTCCATTTGAATCAACCCTTAAGAGCTTTTTTCAAGGGATTGTCCAGATAACTTAGTCCCACTAAAAAGGGCATGGTACTACCGTTATCAAGATATTGTGACAGTTCAGGATCTTATATTTCAGATTTTTGTTGTTGTTGGTCTCTTTGGCTACAAGTAATAATGGCCTGCATAGTATCAGTCAAAGTTATGTTGTCTGAATCCAATTTGGCCATGGAATCAAGAATTTTTTTTTGATGTTTTTTGTTTTTATTGAAGGAATGCAATAGTTAGGCAGTGGGAAAAGGTCACCATTTCTACTGCTAGTCACTACTGACCCAGTCAACGACCACCTTGAAGGGACAGAAGAATGTCTTCTGCCAACGCAGAAGTTACTTGTGGCAGACTAGAACAGCCGAGCAGCTGTGTGAGAAGCTTCTCTTGCTCTAAAACGAACTGCCCAGTTTGTAAAGAGCCTAGCAGAATGAGTTCCTGTATTAATGGAGTGATCATATTCTGGAAACACATCATACTCCTTAGTTTGATGTGTGCATACACAGTATTATATTAGTATGCAGGTAATATTTTAATACTGCATTTGAGTGCTCTATAAATATGTTTTAAATGACTGGTTGGCCTAAATTGTTTATTTTTTAAAAAGTCACTTTAATGCAGATAATAAGGTGACAGCCTGGAGCCCCAAATCAGCAAAGCACTGAATTACATGAATAATTTTGACCACATGAGTAGTCCCACTAAACTCAAAAGGGCTACTCATGTGTTTAAATGCTTTGCTGGACTGGGGCCATAATAGCAGTCTTCTTTTTATTCAAGAGCACTGCAACACAGTTTATCAACCTAGGGTTGCCAGTTTTGGTTCGATGTATTCCTGGAGGTTTCATCATAAGACAAAGATTAATCTTTAATTAAAAATTAATCTTTAATTCCTGGAGGCTCCAAGACAATCTTGGAGGGTTGGCAACCCTGCACCAGCAAGGTGAGGGTTAAGGAGCTTCTCTGGACACAGGTAGCTACCCCCCTGTGCCTCTGCTGGGCATGCTCCCAATGGCCGGAGCATTCAAAAGAGAGCAGCGCAACTCAGTTTGGGCTGACTGTGGAGGACAGCAGTGGGGTGCAGCAGCCTACCACCAGAAAGCCATCAGGACTCCAAGCTACTGGGATCGAGCTTCATAGCCAAGCCACTGGAAGCCTGTTGACTGTGGTAGCTGAAGGTGAGGACTCACCATTGCCACCAGAGGAGATTCAGGACATGGATCAGAGCTGAATACAGTAGGGACATCGGAGGGACTGGAACAGGGGGTAGGAAGTGACCCAGGGAGCGCACTTATGGGTATCAGGCCCTAGTCCATGTACAAGGACTACTGCTTCGAAGGGCCCTGGATCAGAACCTGGTGGGGTAGTGTGGGCCCGGGTTTCCTATCTCCCCCCCCCCCCACACACACACACTCCCACCAGAGGGTGACACTACCTGAAATTATAGCCACTAGGCAAGACAACCTTTGGACCTAAACTGTGGTCCTAAACTGTAACTTCCAGGGAACTCGCCCCTTGGAATCTTGTTGTGAGGCGTTACACTTTGGAATATTGCCATTAGGCAGTACTGCTATCCCAGAGCACACCATCAACCCCCCAACAAGCAAGTACAACATAGATAATGTCAGTGCATGCTTCCTGATTCCAACACGAGTCTGCCCTGATTTGGGGACCACCACTTAAGATTGTAAGGTAGTTTGTTATCCATCGGCCATTCAGTTCTTGAATTGCTGAAGCTGCCAATTAATGTGAACTTTATAGTGGTTTCTGTTAAGTGGATACCAGTTCACTAAGAATTGAGCTGGGAATGTGACTACCAACTCCTTTCATACATGTCAACAAACAATGGCATTATCTTTCAGTCACGGCATACGATCGTTCTAATCCTGCAAGCATATTGGAGTGAAATTTGAGTGAAAGGGACCCATGTGAAAGGTTAAGCAAATGAACGTGTTTGCAGAATCAGGGCCTTGATCTGTTTTCAAACCAGTGACCTACAGATGAAAAACTATGAATGAATCACTATAAGGGAAATTAGTAAACTTGATTAGTTACCTTGATCTTGTGCTTTAAGTACTGGGACGTAGTCAGGCTTAACACAAATAACTTGGGTGAATTCTTCTTTGTAGTCATTCTTCATAAGTAAATTGGCTTCTTCTGTGTCAGTCTGTGAGTAGGGATTTGAACTTGGAACAACTTCTATTAGTTCATTATTAATATGGAATTCCATGCATGAAATTGGTTTCCTAAAATCCAGAAAGTGAGTTTTTTCAATGCATTCTGATGCTTACGCAGCTCTTTGCAAGAACACTCTATGTAATATAAAGTTATGGCATACTGTTGTGATTCCTCAATCTATTAAACCCCATTATAAAATAACTTATGTTTTTATAACAGTATCTCTTTCAACATTGAAAATGATTGTCTGACAAAGATTGGCAATGATACAGTGGACTTATATTATGATTAGACACAATCTAATTATGCCTGGTCTGTGACCAAAAATATATATAGGAAGGCTAAATTCAGATTTGATTACTGTGTCCAGTTCTGAGTGCCATGTTTTAAGAATGATGTGGACAAACTGGAGGGATTCCATAGGACAGCAACAAAAATGATAAGATTAGAAAACCTGACTTGTGAAATTAAACTAATGGGGCATGTGTAGTCTTGAAAAAAGCAGACTGAGGGGGGGACCTGATAACAGTCTTCCAATACGTTAAGGGCTGTTATAAAGAGGACAGTGATCAATTGTTCTCCATGTCGACTGAAGGTAGAACAAGGAATAATCAGCTTAGTTGACAGCAAGGGAGATCTAGATTAGATATTAGAAAAATCTTTCTAACTATAAAGGTCGTTAAATACTGGAATAGTTTACCAAGGAAGGTTGTGGAAATCCCATCACTTGAGATTTTAAGAACAAGTTAAATGAATACCCATTAGGGATAGTCTAGGTTTACTTGGCCCTGCCTCAGTGAAGGCGATGACCTCTTGAGGTCCCTTCCAGTCCTACATTTTCTATGATTCCATACATCGGTGCATTGAACTGAGTTACATCTACCTGTACTTACAACAGGTCTGAATTTGATTCAAGAATGGAAGTGTTCACATGAGACCTCACTATCACTGAATTTCAGTGTGTGGTACCTCAGATTTAGCTAGAAATATAAGAAAGAAGCGAGAAAGACGACATCTTTACTATATACTTTTATATCTTTCAATTTTCTATACTAGAGAAAATAACACATATTACTAACACACTACCAGGCAATTTGTTGTCCCAAGTAAGGACAATGCAATGATGCTAGGGCCAAGTTCAAACATAATGTAAACAGGTGTGTGGCGGGGCCAGGCTACTCCGCCTTAACCCGGAAGGAGTTAAGCCCCAGGGACTGGCAGCGGAAGTCCCACCTCCCTGGGCGGATTGGGCATGCTCCAAGTGCTATAGGAGTATAACGGGAGAGAGACCAGCTCATTCTGGGTGGGAGCCTGTAGGAGAAGGACCTGCCGGGGAAGCTCCTGCGGCGGACCAGCCACAGCCGTTGGCTGCACCAGGAAGAGACGTCGTCCACGGCCCGCCAGCGCCCTGGCGATTGGAGGAGACCCAGGGGACGACCGAATCCACCGAGTACCGAGGACCGGACGACTCCTGGGAGACCCCAACGGAGAGCCTGGTAGGAAGGGACCCCAGGAGGGTGACAGAGTGGTACCTTCCCCCCCACCCCCCGGGGAAACTCAGCGTGTTTCGGTCGGAACCCCCCGCTGAGTTGGTGGAAAAGCACTACGCTACTGTTAGGGCCCCGGGTCGGGGCCTCCCTACTGGGGCTGTCGCACCCAATGACAGACTCTGGCTGCTAGGCCACGCTGCCCTCCACCTGAGGGTTGCTTCCGGGACTCTGGCCGATAGGCCCTACTGCCCTGTAGCCGAGGGCAGTGTTACAGACTCCTACCAAAAGGCTGCGTCTCCTTGAGGAAAAGGGGACATCATAGACTCTGGTCGCTAGGCCATACTGCCCTGGACTGATGGGCTATTTGACGGACGGTGGCGGATAGTCCACGCCACTCGCAACCTTAGGGGTGTGGACTGTCACACTGTGCAACACCGTGGACCTCAGCACAGTTGCACCAAGTGCTCAATTTAACCCTAAATTTACATGCAAATATGATTAGGGGCTTTTGCCGAGATTAAATTCTACATGAAACAAATTGGAAAGCTTGAATTATATTCAAAATAGTCTGCCAAAGAAAAAAAAAATCAAAGCTGCATTCCATGGAGTTTATCAAATGTGCACAGCCCTGATCAAAGTACATCTCAGCAGAAACCACTATTAAAATAGAATCAGTCAAGAGCAAACTAATTAGGAGAGAAAAATGCATCAGATCTATTTCTTTTTAATCATAAATTTTAACAAAGCTTTATTTCTGTGTAATACTGTAGAAGAAAGCAATAAATAGGATCATTTGGAGTGAGAAAGGACATACCTTTAAACCCCATTGAAATACATTGGGCTAGAACACCAATTCGGGTTTGGACCCTCAAGATGCTGTGCACGCTAGTCTTAAACTAGCAAAGCACATGTTGAACTGTAAGCATGTAAGTAAGCCCAATGTAGTCAATAGGACTACTCATGTATTTACTGTTCAGCATATGCTTACGTACTTTCTGGATTGAGGCTAGCATGCTCAGCGCCTTATAGAACTGAGCCTTCAGTAAGGCCAGATTGGAAAAGTGGTAAATATTTTGCCTTTAAAAATAGCCTGTTCTATGTAGGTAACCTTATCATTTATTACTGTAGTTTGTGCTTTGATGATAAAAAGCACTATATAAACTACTATTATTATTTATGAATTTATTTAGTTCCTAATGATATGGAAAATTTTCCCAAAGGACCTAAGAGACTTAGGATCCTAAGTCCCATTGTAAAAAGTGAGTTAGGCTTTTAGGAGCCTAAGTCTCATTGGACGTCAATGGGATTTAGGCATCACAGTCAGTCAGATATTTTTGAAAATTTTACCCAAAAAAGAATTTTAAATTAGTCACAAATAAAAAATATTTACTCAAGTGTTTTGTTCTCATTTGTTGATACTTCGAAATCCATTCCAGCATGTCTTTACTAATCATTAATTACTATTTGGGAAACTTGTATCAGCAGTATCCATAATACATTTTAGTTCATTGCAGCACTTAAATATGGTGCCTTTGAAATTCTCAAGATAGACAAGTATCTTAACAATTTAATACTTTACTATTGCAAGCAACAGTCCAATTTAACGTACACTATTGCAACCTCTCCTCTGGAATTAGTAATTTAAGATCTTTTTATTTTAAATTTAAAAGAATTCACCTTAGGGAAAGCAGACAGGTTACAGTTCTCAATAATATCTACACATTACACACAAACTTTGTTTAAAAAACATTACAGTGGCAAAATCAAGCATTCTAAAGTTAGGAAATGCCAGAATAAAGGTTGTCCGCACAACTTTAATTCATGCCCACTATGTATACAGTATGATACAGTTTTTAATTACATGATCACAAGCTATTTTCCCCCCACAGTACTGCTGCCTCATACAGTGCACAGGACGGACGGTGCTCAATTCATGAAAAGCTATTTCATATTTTGTTTTATCCTCATTGTTCAATGGGCAGCCTGAAGCCTTATATACTGTACACGGTTCAAATCCTGCTCTGAATACAGAATTATTCATTTACTCTTGGGTTCTTCTATGGTGCTCATCGCTATAGTATCCGAGTGCTTCACAAACTTTAGTTAATTTACCTTCACAACATCCCTGTGAGGTGAGGGAGTGGTATTTCACCTTTTTACAGAGGGGGAGCTAAGACACAGAAAGATTAAGGTAAAAAGTTTGTGCATTCAAAATTATTATAATTTGAGATACTTAGAACATGATTTTTCAGCATACTTAGCATTACATAGCACTTTATATATTCAAAGCACATTTCCTCTGCACTTCACTTGCAACTGTAAGCCTGCAAATCAGACTAAGGGTCTCAAGTTGGGCACCCAGAAAACAAGGAACAGAATTGTTAACTACCTATGAAAAATTTGGTTTAAGTGACTTGCCTAGCATCAGACAGGAACTCTGTGGCAGAGGCAGAAATAGAATCCATTTCCTCAGGAGAGCATTCAACTACCTTAACCATGACACTGTCCTTTCTCTTCCTGAAATCCCATCCCTCATTCACTCACACCTTCCAACTTCGGCAACAAATTAGGCAAGGGTCATATAGACAACATCCTCCTTCACTACATAATCCTGATTCCTTCCCAGAATAGATCCAGCCTGTGCTCTCAATGGGGTAGGGGTTCTGAGCAAAAATAATATGGGATTATGTAATTAAAGCCAGTACATATACACAAGGGGGCCAAATTAAGGTTGTATAGGCAACCTTAAAACTGGTATTTCCTAACTTTTGTGTGCTTGACTTCGCAAACTTAATGTTTAAATATAGGTTGTGTGTGTAATTTCCAAGGATTTTTTAAAAAATCAAACTGAAAAAACAGAAGTTCCATCATGTGGCACCCTATTGACACCCTTGCTGTTCATCAGCAGGGTTGGAACTTTTCGATCCACTGCACAGACCACTGCCACTTGAACTAATAAAGTAACTGATAGCATTAGTGGGTTGCCATCCTTCTGTAGACCAGCACTATAGGATGAAGAGACAGAGTTTGACAGTGGGGTTCGAAGATATTTACTGGCAACAAAGGAATGGTGAGAAAAAGAAATCTTGAGTTCCATTCCAGGCTCTGGAGGGGACTGCTCTCTTGTGGACACAGACCTTCTGCCTGTTTTCCCCAAGCTTGACTCAGTCTGCCCCACTGAACTCTGTCCCTGTCAAAGTAGTCTCTTCTCCACCCTTGGTTCCTCCTCCCAGTCCCATTCTCCTTGCTGATCCAGTCCCAGTCTCTACTTCTCAGGCTTCATGTCCCAATCCCCTAGCCTAGTCAGTCCTAGTTTCCTCCTCCAGACTTTCCACCCAAGTCCCAGTCTATCCCCACAAATTCTCAGTCTCAGTTCCTTGCAAGCCAGCCCCATTTCTTCTCTCTTGTCTGATCTGATATGTCCCTCCCCTCACCAGTTCTCAATCTAGTCTCTCTCTCTAGGCCACTTATCCAATATCACTCGCTATCTCCTCACCTCCTTGGCTCCTTGTCCCAGTTTCTTTACCCAGCCAGTCCCTCTTCTATTCCCACATTCTGGTTCCTCATAAGATCTGTTTCTTCTGCCCACCACGATTTGCCAGTCCTAGTCTCCTTGTCCAGCCAGTCCCAGTCTTCCCCCTCTTGACACAATCTACACATTTCCCTCCCCTCCCAGTCCACCTCTTGTCCCCCCTGCATTTGCATTAGGTATCTTCCTCTTGCCCACTGTTCACACAAGAGAGAGAGACACTCCCTGCTCTCTGTTCTGGTGCCCAACCACTCCTTGGCCCAGAGCAGGTGAGGGCAGCAATTACAGAGAGTGTCTATCTTCACCCCTGCAGTGCTGGGCTGTAGCATGCTCAGTCATTCTGTGAGAATGGTGCATGTGATTCAGGCCATGTCTACACTACCACTTACGTTGGCAAAACTTACGTCGCTTAGGGCTGTGAATAAAACCTCCAAACCCCTGAGTGACATAAGTTTTGCCACATAAGTGGTAGTATGCACAGCTCTATGCTGGGGGGTGGGGGGGGGGGGAGAGCTTCTCCCACTGACATAGCTACCACTGCTCGTGGAGGTGGTTTTATTATGTCAACAGGAGAGCTCTCTCCCATCGCCATAGAGCAGCTACACAAGTGATCTTACAACAGCATAGCTGCATCAGTACAACTGTGCCGCTGTAAACTAGCTAGTGTAGACATGGCCTTAGTCACAAATAGGAGCTGTGAGGGACTGGAACATGCTCACTGGGGATGTACTCTTCAGAGATTAGCTACTAAATTAAAAGAAGTCTCAGATTGTTGAACACATGCAAACAGATTTTTCAAATGCTTATAACTTTTCCAAATTTAAGCAGATATTCCTGGCAACAGTAAAAGGCATATCCCCCCACATGCCAAAGCACTATAGCTTCTCAAAGAAAAGGTCACCTGAATGTTTTTAACATTGCAAAAGAACTTATTTTTTCCAACCTTGTCCTCAGAAATGGCGGAACCATTTCAACTGAAACTTTATAAAAAGACATCCAGGAAGGAAAATTTCAAATCCAGTGGCCAAAGTTTGGCAAAGTTATAGGCAACTGATATCAGGGTCTTATAATGGAAACCTTATGGGCAACCTTAATAATAGGCAGTGACCCAACTATAAGTAAAGATGCTGAATATCTAGTCACTGTTCTCTAGGTTAGAGTGGGTGGAAACATACCAGCATATACTGCGGTATACTTTGACAATTTACTGTTCTGAACTATGATTAAAAAAAACCAAGTACAACTGTCCAGTAAAATAAGCATATTGTTGCTTAAATCCCTGAGCTATACTTCTTTACTGTTAGCCTAGCCCAGAATCAAACAATATTCCAGGAGCAGGTCTACCACTTATTTTACATAAAGACATCAGAACATTTTGAGTATTAGCTTCCATCCCATTCCTTACTAATCCTAATCTTTGCTTCCTGCAGCACACTGAACACAGATTTTCACTGAGCTGATGCCCAAGTAGCTACAAGTAAGAACCCCAGTAATGTGAATGTGTAATTTCAATTATTCCTTATAATGTGCATTATTTGCATTTGTCAACATTAAATTGTATCTGACATTGTGCTGCCCATTCATCTAGCTTTCCTGAAGTCCCTGGAATTTCCTCACAGTATTCTTTAGTTTTCACAATCTGAAATAATTTGATGTTATCTGCCAGTTTACTCACCTCATTATTCACTGATGTCTCCACATAGTTAGTAAACATACTAAATAACCAATTCTAGGACAGCCGTTAGATACTCAATGTTAACCTTTGCCATATTGAAAATTCACATGTATTCCTGGTCCTTGTCTTCTGTCTATTAGCCAGTTTCTAGTCCACGACAGCACTTTACCTCTCATACCATGACTACTTAGTTTCCTAAATAGCCTCTTGTGGGGGATGTTCAGTGTTACTGCTGCATGTAATCTTTTGCTCTGTACAGGGTGCTATCTTAAAATACCAAAATGATTTAGGTCACCATTGTTTGTTACTTGCACTAAACAACTCTGCAAAGCACATAAATCACAAGTTGATCCTCTGTTCTTAATTATAACTCACCATTGTGATACCAATTAATCTTTCCAGTGGTATCTAGGCCAAATCAAGATTTATTAAAAATTAGAAGTGAAACTGTCAGAAACACTTCAAATTTGAAGACTAATACAGCCACCGATTTCCTCAGCTTTATCAGGGCTGCATAAATAATTAATGCAAAAGTATAAACAGTTGCTGTACATAATATTTTTGGTGAAAAGTAAAGGCCATTTGGTCTGATAAGGCTTCTCCCTACTTAGTATTTAATTTCCCCTGACACGGCATCTAATTGATTCTTAAATCACTCACTGCTGTTACCTCAACTGCCCTGCCTTTGTATAAAAAGTGCTTTGAGAGTTTATTTTCTGATTATTTCTTTTTCAATTTGTGTTTATTGGTCTGTACAATGGTTTGGCTGGTAGCAGCATATGTTACCAAGTGAGGGGCATGGGGTCACTAAAACCTCATAAGAATTATCACTCACTGTGAAGTAGAGATGATCAATGGATTATAGATCTTCTCTTGTCTTGGTAAGAGGCAGGATACAGTTTGCATTGCTTTGTGTGTGTTAAACTAGCCTTAGAACTGAAAGTATTCATTCTAAAGCAGAACGGTTTTAATCACTATTCATTCCAGAATTACCTTTCTTCTCTGTACATTCTCAAATGCTATAAATTTTTCTTTAGAAATACATACAACAATCCAAACTGAAAAGGATAACTGAATACTTCAGGTTAAACTTTTCAAATCTGCGTGACTAAAATTAGGCACCTAAATCTGTATTTTGGAACCTAACTAAACTACCAAATTTTCAGAGCTTCTGGACAGTAGCAGTTTCCATGGACTTCCATGGCAACTGCAAGTTCTCAGCACCTTAGTAGCATTGGCACTTGAATGCCATACTTTCCTTGTAACTGCATAGCTGCAGCCCTGATTAGAGAGCAGTAGTCACATCATCCCAGGAAGAGTTTGGGCCTCCCCAATTTCCCCAAGCTATACCATCCTTATTTATTTTTTGTTAATAGTCTACTCTCTGTGGTGCTCATGATCTCTGAATTGTCTGTGCTGTAAAGGCTGGATACTTTGCAAGTGTTATTCACTTGCTTCCTCTATGTGTGGGGAGGAGGTGGAAGGTATATGGCAGATCCAAAGCCATGAAAGATGGCTTTCATCTCTTTAGCCTTCATGAGACTAGAGGTTTGCTTTATCACCAAAAAGGTTTGCTCTATCATATGGTTCTCAAGCTTTTTCTGAGACTGGTCCATTTTCAACAACTCTATCAAGGCTGGGGTAACTCGATATGTCAGTCAGTTGCTACCAGAAGTTGAAGAATGAGTTGTTTGTGAATCAGAAGTCACATGGTCCTATAGAGAGGCACAATACTTCAGAAAACTCTCAGGCAGTGGGGGCACAGCAGCTATATCTCCTCGCACCTTTTTCACTTTGTGTACCAAATGCCTGATCCAGCAGCTGCTGACCGGACACTGGATCAGGTTCCCACACAGCAATCAATCTGGGTAATGTAGTTCTGGGATTTTTTCCCCCCTTCCTGAGGCTGTTTGGGTCAGGAGGACTCTTAACTATGATATCAAGGTATTGTGTTCAGAGTTAGTCCTTGGAAACTGCTTCAGATTTCTTGGATCCAGAAACCAAAAGCTTCTCTTCTTCAAGAAAAGAAGTGTTTAAATACGAGTCCAAATCTGCTTTTTAATTTCCTTTATTACTTGTTCTAATATTATGGTGAAAGGTAAAAAGGAGTGCACAGCTGGCCTTCTCTATAGCACTTATATTTATCATCTCCTCTTGCTTTACTTTTTTTCCAAACTAAACAATTATAGGGCCTGATTTTCATGTCATTTACAGCTGTTATACACTAGACTAACTCCACTGACTTCAGGCTATTTACAACTGATTTACCCTAATGTGAGGGGAGATCCAGGCCCTTAGATCTGGATTTTTGAAGATATTTAGGTGTTGCTCTGCTGAGCATTGCAAGGCCTAAGTGACTAAGTTGTCGAAGTCCCACTTTCAAAGATGATTTAGACACTTGAGATCCTGTCTTTCAATAAAACTTAGTCTTAAGTGCTTCAGACACTTTTGGAATAGGGACTTCGACAACTTAGTCACCTAGGCCCAGATTTTAAAAGGTATTTGGGCATTGCTATGCTCAGTGTTGCAATGCCTAACTGATTTAGGAGCCTAAATATAATTTGGAAATGGGTGTTAGGCATCTAGAAGCGAAAATCCCATTGACAGTCAATGGGATTTATACTCCTGAGTGCCTAAAACCCTTTTGAAAATGAGACCGGCTCCTAAATCAGTTAGGCATTGTAAAGCTGAGCACAGCAATGCCCAAATACCTTTAAAAATATGGTTGAGTCTTTTTAGTATCCCCTCAAAAGGGAGCTTCCTCCCACACCATGCCTCTTATTTTTGTTGCCCTCACCTGGTCCTTTCCCCATTTTTGATATTGTATGTCTCAACTTAAATTTACTTGCATCTCTAAATAAATTGTTGGCTTATCAGCAGTGGTGTCAGCAGCAAGCCAGCACACACTCTTAAATTAACTAGGAGGCAAAGGAAATAAGGTCAACCTCTAGAAAGCAATCGTATCTATCCTGATGCCTAACATATACATATATATATATATATATATCTCTGCCAAAAGATAAAGAGTATAAACGTGTTGACTCAAAGCAGCTTCTATCATTGCTTCATGCAGATGTTAAAATATATAGAAATTCTTAACCAGGTGACAATAGGCTATCTTAACAATACCGATTAAGCATATATTCTTTCCCGTAAATGGGATATCAATAAATTCATTCCTTAATTTATGTTTCCATCTAGCTCACTTTTGAGCAGACATGAACCACCTATCCAATTGCAGAAGTTTAGGCAGGAATACAGTTATCCTCAATCAACTTGAGGATTCTGAGAATGCCATAGCAATAAACAGCTGATAATACATACGGATGTTTCCTCATTCTAGGATTTTACAAATTTTTTTACTGTTTGGTTATAATTAAGAAGGCTTCTCAAGGGGTGTATCTGAATCACAGAATCATAGAATAATAGGACTGGAAGGGACCTCAAGAGGGATAGCTCAGTGGTTTGAGCATTGGCCTGCTAAACCCCCAGGGTTGTAAATTCAATCCTTGAGGGGGCCATTTAGGGAACTGGGGTAAAAATGTGTCTGGGGATTGGTCCTGCTTTGACCAGGGGGTTGGACTAGATCTCCTGAGGTCCTTTCCAACCCTAATAGTCTATGAAATCTAGACCATCCCTGACAGGAGTTGTCTAACCTGCTCTTAAAAATCTCCAATGACAGAGATTCCACAACCTCCCTAGGCAATTTATTCAGTACTTAACCACCCTGACAGTTAGGAATTATATTCCTAATGCCCAACCTAAACTGCCATGGCTGCAATTTAAGCCCATTGCTTCTTGTCCTATCCTCAGAGGTTAAAGAGAACAATTTTTCTCCCTCCTCCTTGTAACTGTTATCATGTCCCCCCTCAATCTTTTCTTCTCCAGACTAAACAAACCCAATTTTAAAAATCTTTCCTTATAGGTCATATTTTCGAGACCTTTAATCATTTTTGTTGCTCTTCTCTGGACATTCTCCAATTTGTCCACATCTTTCCTGAAATTTTGTGCCCAGAACTGGACACAATACTTCAGTTGAGGCCTAATCAGTGCAGAGTAGAGCAGAAAAATTACTTCTCATGTCTTGCTTACAATACTCCTGCTAATACATCCCAGAAGGATGTTTGGTTTTGGGCTTTTTTTTTTTTTTTTTTTGCAACAAAGTTACACTGTTCACTCATATTTGGCTTATGACCCACTATGACCCCCAGATTCCTTTCTGTGGTACTCCTTCCTATACAGTCATTTCCCATTTTGTATGTGTGCAACTGTTCCTTCTTAAGTGGAGCAATTTGCATTTGTTCTTATTGAATTTCATCCTATTATCTTCAGACTATTTCTCCAGTTTGTCATAATACAGTTACCTACAGTTGTCCAAGGTAACTGTATTATGATTTAGAAACTGAATTAACATATGCAACCAGATCTTCAAAACATGCCTGTTTTCTCCAAGGCACTTTAGTTGAATGTACCCTACAGAGCAGTGTACATTCTTTTATTCCACCTCTATTCATACAGTAGGTGAGTCAATAAACCTTTTTAAAGTACTGTCAGACACTGCTACAAATGCACTAAGTTGAAATTATAAATATAATGTTGCTAAAAGCAATACCAAGTCCTTATTAAATAAACATACAAACTAACTAACTAAATAAAAAATATATGTGCAAAGTATCAATTGAAAACAACATTCTGGCTAAATTATATACCAGATCTGAAGTCATCACTTAGGAAAATTCCCAGTGACTTAATTTAAAGTAAATTCAAGTATTACATCTGCTCCTATGTTCCCCTACCAATTTTACAAGCACATTTTCCTATGTTTTTTAATTGTTTTCCTCTCTCCTGTTACCGTGCAAAAGACCACACACAATGAACAAAGTACTGTCAATTGATTAACTAGCTATATAGAGGAAACAGGGAAGCTGACTATATACGAAGTGTACTCAAGTACCCAAAGTAAACAAACTGAAAAACTGAGATATACTTTTCCCTCTAACTCTTTAATTACAGTAATCTTAAACATTACTCATAACAATGTTCAGTAACTCATAATCAGGCAGAACTGTGATTTTAAGTTTGCCAGGACCCTTTGTTATAAGTGGTACAGGTAGTGCACCTAAAGTTAAGGTTGCTTGACACGTCCCATTATATGACCCTATTATCAGTTGCTTATAGCTTTGCCAAACTTAAACCATTTTACATTGGCGTAACTCCACTGGCTTCAATGGAGTCATTTCAAATTTACAATGCTGTGAGCAGAACGAGGCACCATTTATCTGTTTATTACAAAACATACTTTCCCTTTCAAATCCTATGCAAACTAAAAAGGCCACGTTACCAAAAAAGGAACTCTTTTTTTCCCCCAAAGAACATGTTTTTCATATCTGATTTGCTATGCCAGACATTTTTATTGCTATTTCTTGACTAGTAGAATAATTTTTGTACATCTCTAAAATGCAAGTTGAGCTCCACCACCACCCCCTGACATATTTTTAAAGATTTACAAAAAGCCTTTTCCTGAATAGGCTCATTCCAGTTTTCTGAGCTGTAACTGACTCTTTAAAAAAAAAAAAAAAACCAACCCCACAAATCCTGACTCTTTCCTTTTATGGTCATGAACAGATTTCAAGGGCTTAGCTGAATGGCAGGAGGTATACTTTAGAGCTCATTAGTCCATTATTTTTTCAAGTTAAGTAGGAAGCAGAAAATGCTCCATGTAAATACAGTGCAAGGTTTACCAAAAGTCTCAGGTAAATAAAAGTAAACTGCAAGATGTTTGTTAATTAAGCCACAGATACTCTGTACTATTAACAACAAAACCTTTCTATACTCTTATTATAATTATTAATTTATGATTCAGGCATTCAGATGAGCATCAAGAAAATTAATTTTGATTGTAAATAAAGGGTACAGACTTCTCCAGGAAATCCTCTACATATAAACTTTGCTTCCATTGATCCAGGACTGAAATATCCATCATTTTTTGTGTGGAAACAACTGAAACTAGAACAGAGAAACAAATACAAATAGTTCAGAGAAAAGTCATGTTAAAATTAGTTTAATTTTTACAAGTAAGCCAAGCCCCTTCAGAGCCCAGCAATATTGTAGCTAGTAGGCAATGAAGAAGCAATGCTCTCAGGCCATGTCTATACTACACAGCTAACTTGTCACTGCTGTGATCGACGCAGCAGCATCGATTTAGCGGGCCTAGTGAAGACCTGCTAAGTCAATGGGAGAGCACTCTCCTGTCAATATCTGTAATCCACCTCAATGAGAGACAGAAGCTATGTCGCTAGCAGAGTGTCTCCCGTCAACATAGCACAGCATGGACACCGCTGTAAGTCGATCTAAGATACTTCGGCTTAAGTTACGTTACTTATGTAACTTAACTAGCATAACTTAGATCAACTTACAGCGTTAGTGTAGACCAGGCCTCAGTCTCGCTTGAAGAACTGTAAGAGGAAGCTAACTTCAAATAAATATGAAATTATAAACACTTTCATATTATCTACCTCTGTGCTTGGAACAGTCTCCTTCTTTGTGTGCACAAAACCTCTGTACCACCCTTCAAATCTCTCCACAAAACTTTTTCTTCACTTTATCTTCTATCACTACTCTCCTTTTCAGAAATGTCTGTGTCCCACTTGTACCTGATCCTTATCTGTTATGCTGTATCTGCCTAATTAAATTTTAAGTTCCTCAGAGCTTCTTAGAAGTTTGTAAAACAATATGCTCACCTATGGTGTATGTATACACACACACACACACACACACACACACCCCTCTACCTCGATATAACGCTGTCCTTGGGAGCCAAAAAAATCTTACTGCGTTATAGGTGAAACTGCGTTATATCGAACTTGCTTTGATCCACAGTGCGTAGCCCCCCTCCCCTGAGCACTGCTTTACCGCGTTTATATATATAAATAATATATATACATATACACACACACACACACACACACACTTAATAAGAAATGTCCATTTACTTGTTACTTCAGCAGTGTATGCATATTATCTTCACAGCTGGTGTGAGTTAGCATACTGGAAGTAATTGTTGCAACCAGGATCGTCAGTTCTTGTATCCCAGCTACCAGTTTTTCACTAGGTTCAAAATGAATCTGAATAGAAAATTAAAAATAAATAGAACACCTCTTTTCCATGGCCTCCTGTACTTATCATCAGCAAAGACTCCAGTATGATGGTAATTCTCATCTTGATGTAAACAGGGAGGAACACGAAATGATAACCGATCAATAGAAAACTTCTGTCTTGCCACATTCTGCACAAGAAAAATAGTAATATATATTTATCAGCTAGATTGTTCCACCTTTACTCCTGCTGAATAGTACCTTCCTTCTCAAACAATCCTATTGATTTTAATGAGCTATTCAAGGATTAAGGCGATACTTACTGTGAGTAATGGTGGAGCAATCTGGCCTTGTCAAGGCTGCTTCCCCACTTTGAACTTTAGGGTACAAATGTGGGGGCCTGCATGAAAACTTCTAAGCTTAACTACCAGCTTAGATCTGGTCCGCTGCCACCATCCCAAAGCTAGTTCCCTTCCCTGGGTAGCCTTGAGAGACCTTCACCAATTCCCTGGTGAATACAGATCCAAACCCCTTGGATCTTAAAACAAGGGAAAAAAAATCAATCAGGTTTTTAAAAAGAAGGCTTTTAATTAAAGAAAAAGGTAAAAATCCTCTCTGTAAAATCAGTATGGAATATAACTTTACAGGGTAATCAAACTTAAAGAGCTCAGAGGACCCCCCCTCTAGCCTTAGGTTCATAGTACAGCAAACAGAGATAAACACTTTAGTAAACGGTACATTTACAAGTTGAGAAAACAAAGTAAAACTAACACGCCTTGCCTGGCTGATTACTTACAAGTTTGAAATATGAGAGACTTGTTCAGAAAGATTTGGAGAACCTGGATTGATGTCTGGTCCCTCTCAGTCCCAAGAGCGAACAACTTCCCAAACAAAGAGCACAAACAAAAGCCTTCCCCCCCCCAGATTTGAAAGTATCTTGTCCCCTTATTGGTCCTTTGGGTCAGGTGTCAGCCAGGTTACCTGAGCTTCTTAACCCTTTACAGGTAAAAGGATTTTGGAGTCTCTGGCCAGGAGGGATTTTATAATCCTGTACACAGGAGAGCTGTTACCCTTCCCTTTATAGTTATGACAGGCCCTAACAGAGGATCTTAATTTTACTGAGCCAGATTTTTAGCTCTTGATCTCCACTTGCGCACATGTAAAACTGCACTTATACTTAGGTGCACCTGCACTTTTGCATGTGCAATTGCCCATGAGTATACCAACACTTGTATATACCCACTGAACAATCTAACATGCACATCTGGAAGCTGGGTAGAGGCCATTGAAAATGAATCCTATTGTGTCTGTTGAAAATGCTTAGTTATTCACAAATGCCAGCACGAGGTCACAAAAATTCCCCAACAAATCCTATTATTTTCATCCAAAATAACAAAGTAAAACAGAGTAAGCATTTATATAAATTTTATTTATATAGACACAATTTAAAGTATTTTGTAGACCTGCTACTAATTCTACTTAAAATCCTCTGAAAAAATTCTAATACTTAATGGTCAGCCAGGCATCCTCAGTAACTCTTTATTTAGCACCAGATTCAATAAAGTGTCTTCACAAACACTGTGCCACAGAAGCCCAAAAAGGAAAGCACAAACTTAAGGGGGGCAGGAAAGGAAGATATGGGGAGTGTGGTGGGGACAGGGAGAATAGGAAGAAAGCGATTCTACAATAGGAGCTTGGAGTGATGAGCAGGTGAATCACTGATAATTTGGGAGGCAGGGGGACACTGGAGACATCCAGGGTTCTGAGGGTAAGAGAGTGGTATGAGAGAGAAAGAAGCTCTGCACCGAAACAGGGAAGAATGCCAAGGAGGAGTCTAGAGATCCATATGTTTCTACATCTGTGTCCTCTACCCCACTAGAAATGTCTCGCCAAGCTTCTAGAAATGTCCCCCAACTTCAGGGTAGGCCCTCAGTCTCTTTGCTATGACACCTGATCTGATGGTCCAGCTGTGGTTCGTAAAGCCAGAACTCTCTGCTGACGAATCTGAGGTAGTCTGCTAACTGGGGTCCTGCAGAGAAACAGGTGGTAGCTGCCCCCCTAACAGTCCTTCAGAAAGAGACCAGCTCTCCCATGAAGCTGGTCAGGAAGCAAAAAAAAAAATATTCCAATATATACAAACAAATTTATTTAAAAAGGCACTGGCAGAAGTTGGTGAATATGATACTGATAAGCTATACAACCTCTTGTCTGGGTCAAAGTTCTCCTATTTTCTGTCAGCCCCGAGAGCAGAAGACAAGAACTGGAAATTGAACCTGGGTCTGCAGTATGCTAGTGCAGACAGACTATTAACCACTAGCCCATACTAAGCAATTCATATTTAAGCCCATTGTTAAAACCACTACATTCACTGTAAAAGAAAATATGGTTAATGAAGTTCATGGCAGAAATCAAAGAAACAGGTACAATATGACAATACACGTTTGTCTTTCTGACAATTTGTGTCATCTTATGGTATAATTCCCCAAATGCTTTGCAAAGATCACCTACTTAGGTAAGCTACCAGATGGTAATTAAGTAGGAATTATTAGGAAAATAAATACTGGTAATAAATGGACAGATCAGCAAATAATGGTAAGAACGGGAGTGAAGTTTTATTGAGAATTATATTAGTTTAATACCCTAAATAGAATTACGTTTGTTGGAAGGAAGGTTGGAAACTGGAACAAATACATACTGGGCCTATGCTTATGAAAAGTGTCCATATTATAAAACTTTTTAATGAAATACTGCTATTGAGTATTGTTTAAGATGAATTACTTCACTTTAGTAACTTCAATCACGTATAACTCTTATTGCAGGAATGCTGGTAGTAATGTATATGTACACTATTTAATGAGATAGTACTTAATTTTACATGTATTGTTTACTAATAACCTAACCACAACTTCTCAGTAAGGGTCACTTTTTATTGAAAAACACGATGTGAAGTTTATCGTCTCAGTGCAGTCCATTATCTATTATAATTTAAAGGGGGATTTGGAGACGCTAGTTTGCAATCACTAACACAGCACTAACACGGGTGGGCAAACTATGGGTCGGATGTGGCCCGTCAGCTGTTTTAATCCCGCCCTCAAACTCCCTCTGGGGAGCAGGGTCTGAGGCTTGCCCCGCTCCAACTGGGGAGCAGGGTTGCGGGCTGCTCCGCGCAGCTCCCAGAAGCAGCGGCATGTTCCCCCTCTGGCTCCTATGCATAGGGGCAGCCAGGGGGCTCTGCTCCACATGCTACCCCCACCCCAAGTGCCGCCCCTGCAGCTCCTATTGGCCAGGAACCATGGCCAATGGGAGCTTCAGGGGTGGTGCCTGTGGATGGGGCAGCGAACTGAGCTGTCTGGCCGCACCTCGGAGTAGGAGCCTGAGGGGGGACACGCTGCTGCTTCCAGGAGCCACTGAGGTAAGCGCCACCTGGAGCCTGCACCCCTGAGTCACCCCCCCCTGTGCCCCAACCCCCTGCCCCAGCCCTGATCCCCCCCTCCTGCTCTCCAAACCCCTTGATCCCAGCCTGGAGCACCCTCCTACACCCCAAATCCCTCATCCCCACCCCCACTCCAGAGCCCCGCGCCTCCAGCTGGAGCCCTCACACCCTCCCCCCCCCGCCCTGCTCCAGCTCCCTCCTGCACCCTGAACTCCTCATTTCTGGTCCCACCCCAGAACCCACACCTCCCACCCCAATTTTGTGCGCATTCATGGTCCTCCATACAATTTCTATACCCAGATGTGGCCCTCGGGCCAAAAAGTTTGCCCACCCCTGCACTAACACTAATGTGGGGAATCTGGCTAATATACAAAGCTTTAGTGTTCTGAACACCCAGCCTTCTCCAATAACTCAGCCAAACTAGACAGGTTGAGAAATAATAGTAGGGAGTGAAAGGAACAAGAAATAAGTAAATTAAGAATATAACCCTCACTGAAATTGAACTACTGGAGGGTATAGGAATCAGAGAATGCTCAGCAAGAACTGGTCGCTCTTGAGATCTGTATGCTTTTGGCAACAGTGTTTGATTCAATAGTGTATTAGATCAAGAGATCCTGGAAGATCAGTTTAAGTCTATGTGCATCAGACTGTCAGGATGATGGAAATGAGGAGCAGCAATGGAACAAGGAATGGAACTTCAATTTTGAAGCAGCACATCACTGTATTGTCAGACCAGACTGGTACTGGGAGGCTCAAGCCAATATTCAGCACTGACATGCAAACAGTCCTACAATAGTCCCAGACGGCTTGACCTTCTGTGGCTACTACTCTGGTGCCTGTGAAAGACTGTGCTATCTGTGAGAAAAACAAAGAGAAAAGAGACTATTTTGGAAAAGAAAATATAGAACTAAATCCTGTTCTTTCTTGCCTGAGATAGGGAGGAAAGCATTGACGACAGCACACAGCAGGACAGCTTAAGGCTGGTGGGAGAGAAATACACGGTGGACACACCTGACTGCTGCTCCAAGAAGAAACAGTATAAGTTCCATTTCAGCATGTGCTTTGCAGGGCCAGCAACCTAACCACATTCTAGGCCAGTTGAAGCTCTGGAGTGGTAACAGAAGTTAGCTGCTAGTACTCAAAAAAGTACTAGGAGGTACCCTGCTGCATGGGTGTGCTAAGGAATACTTTCTACCTGTGGGGAGAGGAATGTGGGTAGAGTATTCATGGACTGTGGCCCTTTGTGTACCTTCAAGCACCAGCAGGACCATACTGGATGCAATGCAAGCTACATCTTTTTAGAAGAGTAGCAAGAGCTTCTGCACACTGTACTCCCCCTGAACTCTTAAAGACATTATGTCTGAGGGCCTCTCCCTACCACTCACACACTAGAACTGCTCCCTCTTTAGTTTTCTATGGGTGGGCACTCAATGAGTGGACAGGTTTGTGATTTGGCCCACAGTTTTTAGAAAGTCTAAAAAGAGAAAACTAAATTACAGTGGGACAACATGCTTCAGCAATGAGCAACTGACACATTCAATAACATTGCACAACTGAAGAGAGGAAGGAAAACAAGACTTCATAATGTTTCTATGTTGTAACTGATAAACTACAAAACTAAAATGCTCCTTGTAGATAAAATTATTTCAACAAATGTGTACATTCCATGGGCCTAAATTTTACTGAAAACATTATACAGATACACACCTTTCCTGTTATTAAAACATCAAAGGAGAATAACATTGTGGAAATGCTATTCTACTGCATATTAAAGTTGAAAGAACACTGGATTCCTTCTTGGAAAAAAGTAATTAAGAGTTTTAGCTTTAAAAGACTCAGGATGCTCTCCAAAATGAGCTATGAGCAGGAAACAACCTCTAAAACAATATCATAAGTGCAACAGACCATCAAAAAGTGGATGCTCTTCAGTTTTGGCAGGATAATATTTGGACTCTATTGTAAAATACCAGCAATCACTTCACCATAATATGCCAGAGAGAGAATTAAGGTCTTGTGTGCAGCAGCAGTGCAGTAAAAAGAGCTCATTTAAACTGAATCCTTAAGTAATTAGTTGCTTTATGATTTCAAAAATGTATCAAATGCTGTGTGTAATTATTCCCACCACATTTCCTATAGAGCAAGGGAAGTGCAACAGTAAACTGTACCTCATATAAATAGTCTACTGCATGATATTTAAGAGCTGCAAACATTATCTTCCTCGTCTGGCGATGTATTCAAAACTTCATTTGTCTGAAAGATACATAAAATATAAATTACTCAAAAACCTTTTACACCACACACTAAACCTTAAAACAGAAATGCTGTTACCCTAATCCAGTAGATTAACCTCTTAACTTCTGCATGCACGTGTATATGCTGTAAAAGTTATTAGAATAGTGTTTCCCAAACTGTGGGGTAAATCACCATAGGGGGTGCCAAGGAGCCTGGTGGAGCATGGGCAGTCAATTATTTTAGTCTCCTTTTTTTGTTTTTGTTTTTGAGTAAAGCTCTAGCTGTTATGGTTTCAAAGGTTACCTTTCAAAGCATGAAGCAAGTGTAATCAATGTAGAGGTAAGAAGAACGGAGGAATACTTGTGGCACATTAGAGACGAACAAATGTATTTGGGCATAAGCTTTCGTGGGCTAAAACCCACTTCATCGGATGCATGCAGTGGAAAATACAGTAGGAAGATTATATATACACAGAACATGAAAAAAAATGGGTGTTGCCATACCAACTCTGAGACTAATCAATTAAGGTGGGCTATTATCAGCAGGAGGGAAAAAAAAACCTTTTGTAGTGATAATCAGGATAGCCCATTTCAAACAGTTGACAAGAAGGTGTGAGTAACAGTAGGGGAAAAATTAGCATGGGGAAATAGTTTTTACTTTGTATAATGACCCATCCACTCCCAGTCTTTATTCAAGCCTAATTTAATGGTGTCCAGTTTCCAAATTAATTCCAGTTCTGCAGTTTCTCGTTGGACTCTGTTTTTGAACGACGTTTAGGTCTGTAATTGAGTGACCAGGGAGGTTGAAGTGTTCTCCGACTGGTTTTTGAATGTTATAATTCTTGACGTCTGATTTGTGTCCATTTATTCTTCTGCGTAGAGACTGTCCAGTTTGGCCAATGTACATGGCAGAGGGGGCATTGCTGGCACATGATGGCATATATCACATTGGTAGATATGCAGGTGAACGAACCTCTGATGGTGCGGCTGATGTGATTAGGTCCTATGATGGAGTCCCTTGAATAGATATGTAGACAGAGTTGGCAACGGGCTTTTTTGCAAGGATAGGTTCCTGGGTTAGTGTTTTTGTTGTGTAGTGGGTGGATGTGGTGAGTATTTGCTGCAGGTTGGGGGGCTGTCTGTAAGCGAGGACTGGCCTGTCTCCCAAGATCTGTGAGAGTGAGGGATCGTCCTTCAGGATAGGTTGTAGATCCTTCATGATGCGCTGGAGAGATTTTAGTTGGGGGCTGAAGGTGACAGCTAGTGACGTTCTGTTACTTTCTTTGTTGGGCCTGTCTTGGAGTAGGTGAGTAAATGTGCTTGATTAGAAAGAGCTGTGTGAATACTTGTAACTGCTGGCAATATACTACCCACAGCCCTCAGAGAGAAAGCAGGGGTTATCACAGTGTAAGGTAAGAGGCTCTGGAGCCTTAAAACTCCCCAATCACAATGAAATGGGAGAAGGGTCATTACCCAGAAATATAGATGACAGCTGGAGACATGAGACCTGACTGGGCACTGCTGGAGTGAATCCCAGAGGGGGAATGCAAGTGCAGTTACAGTATTTCTCAAGGTGGAGGGAAGAGGAGTGGAGGAGGAAGCAGAAGGTGCAGAAATTAAGATGTGTAGGCCTTGACCAATACATGATGGGATTGCAGGGGAGTATGATTGGTTTTGTTTTACCTGAAGGGGACTCAGGTTTCAAAAATTTGGGAACTCGGCTTTAGAATGTCATTTCAAGTGAATGAAACATCAATATATACAGTACCAACAGCGTCCACCAATACAAGAATGTTTTCAGTAGGACTGTCAAGCGATTAAAAAAAAATAATCTCGATTAATTGCATGATTTATAAAATGAATGGCAATTAATCGTGTTGTTAAACAATAGAATGTATTTTAAATATTTTTGGAGGTTTGCTACATTTTAAAATATATTAATTTCAGTTACAACACAGAATACAAAGTGTACAGTGGTCACTTTATATTTATTACAAATATTTGCACTGTAAAAAAACCAAAAATGTATTTTTCAAGTCACTTCATACAAGTACTGTAGTGCAATCTCTTTATTGTGAAAGCTGAACTTAGAAATGTAGAATTATGGACAAAAAACTGCATTAAAAACAAAACAATGTAAAACTTTAGAGCCTACCAGTCCTACTTCTTGGTCAGCCAATCACTCAGATAAACAAGGTTGGTTACAATTTGCAGGAGATAATTCTGCCTGCTTCTTATTTACAATGTCACCTGAAAGTGAGAACAGGTGATCGTGTGGCATTGTTTTAGCTGGCATTGCAAGATATTTAATGCCAGGTGCGCTAAAGATTCATATGTCCCTTCATGCTTCAACCACCATTCCAGAGGACATGCTTCCATGCTGATGATGGGTTCTGTTTGATAACGATCCAAAGCAGTGCAGACTGACATATGTTCATTTTCATCATCTGACTCAGATGCCACCAGCAGGTTGATTTTCTTTTTTGATGGTTTGGATTCTGTAGTTTCCACATCAGAGTGTTGCTCTTTTAAGACTTCTAAAAGCATGCTCCACACCTCATCCCTCTCAGATTTTGGACCACACTTCAGATTCTTAAACCTTGGGTCGAGTGCTGTAGCTATTTTTAGAAATCTCACATCAGTACCTTCTTTGCATTTTGTCAAATCTGCTGTGAAAGTGTTCTTAAAACGAACATGTGCTGGGTCATCATCCGAGACTGCTATAACATGAAATATATAGCAGAATGAAGGTAAAACAGAGCAGGAGGCATACAATTCTATCCCCAAGGAGTACAGTCACAAATTTAATTGATGCATTATTTTTTTTTAAATGAGCACCATCAGCATGGATGCACGTCCTCTGGAATGGTGGCCGAAGCATGAGGGGGCGTAGGAATGTTTAGAATATCTGACATGTAAATACCTTGCAACGCTGGCTACAAAAGTGCCATACAAACGCCTATTATCATTTTAAGGTGACATTGTAAATAAAAAGCAGGCGGCATTATCTCCAGTCAATGTAAACAAACTTGTTTGTCTTAGTGATTGGCAGAATAAGAAGTAGCACTGAGTTGACTTGTAGGCTCTAAAGTTTTACACTGTTGTGTTTGAGTGCAGTTATGTAACCAAAAAAATAATAAAAATCTGCATTTGTAAGTTACACTTTAACGATAAAGAGATTTCACTTCAGAACTTGTATGAGGTGAATTGAAAAACACTTTATCATTTTTAAAGTGCATACATTTGTAATAAAAAATATAACGTGAGCACTGTGCACTTTGTATTGTGCTATAATTGAAATCAATATTGAAAATGTGGAAAACCATCCAAAAATCTTTAATACATTTCAATTGGTATTCTATTGTTATAAGTGTGATTAATTACAATTAATTACAATTAAGTTTTTTGAGTTAATTGCGTGAGTTAACTGCGATTAATTGACAGCCCTAGTTTTTAGCCATATCTAATTTTTCAGGAAAAGCGAAAAAGTAGATTTTTAGCTTTTGTCTATACCCAAGATTAACTTGGCAACAATCCTTACCCTGCATATTTTATGGCATACACTTAACATTAATAAACTACATGCTTAACAAGAAAAATAAGTATTAAATACTACACACATTAGCAACACAGCCAGGTAAATGCTGTATGGAATCAGTGGGCCGGATTCTGATCTCATTTACATTACTGTAAGGAAACCAGGTCTGACTTCATGAAGTTCCATTGGTGTAAAGAAAATGTAAGCTAAACACAAGTTTTTATTTTGACTGCACAACTATAATACTGCATTAATGTATCTTTTGGAATATACAGAGGTAGGACACGCCACTGTGACTTTAGACACTACTAAGTACTACAGAAAGCAATACGCGTTTGCAGGATAGTATACATATTTTGTTACGTAACTTGTGTACGTTTTTGGTTAAATACCTTATATAGTTATCTAAAATTACATTTCCAAATCATCCCCTTTCTTAACCCCAAACAACTAATGCAGAAATTACACAGGTCTACAATTTTTGAGAAGTCGTCTGCTTCAGAGATAAAATGTGCTATTTATTATGTATTTTGATGTGCTGAATTCAAATATGACAATTAAAGCAACTGATTGGCTACTGTTTCTAAGATATTTAAGTTTACATTTTATGTCTATGTATATTGTGTAGATAGTAGAGTTTTAATCATAAATTGTAAACCTAGGTCTTTTCATGTGTTTATGGTTGCTTTACATGATATTTCACCTGTCCTGTTTATGTAACACTTTAAAAATCAGCAAAAGGGTTATATAAATAAAATTTATTATGAAACAAAAGGCAAAAAACTATTATGTACATAGTTTAGTCCTATTCAGTGTCTACTCGGCGCTTCTTGGCTTGTCTCTTGTATTCATTAAATGGAGCATCTCTTGTCACTGTCCAGCAATAGTCTGCAAGCATTGATGGGCTCCATTTGCCCTGTTAGCGTTTCTCCATTGTTGCAATGTCCTGGTGAAAATCGCTCGCCGTGCTAGTCGCTCACTGCTCCGCAGTTCGGTGGAAAAAAATCTAGATGAGAGTGCAAAAAATGTATCTTTAGTGACATGTTGCAACCAAGACTTTTGTATGCCTTGAGGAGGTTTTCCACCAACACACCTGTAGTTGTCTGCCTTGTTGTTTCTGAGAAAATTTATTGCCACTAACTGGAAGGCTTTCCATGCCGTCTTTTCCTTGCCACGCAGTGCATGGTCAAATGCATCATCTCGAAGAAGTTCACGAATCTGAGGACCAACAAAGACACCTTCCTTTATCTTAGCTTCACTTAACCTTGGAAATTTTCCACGGAGGTACTTGAAAGCTGCTTGTGTTTTGTCAATGGCCTTGACAAAGTTCTTCATCAGACCCAGCTTGATGTGTAAGGGTGGTAACAAAATCTTCCTTGATTCAACAAGTGGTGGATGCTGAACACTTTTCCTCCCAGGCTCCAATGACTGTCGGAGTGGCCAATCTTTCTAGCTGTAGTGGGAATCTCTTGCACGACTATCCCATTCGCAGAGAAAACAGCAGTACTTTGTGAATCCAGTCTGCAGACCAAGCAAGAGAGCAACAACCTTCAAATAGCCACAAAGCTGCCACTGATGTTGGTCATAGTTTATGCACCTCAAAAGTTGTTTCATGTTGTCATAGGTTTCCTTCATATGGACTGCATGACCAACTGGAATTGATGGCAAAACATTGCCATTATGCAGTAAAAAAGCTTTAAGACTCGTCTTCGATGAATCAATGAACAGTCTCCACTCATCTGGATTGTGAACGATGTTGAGGGCTGCCATCACACCATCGATGTTGTTGCAGGCTACAAGATCACCTTCCATGAAGAAGAATGGGACAAGATCCTTTTGACGGTCACGGAACATGGAAACCCTAACATCACCTGCCAGGAGATTCCACTGCTGTAGTCTGGAGCCCAACAGCTCTGCCTTACTCTTGGGTAGTTCTAAATCCCTGACAAGGTCATTCAGTTCACCTTGTGTTATGAGATGTGGTTCAGAGGAGGAGGATGGGAGAAAATGTACATCCTGTGACATTGATGGTTCAGGACCAGAAGTTTCATCCTCTTCTGACTCAAGTGAGAATGATTCTGGTGCATCAGGAACCGGCAGTCCTTCTCCGTGGGGTACTGGGCGTATAGCTGATGGAATGTTTGGATAACGCACAGTCCACTTTTTCTTCTTTGACACACCTTTCCCAACTGGAGGCACCATGCAGAAGTAACAATTGCTGGTATGATCTGTTGGTTCTCTCCAAATCATTGGCACAGCAAAAGGCATAGATTTCCTTTTGCTGTTCAACCACTGGTGAAGATTTGTTGCACAAGTGTTGCAGCATATGTGTGGGGCCCACCTCTTGTCCTGATCTCCAATTTTGCAGCCAAAATAAAGGTGCTAGGCTTTCTTAACCTTAGTGGTTATACTGCGCTTTTGTGATGCAAAAGTTACTTCACCACAAACATAGCAGAACTTATCTGCACTGTTCACACAAGTACAAGGCATCTCTGCTCACTGTGGCTAAACAGAAATGTGTCCCTTTGCAAAATCAAACACTGACAAATAAGAGAGCACAACACTGTATGATTTCTAGAGCTGATATAGGGCAATTTGCTCAGCAGAGTGATGTAAGCTTCGTTATGATTGCATCATTCATGACTTCTAGGAATAACACATGATATGAATTGCATCATATGATGCAATACGAGCTTCAGATTGCATCATTCATTGTTTTGCCTAAAAAGCAAGTACTGTCCAAACCCAGTCAGATCTATTCATAGATCCAGTCAAAGATGTATTTTAGTCATTTCTGGTTTAAATTGAGATCCTTTCCCTTTATAACTCACTTATCCTCCACCGTTCCCAAGTCAAGGGTCGTATATACTGACCCAATAGCATATCTTGAAAACTAGAGCCAATCAACAATTTTAAGCATCATTTTCATTCTCAGTGACCTATAATTAGTAAAGTTTGACTACATTTATTTCAGAAGCATTTTGGCTGTAGAGCAGTGTTACAAATAAGAGGAATGTGTGTATCAAAACCTGACCTTAAAAGATTTGCACCGTTAAATAAAACAACACATTGAGAAAAATAATGCCTTAAGTCTGCCAAGCATAAGAGTTTGTGTGGGTCTTCATCTTACTGTATCCTTTCATGCAAACAGCTTCCCCAGAACCAACCACCTCTCCCACACTGCAACTTCCCCTCTTGCTGGAACAGACATTGCAGCAGGGGCCATGCAGCGCATTTCCCCCCTCTCCTATTTGTGCTACTCTAGCTCTCCTCTCCCTGGGATGGTCGCACTCACCTTCCCCTTCTCAACAACACTACAGCCCCTCCTCCCTGTGTCAGTCACTGCAGCACAACTCTCCTTCCCTGGATCAATGTCACTGCAGCCCCATTCCCTGTCAGTGTCACTGCAGCTCCTTCCCTGTGTGACACTACAGCCCCTCCTCCCTGTGTCAGTGTCACTGCAGCGCCCCTTCCCTGTGTGACACTGCAGCACAACTCTCCTTCCCTGTATCAATGTCACTGCAGCCCCCCCCCGCTCCCCGTGTCAGTATCACTGCAGCTCCGCTCCCCCGTCACTGCCTCGCCACGCACCGCCTCCTTCAGCCTCTTCCTCCCGCCACTGCTGCTCTCACGCGCTCCCCTGGATCCCAGAGCGGGAAGCTGAGCTGAGCCCTGATTGGTCCCAAGAGCCTCGCGGCATCAGTGCCCGCCGTTGGTCGGAGTCACGTGGGACCCCCTTTCGCGATCACGCGGAGGCAGGCGAAGCCCCTGAAGTTGCGGGGAGTGACGGGACGGGGCGAAGTGGTGAGCGCGAGACCCGCCTAACGGGCTAGAATGGGGAGGAGAGAGGAGGGGCCCCCGCCCCACAGAGCGGATACAGACCCGCCGCGTCGCGGGGGTGTTTGACCCCCTGCTACAGCGCCCCCTGTCTGCTCAAACCAGGCCACCTGCTGGGGGACTCCCCTTCTTCCCCCCAGGGGTGTTCCCATGTGCCCCCCCCCATGTTAACCGGGCGCAGTGCAGCTGCTAAGAAACACCAGCTGGGGGCACACAGCCCCCCAGCACTCTGCCCTCTCCGGGCAGGGGGTACTCAGGGCAGGAGCTCCCCCTCCACCTGCACAGCACTGGGAGGGGTGAATGGGGCGGACACGTTTCCCTCCCAGACCTCTGCTCATACATCTACACGCCTACTTCCTAGGTTGCGCCAGGGAAACTGGCGGCTCTTAACAAATACAAATTATGATAGCACAATAGTGGTGAGGTGGCTGGATGAGTAATGCAGAAAATGGAGAGCCAGCCCCTTCCTGGTGGCTAGCTTTCTACACAAGTAATGCAAGCAGCTGCTCGGGCCTGGGCCTAAGAGCAAACTGCAGCTCTGAGCAACACAGCAGCCCCATTTCCCATATTTTTCCTGAAGAAGCAGCAAACTTATCAGTACATACTTGCATGCATGCACACTTACACAGCGCATCACCACACAACTCACACCTCAGAATCACCCATTCACATACACAAAATTCAGTGCACACACAGCTCCTCATCACTTATGTGCACACCCACAAAAATCACACATCAACAGCCACACATGCACACACAAAAAAATCATCACCACACAGCTTGTCACCACAGGCATGCACCACCACATGCACACAGAGTTCATCACCGCTCACAACTCATCCACACACCCACACCAGGCATAAGGCAGGAGGAAGCCACAATCATCCTGGTACCCTCCGTCAGTGGAACTTGAATAGGAGAGAAATCATGGAATCTTGACAGCAACTTGGAATCTCTACTTGGATTGGTAGGGTTTGCCTAGCTGGATTTCAAGTGGAAGGTATTTGTTATTTGTTCTGGGCTACTTGAAGCTTCTTTTGTAATTCAGGTACTAAAATCTGAATCTCACGAGCAAGAGGGAAAGGGGATTAATTCTCCAACCCCTCCCCCCCATTCCCACCCCAGATATGTTTCAGGAATGAGCTATTGACCTTAGTTCAAAGGTACAGATAGAAAGCACTAGTTTCTCCGGTACGCCCATAGGTTGTTCTTAATCAGACAGTGTCATGAAGAACAAAGAAAAGGCATAACAAATCTAGATATTACATGCAGTCAGGCAGAAAGACTTCTCAGGCCACTGACCTTAGGCTGAAGGAAGAAGAGTATCTTTATTTCACTATGAGCTCCATTGTCTATGCGGGGATTGAAAAGGGACAAAACGAAACAGGAGAACAAAGGATGGAGAAATTGAAGTAAAAGAGTCAGAAATAGGTGAATGAGGGTTAGATTTGTGTGCAGGGACAAGGAGGCTGAGAGGAGGGTAAGAGAACAGATCGGGAGAAGGAGGTTTAACCAAAGGCAGCAGAGAAAAAACTAGAATAAATGGAAAAAATTGTATAAAGTAATACTAAATATTAGGAAAAAGGAAAAAGACAATAAATGGAAGAGTAGAAAGGAAGAGGGATAAGGATTCGAAACTGAAGAGGAAGGAGACAAACTAATAAATTTGTTAGTCTCTAAGTTGCGACAAGTACTCCTGTTCTTTAAACTAAAAAAAGAAATCCCTTAAAGATAGTGGGCGGCAAAGATTGCACAATGTGAGACTTAAGTTAAAAATAAACTCAACATTTTATGAAGTATTAAACATGACAGGAAAATGAGTCTAAAGAAAATGCATTCAAGAGAGTTGGGGCCACATTAAGATCTACTGTAAATCTGGAATAACTCCAATGAAGTCAATGGATTTATTTCTAATTTACAGCAGTGCACATCTGTGACAGGTTGGGACTCACCACCGCAGCGCTTGCCTCTGGTTGTTCTGGTAATTAGCTCAGTCCGGGTGAGCGCCCTCTGCTGGTGGTGTCCCATCTGGCATCTGTTCCTCACTGGTATCTGGACCTGCGTTGCTCCCCGCTCAGCCGCGTCCTCTTCAGGCCACTGCCCTCCGGCAGTACCCCCTAGTCCATCCTCATCCCCTTCCGGGGGGGGGGTGATCAGCTGTCTCTTTGCCCCCCAGCCAATGTGGGCAACTGCACCCCCAAAGTCACACCCCTTTTGGCAGGGGGTTGGTGCAGCCCAAGACGGCCACTCCCGTCAGCCAGGTGTAAGGCAAGGGGAAGGGGGGGACCCAGGCTCGCCCACTACTCTGGGTCCCAACCCAGGGACCCTCTAGTGGCAGCCGTTCTGCCCTCCTTCTCTCCCTTCATCTGTCCATGTCCCTGGGCTGCTTCCCCTTCGGCCCCTCGCACCGGCTAGACCCTTCCCCTCAGGGCCTGCAGCCTGGCAGACACCTGGCTGGAGTTCCCTTCTGCTCCCCTGGGCCTGCCCAGCACTGCGCTGTCCCAGGTGCTAGTCTCCCACCCTGGAGACTAGGGTGACCAGACAGCAAGGGTGAAAAATCGGGACGGGGGTGGGGGGTAATAGGAGCCTATATAAGAAAAAGACCCAAAAATCGGGACTGTCCCTATAAAATCGGGACATCTGGTCACCCTACTGGAGACAGACCTTACCCTGTCAAAGGCCTGGGACAGACTGACTGCTCCCTCACTGGGCAGCCTTTTTATAGGGCTGAGCTTGGCTGCCTCCAATCTGGGCTCTTATTGGCTCCCAATAAACCCTTCTCTAATTGGCTCCCTGTCTGAGTAGGTGCGCTGGCCTGCTGCAGCCTACGCTCTCAGGGAGTGGGGCAGTGCGCCCCACTGCAACATCCAACCAGAATCTGGCCTTTGGGGTTTAAAAGAAACAAGAGACAAGGAAAGAAGAGGGAAAGAAGATGAGCAAAAAATGGTAGTCAATACTGTAAATTTACTCTTTTATTGGAAGTGTGCTGCAAGTATTTTATATGATAAAATACAACCACAATTAATGATAATATGTGTGTCTGTATGTAGACATTTTCATTTAATTATATATTTTGTAACATCACAAGACACATCCATCTGGCACTTTGTCCTATCATCTTACATTTTAAAGCTACCTAGAAGAAAAGTGAAGAATTTGCTACCTGTCATGAATAAAAAGACTTTTTATCCACCACTCATCTATATCTAAGACTGTAAATGTCCTCTTGGTTTTATTGTGGGTACTATTGTAACCCACATTTCTTTTTTCTTATTTCATGGTGTCCAGCCAAAAAAAACTTATTGCTGTAACTGCAGCTGCTGTTTCTACTTGTTCTCAGACAAGGTGGCAGTAGTACACTTAAATGTTTTTATTTAATTGTCAATGTAATACTTAGGATGAGCCTACAGGATAGTAGATGATCTCTGATTGTTAGAAGTCCCAATCCCTGTATTGATTTTGTAAGGTATTTCAAATATATATATATATATATTTTGAGTGTGTGTGTGTGGGGGGGTAAGCTCCATGTTCCTCATTTTAAAGGAAAATAACAAATTTCTAATTAGTGACGTTAGTCTAGTTTAGGGTGCATTGTAACTGCTGTGCTGTAACAGTTTGTTTTGGAGTGTTTGATTTTTGAATTTGAAATTATTAACTGTGTGTATGCGTAACTGTCTTATGGTAAGGACTGGTACTGGATTCCTAAGGAGAGAAAGAAAGTGAATCCTAAGTCTCCACAATAGTGAAAGGAGTCAAGGGCATGACCAAACCCCACTGTCTCATTGGCCTTCAGATTTGGAGAGCTGCAGAGGGAAGCATTCACCCACTGCAATAGCCTAGGACAGTGTTTCCCAAACTGTGTTCTGCGGAACATTTGTGTTCCGCATGATGTGAATAGGTGTTCTGTGAAAGAATCATAATTTAAAAAAAGGGTCTTTAAATTTTTTTAAATTTTAAATTTGGCATATTTGAAGCGTAGTTTACAACTCTTTTTGAATGACTATAATTTAACATAAAACTCTTTTTCCGATTATTGATAGATCTCATATTGAATATCATGGCGTAAAGAGAACGTGGCACGCAAGCATGTTGACGTCTACCCCTTTCGGACACGTTTCAGTTAGTGACGTCGTACCCCTTTCGCTCGAGGCTGCGCAAACTGCAGTGGTATGCACACACCATTCTCTTTATGCCATGTTGAATATAACATATTCACTCAACATGTTCAAACCTGTGGGTCTTTACTGTGTGTGCGATAAGCACAACTAAACTAGCTTCGCTCAAAACAATATAAATATTTGTGACAAACAAAATTTGACAAAAATCAGTATTTCTAAATATTGTTACTAAACCTAATCACCATGGATTTGTGGCTAAAAGAAGGAACTTTGAAATGAAAAGCAAGTTCTTCTGGTACTCTAACTGTGGCCAAAATAAACGAGCAAAATATTGTGACACTTCAAAGTGAGGATGAACAATCGCAGTCTTTTGTTGCCAAAAAATCTGTTAGTACTAGTGAGTTATCCAAGGTGAAAGAATTTCCACTGAAGTATATCAAAAAACAAGAAGAAGCAGGTGTTAAAAGACCGAAACAAAAGTATGATTAAAGTTATTTGTATTTCAGTTTTACGTGGGTTGGAAATAAAGATCTTCCTGATGCGCAGTGCGTCGTGTGCAACAAAATACTAGCAAACAGTTCATTGGCTCCTGCTAAACTTCGTAGGCATTTGGAAACCAAGCATGCTGAATACAAAGCCAAAGATAAGTTTTTTCAAGAGGAAGTGTGACTCACTTGGAAATTGTAAACTTTCGATGATTAAAATTGCTAAAACAGACAACAAAAGTGCAACAGAGACATCTTATCGAGTAAGTTACCGTATAGTGCTTGCCGGAGAAGTTCACACTATTGGAGAAACGCTTATCAAGCCTTGCGCGAAAGATATTGTAACGTGCATGTTGAGCGAGCAGTCTGGTAAAAAAATTGATGTTGTACAGTTGTCAAATAATACTGTTGCACGCCGTATTAAAGATCTTGCCGATGACATAGAAAAAGAGCTAGTTTGCCGACTGAAAATTTGCCATGAGTATTCATTGCAGCTAGATGAGTCCACTGACGTTTCAGGACTTGCTGTGCTATTTGTCTGATATAGATTTAATAATATTATTGAAGAGGACCTGCTCTTATGTGAATCTCTGCAAAGCAACACAACTGGAGAAGAAATATTCAACTGCATCAACAATTTTATCAGAAAGCATGAAATTAGTTGGGGAAAATGTATTGATGTATGTACTGATGGTGCTCGGGCAATGATCGGGAAGATGAAGGGAGCTGTAACGCGAATAATGTGGCACCAGAAAGCAGATAGAGCCATTGTGTTCTACACAGACAAGCACTTGCAGTTAAAAAAATACCAGCATATCTGAAAATTGTGCTCGATGAAGCAGTACAAATTATCAATTTTGTCAAATCTCGACCACTTCAATCCAGGTTATTTAAAATTTTGTGTGAGGAAATGGGTAGTCAGCACAAAGCGCTTCTTTTACATACGGAAGTGAGGTGGCTATCCAGAGGAAAAGTGCTTGTGAGGCTTTTTGAGCTTCGTAGTGAATTACTGGTATTCTTCACTTCAGATAATTCAGGACAAAAATTTAATGACTGTCTGAAAAATTCCTCATGGCTAATGAGACTTGCGTATCTTGCAGATATTTTTGCAGAATTAAATTAAATTGATCTGTCGCTGCAAGGAAAGAATGTGACCATTTTTACTACAATGGATAAAATTTCGTCGTTAAAAAAGAAACTGGAATTCTGGGCATCTTCTGTAGAACAGAATAACTTTGCTTCCCCAGTACATGAATTTCTGACTGAAATAAATTCTACAGTCCAGGAAGAAGTTTCCAGCACCATTTTACAGCATTTACGTGACTTGCAGGCCTCTTTATTAGAATATTTTCCTACAACTACTGATGATAATGCTTGGGCTTGAAATCCATTTGTAATTACAGCCAAACCAGTTGACTTTACTGCGCACGATTATGAAAGCCTAATTGACTTAATTTCCGATTCTGATTTGAAACAAAAGTTTAAGGAGCTTCCGCTGAATAATTTTGGAGTAGCCTAATAGAAGAGTACCCTAATGTGGCTAAACGTGCAGTTCGAGTGCTCCTTCCTTTTGCTACAACTTATTTGTGGGAGACGGGATTTTCGTATTATATTGCAACAAAAACCAAATATAGGAATAGACTTGATGCTGCGCCTGACATGAGGATTCAACTTTCCAGCATTATTCCTAATATTAAGCGAATTTGTGATAGAAAAACGCAGAAACACCAATCCCATTAAATCCAAATTTGTATTTCTGTTTATAAAAATAGATTTTCCTAGTAAAAATCTAATTTGTTTGGTGTTTGTGTATATATAAAAACAGGGGTTTTTTTTAAGTAGAACACTTTTTAATTTTGACTCTTGCACTTGATTTTTGTACTACTTTATACGCGCTTTCCAGTTAGAAATTGTTAGTTCAAGTTATTTTAAATTTGTATTTTTGCTTTGTTTTATAAAATGAAATATATTTTAGCATAAATAACGCAATTTTTTATTTGAAAACCAAACGACTACAAAATAATATTATAAGTGTTCTGTAATAGGCTAAAAAGTGTTCCGTGGCCAAAAAAGTTTGGGAAACGCTGGTTTATATGGTAAGGAGCCCTGTAGGCCCTGCACTGGAACCAATTAAATGCCTGGTATAGGAGAGTATGGGTGATGGGCAGGTAGTGC
Organism: Chrysemys picta bellii; assembly: GCF_011386835.1. NCBI lineage: Eukaryota > Metazoa > Chordata > Testudines > Emydidae > Chrysemys > Chrysemys picta. Next base: position 118,526,619 of record NC_088796.1, read on the forward strand.
CCCACCCTTGTGTTAAAAGTTTAAGAAAGTTGCGGCCTGCTGCTTAATTCCATGCATATGTCTATCCTCCTTTTGCTGCTGTGTCCACATCAATTTAATCCACTGCTTGAGACCTATACAGGCAGAAGACTGTATAGTAAGTAGTAGTGATTATATATTTATCTAGGTTTTTTTAAAATGTATGTTGTACCAAAAGAGAGAGAGGTGTTTTACAGACAAAGTCCATGCCCCAAGCAGCTCAAAATCTCAAGAGGCAAGATGCAAATAACAGATATAGGAAAGAATGACTAAAATGTTTATGGTTTTGACACATTTTGCTAGTTCCACTTTTATTTGTATTTTTTGGTTTGTTGCTTTTATTTGTGCAAACACTTCACTGAGGGAGCAGTAGCATTTTAATCTCTTCATTCCACTAACAGTTTAGATTTTGTTTAGTTTCTTTTCTACTCTAAATCCATAAGTCTTACATCTTACCTACACACAGGTTTTGTACCGCTATAACTAATCTTTGCAGGATCAGGGCCTTACAACGCAAGGGTAATTTCTCAATACATTTTACAAACCTGTTTACCTGGAAATAAAATTTGAGTACAGAAGTGTTGATGTTACAGAAGAAAATCTTTTATTGAAAGAGTTAATTATGTCTCTACCTTCTGGCCAGAAGGATTGGCACATATTTGGAAAATGTATCCTTTTCTAATCACTCTTGATCAACTGGCTATTTTCAACTTTGAGATTTATACTAGGTTTCTAAACAAAATGTATCCTCCCCTCCCCCTCTTTTTGTCACCAAACTAATTAATACCATTTCTTTGATCAGGAAAAGTTTATTAAAACAAGTCCACATATTCCTGTGGAATAGTGATCACTCTCTCTTTTCTCTTTGTAGGTTGTGGCATCAGTGACTGAAAAGTCTTCAATGGGTAGAAGTTTTCACTGAGACCTAGCACTAGAAATTCACAGGAGAAGAGGTTGGTAAATGTATGTTGATAATATGTCTGTCTTAACTCTCTGTTTGCATAAATTCTATGTTGCCTATGTACAGAAGTGATCAGAAAACAAAAATAAGCGTGCACTCTGCAAGCAGCCTTTTCACTCTTCCCTCCCCACTATAAAAGCTGATTGTGGTTTTAAAGGAGTATTTCTTTACACCTTTGCAGAATCATTTTCTTTTGCAACTCTTAAAGAACTGGGAGTTTGGGTGAGTCATACATCCTTTGGGAAGGCCATTTCACCAACAGACAATAAAATGTTGTATGACAGCAGATTTTCAGATCAGCCGGCGCAGTTGAGACTGTGAAGGATTTGTGAGATGATGAGAGAGAGCTTTTGATAAGGAGAAAGCCCAATGCTCAGAAAATATCTGAGGAGCAAAATCAACAACATGATCTCCAGAAGAACTCTGCATCACCCTGCAGCACATGCAGGAAATGTTCAAAATGTTGGCAGCTATGGAGATATTTTAGCTGAATTTTTCAGCAGAAGCATAGCACTTCTTCACTGAATTGTGAAGCATAGTGAAAGCATAAATTGACAGTCTTGTGTGGTGCTGACTGGTTAAGAGCCAATGATTAGCCCAAACAGCCACTTCAGTGTTGTGACTGAACATAATCTGGAGTGTCACATCTTTGTTGATGAGTCAAAATCTTCCTTGCTCCATTACACTGACAATTTTTTTATCTGAATTCATCACTGTCATCCAGTCTCCCTCTAATGTGCAATCACATGATCAATTTCCTGCTTATGATTATGCCTTTCCTTCAAATGAAAACAGAAGCCATCTGTACTCAGTTATTACAGTAACTCCAAATGAAGCAGATTCAGAATAAGCATATGCCAGTGCCTCTACATCAAGTATTAATGAGGCACCTTTTATTTATGAAACTCCAGGCCCATCATATTACAGTTCAAAGCTGGGTCATGATATTGTGTGTTCTTTGGACACTGCTGTTAGTTCAGCTGAAGAAACTATTAGAAGTGGAGCTAATTTTCAAATGCTGTTACAGACTGACCAAGGAGCAAAGGATGATGATAGTGGATCTTTTTCCTATAACAATATAATTTTGGCAATTTTATGTAAATTTTATTCAATTATGTAAGTAAACCCCCCTGTAGGGTTTAAGCTCAAATCCATGAAGAGCAAAATTGAATGTTTCTTGCTTTCGAAAATATTAATAGACTCAAACATGTCTTCATTCAGAAATTCACACAGGGGAATTTTTATGTGTGTGTGGGTTTGTTTGTTTTAAATCCATGATCAGCATACTGGTCCCTACTGTGTCACTGATTTTTAAGTGGAACTCTTTATTGGCCTGAATAGGAAATTCTACTTAAAAAATTGATGGCATGAAAGGGGACACTATATTTTATTTAAATAATTGTCATAAAATGTTTCTCCAAACCATGGCACTTGCTTGCATGTGTTATAATGATTAGCTTTTAACGTTTACATTCAATAAACATAAAAGTAAAAATACCCTGCAGATAATAAGTGTCTGTTACAAACTGGCCAGGTCCTCTCTTTTGGATAGTCAGCAGTCTGTTGTAAGTGGGCCCAATCTGGGTTGTTATGAGCTTCTAAATCCTCTGGGTCTGACTGAGTCCACTCTCAGGGGCACATTTCCAGGCACAAATCTCTTGTCCAAGTTCTTCCTTGGATTGTGTGGTTCTGCAGCCCGGCTGCCTAGGTTCTGAAAGCAGTGTCTCAGACCTGCTGAGCCCCTAGTTACGTATATGCACTCCCCCAATGTTCCACCTGTATGTGGGTACTCTCTTTCCTAGTTTATCTCCTTTGAAGACTACATGCCATGAAAGCAATCCAAGACAGGCTTAGCAAAGCAATTTCTTAACCATCAGTCACTTTACTCTTAAAAGCACAAGAGAGTTAAATTTTTTTGAAAACAGCAAAAGTCCTAAAATGCCTCCCCCTCCCCCCCTTTGCCATCACTTAGTCTGATCTCGCTCCTTCGGTGAGTTGAGATCTGGTCCACTGTTCAGGCTAGGCAGAGTCTTTCCCTCCAGCCTTTTCTTCCGGCATATACGACTAGACTCACCACCCCTTCCACAGAGTGCACCCTTCCTTAAAAACAGTCTGATCCTTGTTGCCATGTGTCTAGGCAGAGAAACTCTAATCCAGGGGTGTCAGACTCATTTCACAGGACGGGCCTGATCCAATACTCTGCCACTTGGCATGAGTCGCATTCAACAAAAGTTAATAAACTAGAAATAAAGATAAAACATGTTGTAATTGCTTACATTCACACTTTGATTTATTTGCAGTCTCCTTTTCTTTGACTTGCCAGCTTGGGGTATCTACTCTCCAGCCAGTGGGTAAGCACTCTTCAGTGCCTTTTTCCCTCAGCCAGACATGTACTAGCTTCCACCAGATTTATGCCCTTCCAGCACCTCTTAAATGCAACCAAATGATTCTATAAAAAGTTTTGCTGGAGGTCTTGAAACAAAATGGTGATAACAAAACTAAATGGAGTTCACAGTTTGATGCAGATGTATCCCACTCTGTCACAGTATGTACAACTTATACAGAAGTATAATAATATTTTTACAGTGGAATCACCCATAAGGACCCAAGGCCAGTAAGACTGGCCATAGTCCATAATATAGTTTTTACTTCACCGTGAAGCTAAACATCCACTTCACATGCGTGTGCAACTGTTACTGAAAGAAAAAACATTTTAAAAATGCAGTATACTTGCCAAATACAGTCTTTGACATGTTTTATCAGCCTGCTGCAGCTTCCTATTTAAGGTCTTTAACTGTACAAGCTACAGATTTCTGAGTATTTGATAGCACTTGGCTTTATCATGTCATGCCCCAAAAGGATGTGCAGATGCTACCATTTCTGTTTGATCAGCACAAAGGAAATCACGATTGTAGCAGACCTAATGAATAAAATAAAATTCTCTGTGTCTTCCAGAGTGGGACAATAGACGGATGAGCCCTGAGAATAAAATAAAATTATACCAGCCTAATTTGAGTAAAAGTATTAACTAATTAAACAAAGCAAACTATTCACTGACACTAGGTGAATTGCCCCGATTCATTCCATGTTGTGGTTCCCATGGTCTGTGAAAGACTTTCTAGACTATCTTTCATATTGTTGCATTTCAATAAATGGTCCGTTTCCATTTCAGCAGAAGTCACCAAGGACTTGTGCTGCTCCTGGCTTGACCTTCCAGCCCCTTTAATAAATACTGTCAGCTGATCGCCTCCAAGATAACATGTCTTCCCTTGAAATCTCACTCATCATTTGCTAGGAAACATGGGGGAAGATTCAGCCTATGATTAAGTATCTCTTGCTTATGTACACTAACAAATATTGGTGTTTTCAAGCTTGTGTAGACGTTGGGCAATATTAGCAGATCTTTCCCCCAGAAGAAGTATTTTGGCATTATTGAAATTCTTACAACTGTGATTAGTTTTTCAAGTGAAAACTAATGTAGCCTCCTAAAACTCAGACATCCAGAGTCACTGTGGCATTTTCAGTGGAAATTCGATTGAAAATCCTTCCTTGCTAATGGTTGTTTGGGAACTATGTGAAATTAAATTGGTAGACTTCATTCAGTCCTCATTGGACAACCGCCAGCATTCCCCACATCCACCACCTTTAGCAACTTTGTTGGCATTTTCAGCAAAGAGGCTAAAGATTTTTAACAGCATGGATCTGCACTGTTCTGTCTCTAAGAGCTTGTCCTTTTAGGGGAGGCTTGAAATACATGGATAGGGTAGGATTTGTACCCCCCTCTAACAATGCAACAGTGTCTGTTCTGTGGATAAACAGATTATGCCATTCTTCAGCGCTCTCACGCTGATATCTTGTTAAGGGGAGCTAGAGACTCAATTAGGCAACTACAGGGCATGGCAGGCCCAACTAAGGATGAGACCCAGCTGGGTAGCAACTATAAAGGAAGAGCTTCAGGGCTAAAGGAGGAGGTGTTGCGTTGCGTGGCCTGCCTGGCCTGGCCTGAACAGAGGATGCTGGCAAGAGGACAGCAGAGAAGCCACTGGGGTGGAGCAAGCTCTGCTGGTGAGCCTTGATAAATGGGCATAATTTAGATCTCTTGGGGGGTGTTCAGCTGAGGAAGAGAGCAAAGAGGAAACTTAAGAGGGGTGAAAGTTCAAGGAGTAAGGCCAAAGTGATTTAAGTTTCTATTTTCACGTGGAATTTGTTGGGGGATGCTAGGGCCCGGCTGCAAGTCCCTACCTTGGAAAAAAAACCTTGAACCTGGAACGGCTGTGGAGCATGGGACAAGAGAGAGATTGTGGGTTCTGAGGAAAAACACAGGTACACAGTGAGCCCAGGAAGGAGCTGTGGGAATTGTCTGCAGACAGCTGATGTGGGAGGAAGCAGAACACCACTGGCCTGGAGCGTGTGTGGGCATGGGGACTGAAAGCTGGAGAGCCTTCCAGGCCTAGCCACATGGGAGCATGCAGTCAGTGAGTCACATGTCTGCAAAGACATTATCCTCTAGAACAGGCGTGACTGTAGGCTGGATTCTCAGCGGGTGTAAATCAACACAACTCTATTGAAGTCAGTAGAGCTATACCAGCTGACACCAGCTGAGGATTTGGCCCTGTGTATTCATAATGTCACATTTGTTTTGTGTCTCAAAAAATATTGACTCAAAAACACCCTTGAGGCCAGTTAAAAACAAGCATTCATGTATGCAAACACATGTCACTGTGAGAAGACAAAATATTTTGTTTCCAATATTGGCTTTTTAAAGTTGAAAGAAGACTCTCCTTTTGTGGAGTTTAGGGGTTGTTTTGCCTGCTGGAGGTTTCAATTAATTTTGTAGCAGAACAGGATTTACTTCCTTAGATAACACATAATGGAGTTATCTGTTCACTCAATCTGTGTATTTTTCTAATGCAAGTTGTTCAAAATCTCCATAGAAGCATAAAGCTATGTAAATATTTTCTTGTTCATTATGCACATGTATAAACCAGCCTAAATGAACAAACTGAATATACAGTAGATTAGAATTTTAAGACAGGTTTGCAGAGGCTGAACCAAGCCATACAGAAAAGCAAGACAAGTGGAACAAAAAGAATTGCTACCCAATATGCTTTATAAATAACAAACTGAATTATATCCACCAATTCATGGGTACAGCTTCCTATGGTGTCTTTCAATCAGCAAACTGCTGTTTTCCATCAGTAGACGAAGATAAAACTCTCCAGCTTAACATGTAATTAAGTTTAGAAAGAGGATGCACCTTTTTGCTTTACCAATCCTGGAATAGATTATTGAAGTATGGAAGGTAGTCACAATGGAGAAGTTGGAACTAGTACTGAGAGAGAAAGCAGACAGAGCACAAATACACCTGAGGATCTAATACATGTATTTTTTTTTATTCCTTGTTGCTAGATCGTTGAAATTATTAAAAACTGCAAGAATCTAATGTATTTCCTTAGAATCTATGCTGTTTACTTTTTGCATTTTACATTAGACTGATCCATGGGAGTAATTGCCCCCAGATAGTCGTGTTCTCTCCCCCTCCCCCCTCCCAGTTCTGAGGGACCAGTGAGGATCTGCAATCAGCACTTGGGGACAGGAGCCAAAATGAAATCCTAGACTGCCACTCCTCCTGTCTGATCTGTTGGGACAGAAGCAGGAAGTACCCAGCTACTATTAGAGTGATAGACAATCTATGAAATCCTAGACTGATAGAAGGATGGGATGATGATGATGAGGTGACAGGATGTCCTGCCCATCCCAGGCTCTAATACTAATGCACTCCTGCTACTGTTAGGATGTGGGAAAGCAGCTGGCAGTTCCTTAAAGGCTTGCTGCTCCCCCACATGGCTCTCTGATCTGCTCCCCACTCCCATGGTGGCTTCTGATGCAGCCAGCTCTCTGAGGTATATTTGGGGAGAGAGCTGCTAACTGTCTCCTGCCTCACGTGTGCTATGCTGGGGGACTGTTTGGCGTTGTCTTGTGCTCTACAGAGCTATCAATGAGCTGGATAAGTTGGGAGGCTCAGAATTAGCTTAATGTGCAAGGACAAGGGAGTGAGGGGGAAAGCCACAAGTGGAAGAGGGGTGGAAAAAAAGAAAGGGAAAGATGGCAGCCACCAGAGAAAGCAGTGAGTTGGAGTGGTTTAGGTGAGGGGAACAGAGCATGGGAAAAGCTGCTCTTCTAAGCTGTCCAACGGGACTCTATGAACTTATTTATGGGGTCCACTTACAGAGTTATGTCCTCGGACTCTGCAGAGGAGCATTTAAATGCTTACATTTATTCGTTCACAGTAGGTAAATATCTTCTAGGCTGACAAGAAGGCATGGTCGCTCCCCCGTGGAGCTCAAAATCGAAGAACTGACAGACACAGGTTAAGCAGAAAAGGAACAACATATAAGTAGTTTGGTCAACATAATACTTGGCAATGCCTTGAAGAGGTCATATAGATTCACTGAAGGCAGCAGGTCAGTTTTCAGGAGGGACTTACAAATGTTCAAATTAATTTTGAAAACCGTATTTTTAATAAAATCCTGAAAACACTCCTTCTAAATCGAGAATCGACTGTGACTGATGACACCAGCAACTCCATCCCTCTGCACACGATCTGCGAAACTCTTGCCAACCCCCCCAACACCTGAGGAGGTCTGCAAAGCAATTAAACAAATGAAGAACAATAAAGCACCAGGTCCTGATGGCATACCAGCTGAAGTACTGAAAGTGGGGGGGAGAAACACTGACTAACAAGCTTCACTTGCAGCTCCTCAAAATCTGGCATACCAAAGAAATCCCTGCTGACTGACATAATGCTACCATCGTCACCATTTTCAAAAAGGGAGACAGGGCCGACTGTGGCAACTGGTGAGGCATTGCCCTCCTCTACATCGCTGGGAAGATTCTTGCTAGAATCTTACTGAATTGCCTGCTCCCTCTTCAGAGGAAGTACTTCCACAGCTGTAGTGCAGCTTCAGACCATCACGAGGCACTACCAACATGATTTTCACAGGCAGGCAGATCCAGGAAAAATGTCAAGACCACCACCAGGGGCTGTATTTGGCCTTTTCGATCTGACCAAAGACTTTGACTCTGTCAACTGTGAGGCTCTGTGGAAAATCATGCCAAAGTTTGGCTGCCCAAGCAAATTTATCACTATTGTAAGACTCTTCCATGACCAGATGACTGCCTCCATCCTGTGCAGTGGCTCTATTTCTGAGCCCTTTGTCATCCGAACTGGTGTAAAACAAGGCTGTGTACTGGCACCCACCCTTTTCTCCATCTTAGCAGCTATGAAAACATTAAGCCAAGACGGTCTACCACTGGACATTGGCATCCAATATCTAATTGACAGCAACCTCTTCAACCTTTCCCGTCTCCATGCCAGAACTAAAGTAATATCGGCAATAATAACTGAACTCCAGTAAACAGATGATTGTGCTGTAGTTGCACACAAAGGAGGATCTACAAAGAGCCCTTAATTGCTTCTCTGAAGCTTACAAAAGCCTAAGGCTAACTCTGAACATTGGCAAAACAAAAGCTCTCCACCAGCCAGTCCCTAGTCAATCATCAGACCCATCAAGGAAGATCTACATCGACAACGAAGAACTGGAAAATGTAGGATAGTTTGCCTATCTTGGCAGCCATCTCTCACAGAGGTCAGACGTAGATGTCGAGATTCAGCACAGAATCCACTGTGCCAGCCTTGCCTTTGGCAGACTGTCCCACCAGGTGGGTGTTCAACAATCACAACATCAGAACACACACTAGACTTTTAGTTTATAAAGCGACGGTAATCCCAACTCTCCTCTATGGCTGTGAGACTTGTGTGACCTACAGAAAACACCTGAAAAACCTGAAATGCCAGCACCAGCACTTTCTTCAGAAGATCCTCAACATAAAGTGGGAGGATCATCGCACTGATGTCAGTGTCCTCACAGAGGCCAACATCTTCAGTGTTGAGGCTCTGATTATCCAGCACCAGCTGAGGCTGAGCGGGCACTGTGTGCGCATGCCTGATGTACGCTTACCAAAACAACTGCTGTCTGCCCAACTCACCAAAGGAGAAAGGAAATGGAGAGGCCAAAAGAAACGCTTTAAAGACATCCTCAAGATAAACATCATGAGATGTTGCATTGACACCAGACACTGGGAGACAGCAGCCCAGGATAGGGATAACTGGCAAAGACTTGTCAGAGAGGGAACATCCACATTTGAGGGAAATCGCCTTGCCCTGGTTGAAGAAAAACACCAGAAAAGAAAGGAAAGACAACTGTCATTCAGCAATCATGGCCCAACCCTGTCTTCCAACACCACCTGCAATGTCTGCCAATGAGCCTCTGGATCAAGGATTGGACTCCTCGGTCACCAAAGAACCTATGAAAAATAAAACCTGTGACAGAGATAGTCCTTGACCTCGAGGGATCACCAATGACAATTGAAGATGAAAAATAGAATCAAAGCAAGAAAATTTATCTAGATGGTTTGCTTTAGCTGCCTATTGGGAGCTGTATAGAATAAGCAGAACATTTTGCTAGGGCTGTAGATTCAGCTCTGTTAGAAGAAGTAGTGAGATGTACTGCACCACTTTCCTTATTTTGCACAGCAGCTGGTTAAGGATGGTGTGGGACGGGGGATAAAGAAGATGACTTGTGTGGGGTTAATGTGAAGTGTTCTAAACAGGAATAATGTGGCTGCTGCTGCACATGCAACTACAGTACTGCTCACATACACCTGAATGGATAACTAGTCTGCCCAGGAAAATAATGATATTTCCTCTAAAAAAGAAGTAACCTCGTGGTTCTGATCCTGCAGTCTTTTCTCAGGCAAAACTTTCATTGGGCTACTGTGACGTTTTCCTCTGATGTTATCTGGACCAGTGATCTGCTAGGTCACTCCAATCCTTGTCTCTGTTCATGCACAGCCTCTAGAATGTAAGCTGCTCCTTGGATTGTGCAATCGAATTACACTAGCCAGTATCTCCGTTCCCAGACACAACTCTAGGAACCTCCATCTTGCAGTGTCCAGTTATGCCCACTGGACGCTGCAAGCTTATATGAGTTTGTCAGTTTAACAAAGAAATCGATATGTACCAGGCTTGTTATCCCAAGGGGAGACTCTGACACGCTTCAAACCAAATGCACTGCTTCAGGTAGAACAAACAGATTTATTAACTACAAAGAGAAATTTTAAGTGATTATAAATCAAAGCATAACAAGTCAGATTTGGTCTAATGAAATAAAAGCAAAACACATTCTAAGCTCATCTTAACCCTTTAAATGCCCTTATAAACTTAGATGCTTCTCACCACAGACTGGCGGGTTGCTCTTCAACCAGGCTCTCCCCTTTGATCAGTGCTTCAGTCGCTTGGTGTGGTGTCTGTAGATGTAGGTGGATGAGAGAGGAAGAGCATGGCAAATGTCTCTCCCTTTTATCATGTTCTTTCTTCCCTCTTGGCTTTGCCCCCCCCTTCAGAGCCAGGTGAGCATTACCTCATTGCAATTCTAACTGACCAAAGGAAGGGGGGTGACTCCCTGGAGAGTCCACCAGATTCTTTTGTTGCTGTCTAGGCCAGCGTCCTTTGTTCCTGTGAGGCTGGGCTGGGTTTGTCCCATACATGCCCTGATGAGGTGTGAACTGCATCTCTGTTTTTGCTTGGGCTTATTTTAAGCCATGAGGATACATTTTCAGCCTCATAATTACATACATGAAATTATAACCTTACTATAACATTACTGTAACAACAATGCTCAGTGCATCATGAGCCTTCCAAAGACACCCAACATGACAAACTTTGCATTGGATACCACACAATCATTTTACAAGGATGAACATGGGGGTGCTGGGTGTTCCCCTGAGGTACAGAGCATCACAGCTACATTTAACTAAGTGGGCCCAGAGTTGCAATTGAAGACTGATGGAAAACATTGTTACATTAGCGTGTCACCACATTTCAGAGTAGTAACCTCAACTCTTATATTCCTGCAGGGAAATGACACACAAAAAAGCAATAGTACGCGGGATGACTGGATCTTATGAAATGACAATTTTGTGTCTGGAAAGCACTAGCTGACTCATAAGAATGGTCCAGGGGTTAGTGTGGGGCTGATGTGACGTGTGCGAAGGGAGCACTGTCACTGAGCATGCAGAAGTGTTTGCAGGATCAGGACTATGGACAATAGCTGTGCCAAACTGGCCAATAATATTTTTGTATCTGCTGTTATGAAGTGTGTGTGGAGCGTACCCTCCACAGATCAGCAGCTCAAGGAAGACTGGCCCTGTCCCCAGAGATCTGATTTGGCTGGGGCATGAGCAGATGGGGAGGTGGCTTGAAATCTTGCCCCTACAACATATTGCCAGCTCTGCTCACTCCAAATAGGGAGAATGGGATTGCCATATTGGAAAAGGGACTGCAGGCTTTAGGACGGGGCATGTGTTGCTACAGAGGCTCTGCGGGCTTGACTCTGTGCTCAGGCTGTAGGACAGACCCAGAGAGCAGTCTGAGTGTGTGTCCCAGTGAGCCTGCCCCACACATGGGAATCAGCAAAGCCTAAAGAGAAGGATCCTGATCAGTGACTGTTGGATTCCAGGCAACACTGTCTGTTTGCTGATAGTGAGGAAGGGGTTGGAATTATTTCTGGGTGAATTCCTGCATCCTTGAGGCAACAGTGGGGTGGGAGTCTGGAACTGATTACCAGAGAGGGGAGCCCCCACTGCCACCTTACTCATACTGATTTGAATGACATTATTTTTCTCTCATCCCCTTTCCTTCCACAGGCATGCTCTGTGCAATAGACTTAGCTTTTTGATCGCTTTTCTTGCTTTCTTTGTGAATGCCTATAAAGAAATTTAAGAAAAAGAGTTAGTAACTCTCCAGCTTCACTTCACAGCTGCAGCTTCCCTTCTCATCCCAAATCCACCTCTGTGGTTTTTTTTTCTTGTTACTTTGTGGCAAGGAAAATCCCAGCTGCCAACTGTTAACTTCATTTTGTTAGCTTTGAAAAAGAAAACTAGGGCAAGAAGGAGTATGTGTGTGTGTGTGGAATTCTATTTTATCAAACCAAAACAGTTATAAAATATGCACGTGGGCCTGGGAAGCACATGGTGAGCTTATTAGACAACTGGCATTTCTTTTTAACTTAAAAAGTAACATGTTCCGTGCACTCTGTATCTCAGATACCCATAGCGAGACCAAGTAATGTTGTTGTGGCAAGTGATTGTCTTATAGTGGATAGGATATAGTAAATAGCTATAACATATTCATGTGTTGATTTTAAGAGTCAGTAACAGTAGCTTCATCATCATTATCATCATCACTCTCATAACCGCATTGGTTGTTGGGGCACCATCATTGATGAGCAATCAACCAATTGTCTCCACCCCTGACGATTGTGTGTCAGTGCTTGAGTCTCCGAAGTCCATTCCTGTCCATTCTTTTATGTTGTCAATCCATCTCTTCTTCTGTCTACCTCTTCTTCTCTTCCCCTGTACTGTCCCTTGGAGGATGATCTTGGATAGGCCAGATGATCTTGTTACATGGCCATATCACTTCAGCTTGTGCTTTTTCACGGTCGTCAGGAGGTCTTCATATGACCCAGTGCATTGGGTGATAATGTTGCGGACCTCTTCATTAGTGACATGGTCGAAGTAGGAGATGCCCAGGATTTTACGGAAGTATCTCATCTCTACTACCTGTATTTTCCGTTCAAGTTCTGCCATAAGGGTCTATGTCTCACACGCATAGAGAAAAATGCAGATGACCAATGCATGCAGCATTTTCAGTTTGGATTCCAGAGAGTTGTTCTTATTCCTCCAAATTGGCTTTAGTTTTGCCACTGCTGCTGTTGCTTGCACAAAAAGAACAGGAGTACTTGTGGCACCTTAGAGACTAACACATTTATTTGAGCATAAGCTTTTGTGGGCTGCATCCCACTTCATCAGATGCATAGAATGGAACAAATAGTAAGAAGATATATATACATACAGAGAACATGAAAAAGTGGAAGTAACCATACCAACTGAAAGAGGCTAATTAATTAAAATGAGCTATTATCAGCAGGAGAAAAAAAACTTTTGTAGTGATAATCAAGATGACCCATTTTAGACAGTTGGCAAGAAGGTGTGAGGATACATAACATGCGGAAATAGATTCAATATGTGTAATGACCCAGCCACTTGCCCGAATTTCTTGCCCGAATTTCTGCCTTGGATCCTTCATCAGTGACGATTGCCCCCAAATACTTGCACTGTTTCACTGTCTCCAGCTCTTGTCCACTGACAGTGATATGTGAGCTGATCCCATCACGTTTGTCTGTCATCAGCTTGGTTTTCTCTGCACTGCACTGCACCATGCCGTATTTTGCGGAGGTTTCATCCAATTGTTTTGCAAGGTTGGCAAGTTCATCTTTGCTGCCCACCAGGCCATCAATGTCATCAGCAAACCGAAGATTTGAGATTGTTTGCCCGCGAATGTTGACTGTGCACATGTGATCTTCTAGGACATCAGTCATTATGCACTCCAAGTAGATGTTGAACAGTGTGGGCGAAAGAAGGCAGCCTTGCCGGACTCCAACAGTGGTGCGAAACCACTCTCCTATTGTGCCATTGATGAGAACTGCACTGCTGGCCTTGGCATACAGTTGTTCAATGGTAAGAATCAGCTTATGACCAACATTGTTCTTCTTCATGGTTGCCCAGGGAGCTTTGTGCCATACTCTGTCAAATACCTTCTTGAAGTCAACAAAGACGTGGTAGATGTCCTGCTGGTGTTGTAAGTACTTCTCACATAGTACACGAAGGTTGAAAATCTGTTCTGTGGTACTTCTTCCAGCACAAAAGCCATCCTGTTCTTCAGCGATGATATTCTCTGCTTGTGGCTTCAATCTATTCAATATGACTTTCAACATCACTTTGCTGGGATGGCTAATGAAGCTTATGGTCTGATAATTTTGACACAATTGCAGGTTGCCTTTCTTTGGTAGAGTGATGATTAGTGATTGTGTCCATGTGGAGGGCCACTCACCAGTCTGCCAGATCTTGTTGCAGATCTTGGTGAGTACATCTATTACTATTTCTCCTCCGAATTTCATCAGTTCAGCTGGGATGTTGTCACTATGTGTAACCTTTCCCTTCTTGAGTGATTTCACAGCTGTCTCCACTTCTTCATGTAGTATTGCAAAATCCTCCTCCTCTGTTGAATCTGGGCTGTCTAAGACAGTAGGATCTCCATTTGTCTCGTGGTTGTATAGATCAGAGCAGTAGTTTGTCCACCTATTGATGATGTCCCTTTCTTCTCTAAGGCTGTTCCCTTCTTTGTCTTGAATTGCGTTAGCTTTGGTCCATCTTTCCTTCATCAGATCTTTTACAACCTAGAAGGCTTGTTTGCTATTTTTATTACTGATACACTCTTCAATTTTAGAGCATTGTTTTTCAATCCATATCTCCTTGGCTATCTTCATTCCTTTCTTAATCTGTATTTATCAGCTCCCTCAGAACTTGTCTCTCTCAAGTTCTCTTCTAATGTCACACATTTGTAATATTTCATTTGTGACCCATGGTTTTGTCTTCTTATGATGTTTCTCAAGGATGTGCATTGCTGCTTCATTCATTACAGCGTTGAAATCGTTGGTCATTGTTTCTACATCTTCCTCTAGAGCAAGCAGCGGGGCAGATTTTCCACCGATCATTGCTTGGAATGACTCTGCAATGTTTCGGTCTCTGAGTCTTTCTAAGGGTATGTCTACACTACGGGATTAATCCGAATTTACAGAATTCGAATTTTGGAAATAGATTGTATAAAGTCGAATGTATGCAGCCACACTAAGCACATTAATTCGGCGGTGTGTGTCCATGTACCAGGGCTAGCGTCGATTTCCAGAGCGTTGCACTGTGGGTAGCTATCTCATAGCTATCCCATAGTTACCACAGTCTCCACCGCCCATTGGAATTCTGGGTTGAGATCCCAATGCCTGATGGAGCCAAAAACATTGTCGCGGCTGGTTCTGGGTACATCCTCTCCCTCTCTCCAGGAAAGCAATGGCAGACAACCATTTCGTGCCTTTTTACTGGGTGAACAATGCAGACGCCATACCATGGCAAGCATGGAGCCCGCTCAGCTCAAGACAGCAGTCATGAACATTGTAAACACCTCGTGCGTTATCGTGCAGTTTATGCTGAACCAGAACCTGCAAAACCAGGCGGCGAGGAGTAGGCTACGGCAGTGCGGCGGCGAGAATGATGAGGACATGGACACGGAATTCCATCAAACCGCGGGCCCCGGCGCTTTGGAGATCATGCTGTTAATGGGGCAGGTTATAGCCGTGGAACGCCGATTCTGGGCCCAGGAAACAAGCACAGACTGGTGGGACCGCATAGTGTTGCAGGTGTGGGACGATTCCCAGTGGCTGCGAAACTTTTGCATATATAAGGGCACTTGCATGGAACTTTGTGACTTGCTTTCCCCTGCCCTGAAGCTCCAGAATACCAAGATGAGAGCAGCCCTCACAGTTGAGAAGCGAGTGGCGATAGCCCTGTGGAAGCTTGCAACTCCAGACAGCTACCGGTCAGTCGGGAATCAATTTGGAGTGGGCAAATCTACTGTGGGGGCTGCTGTGATGCAAGTGGCCAAAGCAGTCGCTGAGCTGCTGCTACGAAAGGTAGTGACTCTGGGAAATGTGCAGGTCATAGTGGATGGCTTTGCTGCAATGGGATTCCCTAACTGTGGTGGGGCGATAGATGGAACCCATATCCCTATCGTGGCACCGGAGCACCAGCGTACCCAGTACATAAACTGCAAGGGGTACTTTTCAATGGTGCTGCAAACACTGGTGGATCACAAGGGACCTTTCACCAATATCAACGTGGGCTGGCCAGGAATGGTTCATGACGCTCACGTCTTCAGGAACACTATTCTGTTTAAATGGTTGCAACAAGGGACTTACTTCTCAGACCAGAAAATAACCGTTGGGGATGTTGAAATGCCTATAGTTATCCTTGGGGACCCAGCCTACCCCTTAATGCCATGGCTCATGAAGCCATACACAGGCAGCCTGGACATGAGTCAGGAGCTGTTCAACTACAGGCTGAGCAAGTGCAGAATGGTGGTAGAATGTGCATTTGGACATTTAAAAGGTCGCTGGTGCTTGTTACTGACTCGGTCAGACCTCAGCCAAACCAATTTCCCCATTGTTATTGCTGCTTGCTGTGTGCTCCACAATCTCTGTGAGAGTAAGGGGGAGACGTTTATGGCGGGGTGGGAGGCTGAGGCAAATCACCTGGCTGCTGATTATGCGCCGCCAGACACCAGGGCGATTAGAAGAGCACACCAGGAAGCGCTGCGCATCAGAGAAGCTTTGAAAACCAGTTTTGTGACTGGCCAGGCTACGGTGTGAAAGTTCTGTTTGTTGAAAACCCGCCCGTTTGATTGACTCATTCCCTGTAAGCAAACCACCCTCCCCCCTTAAATCACAGCTTGCTTTTAAAGGAAATAAAGTCACTACCGTTTAAAAATCATGTATTCTTTATTAATTGATTATAAACATAGGGAGAGAACCGACAAGGTAGCCCAGGTGGGGTTTGGGAGGAGAATAGGAGGGAAATAAAAGGCCACTGAAAAAATTCAATATAATGACAGCCTTTTGGTTGGGCTGTCCACTGGGGTGGACTGGGAGGGTGCACGGAGCCTCCCCCCCTCCCCCGCATTCTTACACGTCTGGGTGAGGAGGCTATGGAACATGGTGAGGGGGGAGGGAGGTTATACAGCCGCTGCAGCAGCACTCTGTTATCCTGCTGCCGTTCCTGAAGCTCCACCATTTGATCACGCAGCAGCCCCAGCATTGCAGCCTGCCACCTCTCATCTCAAGCATCCCTCATGACCTCATGTTCACTGGCATCTTTCCTGTACTTAGATACCGTGTCCTTCCACTCATTCAAATGAGCTCTTTCATTGCGGGTGCATTCCATTATTTCCGAGAACATCTCGTCTCGCGTCCTCTTTCTCCGCTGCCTGATCTGAGATAGCCTTCGGGATGGAGGAGGGAGGCTTGAAAAATTTGCAGCTGCTGGAGGGATGGAAAAATGGAGAGAAGTTTTTAAAAAGATACATTTTACAGAACAATGCTTATACTCTTTCACGGTGAACAACACTATTCACATTACGTAGCACATGTGATTTCAGTACAAGGTCGCATTTTGCATCTTAATATTGAGTGCCTGTGGCTTTGGTGTTAGAGATCACAGACGCAGGTCCAGGCAACAGAATTCAGCTTGCATGCGGCCATGGTAAGCCACTGTCTTTCGGCTTCTGCGCCCTCCTTTCCCACATAGCAAGCAAAGCCCGTTGAGTGCTGTGGTTTTCCTGTTAACTTTCAGCAGCAGAAAACAAACTATCCCCCCGCCATGAATTATCTGGGAGGATCACTGTACCCCTCCACCCACCGCGTGGCTGGTATCAGGAAAGATCCCTGCTAGCCAAACGCGAAAAGCTCAGCGTCAATTCCCTGCCCCCCGCCCCCGCGCTTGGCTAACTGCAGGGAAGGATTTCTTTTCAGCCACAGGCAAACAGCCCAGTAGGAACGGCCACCTCTGTCCCCTTAATTAAATTCTTGTATTTCAACCAGGTTACCATGAGCGATATCACTCTCCTGAGGATTACACAGCGAGATAAAGAATGGATGTTGCTTGAATGCCAGCAAACACCGGGACCATACGCTGCCAGGCTTTGTCATGCAATGATACCAGATTACTTGCTACTAGCATGGTGTGGTCAAGTGTCCTACCATGGAGGACGGAATAAGGCTTCACTGCCCAGAAACCTTCTGCAAAGGCTTTTGGAGTACCTCCAGGAGAGCTTCATGGAGATGTCCCTGGAGGATTTCCACTCCATCCCCAGACACGTTAACAGACTTTTCCAGTAGCTGTACTGGCCATGAATGCATCCCAAGTCCTCAGGGCAAATTAATAATTAAAAAACGCTTGCTTTTAAACCATGTTTTATATTTTAAAAGGTAAACTCACCTGAGGTCCCTTCCATGGGTCTTGGGTACTGGCTTGGGAGGGTTGGGAGGGTACTTCAGTCAGGCTGAGAAAAAGATCCTGGCTGTTAGGGAGAACGGAGTGCTGGGTGCTCTCCGCAAGCTCGTCCTCCTCCTCCTCCTCCTCCCCGTCCGCAGAATCCTCAGGTGTGGCTGATGAGATTACCCCCGCCTCGGAATCCATGGTCAGAGGTGGGGTAGTGGTGGCGGCCCCCCCAGAATTGCATGCAGCTCAGCGTAGAAGTGGCATGTCTGCGGCTCTGACCCATAGCGACCGTTTGCCTCCTTTGTTTTCTGATAGGCTTGTCTGAGCTCCTTGACTTTCATGCGGCACTGCTCTGAGTCCCTATTGTGGCCTCTCTCCATCATGCCCTTGGAGATTTTTTCAAAAGTTTTGGCATTTCGTCTCTTCGAACGAAGTTCTGCTAGCACTGAATCCTCTCCCCATATAGCGATCAGATCCAGTACCTCCCGTATGGTCCATGCTGGTGCTCTTTTTCGATTATCGGCCAGCATGGTTACCTGTGCCGATGAGCTCTCTGTGGTCATCTGTGCTCTCCTGTGCTGGGCAAACAGGAAATGAAATTCAAATGTTTGTGGGGCTTTTCCTGTCTATCTGGCCAGTGCATCCGAGTCAGATTGCTGTCCAGAGCAGTCACAATGGTGCACTGTGGGATAGCTCCCGGAGGCCAATACCATCGAATTGCGGCCACACTAACCCTAATTCGAAATGACAATATCGATTTCGGCGCTACTCTGCTCATCGGGGAAGAGTACAGAAATTGATTTTAAGAGCCCTTTATTTCAAAATAAATGGCTTCGTTGTGTGGACGGGTGCAGGGTTAATTCCATTTAACACTGCTAAATTTGAATTAAACTCATAGTGTAGACCAGGCCTAAGACAAACTTGGTTCTGGTGAACTTTGGCCTGACGATTTTCCTTAGCCGCAGCCAAAAATTTTGTGTCACAAGGTCCTGATCACGTACAATATCAGCACTGGGGAAGCTCCTTGTTTTAGCTCTGTTAATCCCAGAACGAAATCTGTCCCCTGTGGATCCGGGGACAGAATAGGCCCACTGCTCCCCCTACAAGTTGTAAGAGGCAACTAAAAGGGTGCTGCCTGGAGAGGGATGGGCTCCGCCAGGTTAGAAATTTGCCCAACACACACCATATGATGAGCAAGTCAACGATGTCCATACCGGATTGATCACAGCCCAGGTTAATAATGACCGTTCCGTCCTTTTCCCACCAGGGCAGACATGACAAGTATACTGCTGGTGTAACCCCAACAAAGAGGATCCATGGAAGAGATAATATCACCATAGCCACATGGAATGTAAGGACATTGAGACAAATAGGGAGGTTGAAAGAACTTACATACGAAATGGAACAATACACCTGGCACTTCCTTGGAACCTCTGAGGTCAGATGGAAGAACTTTGGAGAAATATTAACGGAAGAAGGCCATGTACTCTATTACAGTGGAGAGGACAAACATACCAACGGCGTAGGATTTCTTGTGCATAAAGATATCAAGAATTCAGTATTAGGATGCCGCCCAATGTCCAGCAGGCTTATTTCAATCTGCCTAAAGGCAGTATTGTTTAATATCACAGTGGTACAAGTCTACGCCCCTACAACAGACTATGACAATGAGCAAATTGAAGATTTTTACAATCAGCTTAGAGACATCATCGATAAGGTACACAAGAAAGCTTTCAGAGTGGTAGCCGAGTTAGTCTGTATCAGCAAAAAGAACGAGGAGTATTTGTGGCACTTTGTTAGTCTCCAAGGTGCCACAAGTACTCCTCGTTCTTTGTACACAAGAAAGATATCCTGATTGTATGAGGAGATTGGAATGCTAAAGTGGATACCGACGCACAGGCAGATTGGTGAGATTATTGTGGCTCTTTCTGTAATGCGGTAACCAATGAGAGAAGATTGAGACTTTTGGAGTTTGCCAGCTATAACAATCTGGTTCTTGCAGACACATTAGGAGCACATAAAGCATCCAGATGGTCAACATGGCACACATCTAATGATCTACATCACAGCCAGATTGATTACATCATGGTGCAAAACCCATTTTGTTCTTGGATTAACAGTATCTTACATTTACAAAAAAGAAAATCTAGTTAAGTAACACCTAATGTAAAAGGACAAAAGCAGGAAAAAACCCTAAGCTAAAAGGACACTTGCAACTTCCTGGGATGAAATATCTCTGTGTAATGTCTAGGGTGTACCCTACTCAGGTCTATGACTAATAAAACCACCACAGATGAGCCCTTAATGAGCTATCAGGTTTGATGTGAAGTAATTGACCTGAAGAAGTTGCAAGTTTGATGGAAGGGGGAGGGAAGGGCAGAGGAGAGGCAAAATCTGGCTCAAAGTAATTTGAGAATGTTTCAGAATTAGGTCCAATATGGCATCTTTTCTGAAAGCCCAACCCTTAAATTCTGCTGGTATACTCTTACACGTGTCTGAGTCCTATTTACTACTCATGTCGCTACTCACCAAGGTAGTGCACAGTTGTGTGAGCAGTCCAATAAGTACTCCCCTTATTGGAGCACACACCTGAATGACTAAGACTATTCCATGTTCGGCAGGACTTTCAGGACTGAGCTCTTAGTTGGGAGATTCATTTTATTTGGGTGAGAGGCCATCACTTGGGCATCCTGATGAAGAGGATTCTGTTGCATGTTCAGTTCACTTTAAATTAACCTGAATACGTCACAGACCTGTGTTGGGACTGGGAGCCATTCACTGACTCAATACATTACTGTGGAGTTGCACTCGCCTTTGTGACTCTACACTGAATGAGTCAAATTCTGTACTCAGTCATTGGTGTTACTCTGGATTTACACTGGGGTAACTGAATGCAAGGAGGCCTAAGGCCTTCTGGTGCCTTGTAATTTCAGAGAAATTGGAGGCAATGTAGAGAATGCAATTGAGTCACTTTACCTTTTTTTCCTGTTCTGTAGAGAATCTTCAGCAGAAAACTGAATGTTAAAATAATTTTTCTGTTGAGCCTATGGAGAATGTAATAGAACAATAAATATTACTAATTATGAAACAGGCACTCAAGCATAGGCATTTAAATGGTCAAACTAATAAGACATTAGGCTAATTTGCTTCTCCTTTCCTAACTGAGAGCCCGCGTGTGTGGATTTATGAATTAAACCCCTGTTGTGTTATGTTTTACTTGACCATTTCAATAGCCAGACTTTTTTTTTTTAAACAAGACTGTTTTTATAGATAGCATTTGCTTGACTGAAATTAACAATTGTAATGGCCACTGTCAAATTTTAGTGTCTTTGCATACCATGCCTGCTGATGAACGATACAGGGAAAAAATATTGAGGAAGACGTGACTCATGATCATTTTTCACTAGAGCACAGTAGTCTGGCAATAGCATTGCTGTCAATATTGATTGTCACTGGCTTGGCTCCACCAGTTGGAACTGAAGATAAAGTGTCTAGAAAAATGTGCTTTGCTGATAAATGTGACTCTTAAAGCATCAGACTTGTCTTCTTGACCTTTGGTCAAGTTCTCCATAGGAAGCAAAACCAGTCGTTCTCTTTTCTGCAACAAAATCCAGTAACTTTGAATGAGTAATGTCAGATGCAGGATACCATCATTCTATATGGATAGTTAGCTGATAATGACTACCAGCACAAAGTGGGGAAAGGGAATTATTGGAGCTGTTCAGCTCAGCATATGGAAATATTTTTACCCATTTGGGAATGTGAATTCCTGGCAAGTGCTCTACTCTTGAAACTTTCATCCCTTGAAGGAACTCTCATTCTTAATACTGCAACTTAGAAACATGTTAGCCTTGCTTCACTAAAAAACTGGTAACTAGCAGCTAAATCCTGACATCCTTATTCTGGCAAAACTCTCATTTGAACAATGGGAATCTTGCCCGAGTGAGGGCTGAAGCACTGGGAGTTTTGCTACTAACTTCAGTGGGAATGGGATTTGATCCTAAATAAACACTGTGGGGTTTGGATCTACAATAACTTAGGTCTATTAATTAACAGATCTAACAAATACTTATTTCTTCTGTGCCTGCTGAAGACGTTTATCTTAAAACAGAGGCCTTTGGTATTCTAAAATCTTCTGATACTGCTTGGATTGTGCTGCCACTGCTCATACTCTTCACCATTTTTATTTAAGGTATCATTCTGGAAAGTATATCAGACAGCATTGTGAGTCACTTCATCTGATGAAGTGAGCTGTAGCCCACAAAAGCTTATGCTCAAATAAATTTGTTCGTCTCTAAGGTGCCACAAGTACTCCTGTTCTTTTTGCGGATACAGGCTAACACGGCTGCTACTCTGAAACCGTTCACACTGCCAGACATGCTGAGTAAGTTCTGATGGTCAGCTGAATTCAGTGAAGAGTCCATTTAAGACATCAGCCTGGTCATATGTCAGCTAGTGGAGATTTGGTGTGTGCCAAAGCTGGCAGCCTGTGTCAAGAAGTTATGTCTGCATTGTCTAGCTTCTGTACATTTTTGTCACACCCTTATTATTTAACACTGGGCTTTCTTTTGGTAATTGTTCTGCAGAGCTGCAATGTGTGTCAAACACCAGCAATGAGGAAAAGATGGAACAGGCAATACGTTGCTTCCTCTTTCCTTAGCAAAGAAATAGAGATGATTGTGCAAATAAACAATGGCTATTCCTAAACACACTTTGCCAACAAGGGTAGGATTTCGACAGAACCAATTTCTGAGGCCAGCCAACGCCAAAATGATCTCACCTGGCCAAAAGGAGTCATGAATCGTCCCTGCTGATGTAGCTTTGGGTGTTCAGAGATGGCTATGTGTTAGTCACCCTGCACGCCGCAGGGGCCCAAAGCAGCTCTCATATCAGTACGGTACCTTTCAATGACTATTTACTTGGCCTGATCGTCCTCTAACACCAGTTTGACACTACTGTATCTGCATTGACTTCCACAGGCTCACTCCTGATTGACTATGATGTAAGAGAAGAATCTGGCCTTGGCACACTGTCCTGAGAAGAAACAACATAGAAATCCCAGACTGGATTATCTACACACTAGTGAGGGGAAATGCTCATGTTCTTTTTTTTTTTTTTTAACCCAGAAACTCATTTGCAAAGAGAGCTAAAGGCACAGGAAAAAGTGACCTGTTTCCTCCCTCTCTCCCCATACTGGGTATATTGCACCATCCTGTGAGAAAGCCCATCAATGCACTAATCAAGAATAGACCATTATCATATAGATGTTTCACCCTGTGCACTCTTACAGTCCAGTGTGCCATCTGTTCCATACTGTAGTGAGGAGCCTGGTCAGCATTGCAATATGGACGTGGACTGATTGGATTATTTGTATTCTAAGTGTTAGCAGGGTCATCTCATTGTATAGAAAGGTGTAACCCAGAGGTCGGCAACCTGCGGCAAAGGCAGCACACGAGCCGATTTTTACTGGCACGCTGCTGCCAGCCGGGGTCCCGGCCACCGGCCCCGCTCAGCCTGCTGCCAGCCTAAGTGAATGGAACCTCCGGCTGGCAGCGGCTGAGCAAGCCGGCAGCCGGGACCCCAGACCGGCAGGGGACTTAGCCGCTCAGCCTGCTGCCGGTCTGGGGTTTCAGCCGCTGGCCCCTTGCCAGCCGGGGTCCTGGCCCCCAGCCCCACTCAGCCCGCTGCCGGCCTGAGTGAATGGAACCCCCGGCCGGCAGCGGAATGGAAAATTCCATGTTCACGGAGACAAAATCCAGACATGATGTAAGTGGGTGCAACTCCCATGGAAGTTCTTGCCCAAACTGTGCAGTGCCATAAATGGTGATATGAACTATGTGTCGGGTATTAATGGTAAAGAAATACGATTTGCGTTGAATTGGCATTTAATGAGTAAAGGGTTGTCAACTTTCTAATCACACAAACCTAAACACCCTTGCCCTGTCCCTTCTCTGAGGTCACGCCCCCGCTCACTCCATCCCCCCTCCCTCTTTTGCTCGCTCTCCCCCACCCTCACTCACTTTCACCAGGCTGGGGCAGTGGATGAGGGCTCCGGCTGGGGATGCGGGCTCCGGGATGGGGTCAGAAATGAGGGGTTCAGAGTGTGGGAAGGGCTCTGGGCTGGGGCCAAGGGGTTTGGAGCGCAGGAGGGGGCTTAGGGCTGGGACAGGGGGTTGGGGTGTGGGAGGGGATGAGGGGTGCGAGCTCTGGGGGAGAGTTTGGGTGTGAGAGAGGGCTCAGGGCTGAGGGGCGGGAGGCAGTGAGGGGTGCTGGCTCCGGCCAGGTGGCACTTACCTCGGGAAGCTCCTGGAAATGGCTGGCATGTCCAGTTCAGGGGCAGCTAGGTGGCTCCACATGCTGCCACTGCCTGCAGGCACCGCCCCTGCAGTGGTGGAGTCAGCACTCGGGGCAGGGTGCAGGGGCAGCGTGCAGAGACTCTTTGGCCGCCCCTGTGCCTAGGAACCGGACATGCCAGCTGCTTCCAGAAGCCACGCAGAGCCAGGGCAGGTAGGGAGCCTGCCTTAGCCCCGCTGCATCGCCAACTGGACTTTTGGCCTATTAAAATCTCCCCGATTGCTTTTAATAGTCACCAGAAGATTGAGGCCGATTCCGGTAGACTCCCAGCCAATCCGGGAGGGTTGGTAACCCTAAATGAGAATGTAGAAATAGGCAGGCAGACGGGGCAACTCTCAGAAGCTGTAAGTTAAGGCATGATAAGTGTTTAGGTACACCACACAATCAAAAATTACAAACTATGAAAAAGGGATTTTAGAATTTCATGGTATATTAATTGTCATCCAGTGGCCTTTTAGGTATTGCATACCATGTTGCAATGACAATAAAGAGAGAAAACATTTTTATTGTTAAAACTAACCTAATGCTGTGTCCAAGATACACATTAATAGGAGGTCTCGAACTGTTACCAACAGATACACCAGAGCAGCATGTTTGAACAACGGTATCTCTTTCTCACTATTTTTACCTATACAAAGGAAAAAAAATTATATGGTTTGTATAGAAACCTTAGGAGCTATACTGCATACATGAAGTCATATAAAGGGTCCTGGCATCTCAGAACATTAGTCTCCCACAATGAAATATAGATATAAATATAAACACGTCATTGCTGTGGATCTCAGCAAGGCAAACACTGACTGTACATGAAGGAAAGCAGAAATTTTGCCTACCTGTTTATTTTATTTCTTTGAGCTCTTCTATACTAGTCTAAGTTATTTGGGTGATGTATCCTCTCATACAGCAGATGGAGACAGATTACTAAATCTTTTGATGACATCATGCTTTTATATAGAAAGGTCTAACCATCTTTCTGCAATTGACTATTTCAAAGCAGTTCCCAAGAAATCAAATTGACTCCATCCTTTGATAATCAGTAAATAAGTTTAATACAGTGATAACTCGAACTTGAATTTTCCAAAGAAACTTTGCATTAAACTTTGAACCAAGGTACTCAATTATTTTTTTGTCAAGGTCCAAATTTCTTGGTCAAGGTATAGTCAAGCTCCAGACTCCAGAAAAAAAAAAGATAATAAGTAAATAAAAAGATTTCAGGGTTTGTTCAAAAGCATCTGGTGGCCTGGATTTGGCCTGAGGTCTGCCTATTGACTACCCTTGCCTTGAACCATAAAAAAGACATTGTTTTTCACGGGAGATTCTCTGGGCTAGTATATAATACCTTAAAGGAAGAAAATTAACAGAGAGGAAAAATGTCCTCT
Organism: Chrysemys picta bellii; assembly: GCF_011386835.1. Classification (NCBI taxonomy): domain Eukaryota; kingdom Metazoa; phylum Chordata; order Testudines; family Emydidae; genus Chrysemys; species Chrysemys picta. The sequence continues at coordinate 118,552,338 of NC_088796.1, forward strand.
TTGGTCTTCTATACTATGCTGGATACTTGAAACTTCCCAAAGCAGCTCACATAAAACTACAGGAGGGATGAGGATTTGACAGTCACCTACCACACTCTCCTGTCAAAGACTGCCTCTATGGAAGCCTGCACATCTATCCTATAATGCTTGGCAAAGGTGTAAACTGGTGCCCAGGTGTCTGTCTGCCTTACAAATCTCTATTAAAAACAGATTCCTCACTTTCTGTCCATAACAATCGTACTAAATGTGCTTTAAATGTTTCTGATAACATCTTCCCTATAATAAAGTAAGTTTTCCTGCTTAGTACCTTAGTCTACTTTGAGACGATAGATTTGGAGTCTGATTGTTTTCTAATTTGGCCCTTGGTTCAAAATAAATAGTCTCTGTGATCCATTGATCTCTGCGAGCCGCTCTATGTAAATTTGCAGGGACCTTTGAATGTCCTGGTAATGAAGTCTTCCTTCATTCAGATACTTTGGATTAGGGAAGATTGTGAATAAGGTAAATCTGCTATGAAGAAAAAATGCCTGAGGAATCTTATCTTAGGCTTGAATTTAGGCAGAGCTCTTGTGAAAAATCAATTACAGCTCTTTTCAAGAGAGCAGTTGCAGCTTTCCCACTATTCTAGCCAAACATACTGCTGTAAGTGCCCATTTCTTGGGCACTGTCTGGGCCCACTCATGACTGTTGTTTCTCAGGCCTGGTCTACACTATGAGTTCAATTCGAATTTAGCAGCATTAAATTGAATTAACCCTGCACCCATCCACACAACGAAGACCCGATGGTCTGGGGTTGTGTCTGCCGGCCCCACTCAGCCTGCTGATGGTCTGGAGTTCTGGCTGCCGGCCCCTTGCCAGCTGGGGTCTCGGCCGCCAGCCCCGCTCAGCCTGCTGCCAGCCTGAGTGAATGGAACCTCCGGCCGGCAGCGGCTGAGCGGTGCCGGCGGCCGGGACCCCGGCTAACAGGAGCCAGCAGACGGAACCCAAGACCGGCAGTGGGCTGAGCGGCTCAGCCCGCTGCTGGTCTGGGGTTCCGGCTGCTGGCCCTTGCCAGTCCAGGTCCCAGTCATTGGCCCCGCTCAGCCTGCTGCCAGCCTGGGATACCAGCTGCTGGCCCCGCTCACCTCGCTGCTGGTCTGGGGTTCCAGCTGCCCAGCCCCCTGCCAGCTGGGGTCCGGGCCTCCGGCCCTGCTCAGCCCTCCTGCCAGCCTGGGGTACCGGCAGCCAGCCCAGGGCTCTGCTCCTGGCATGGTCCCAGCACTCTGCAGCCCTTATCAAAAATTACACTACAATTAGCTTAAAAACTTGAAAACTTAAAAACTTAAAAACTTTATTTGTATATTACAGTAATCATTAAAACATGTATAATGTTAATAAATGCATAGGTTTGATGAAACAAAGAAGTTGTATTTACGTGCCTGTGCTTAATTTGTGTTTTTGATGATTTACCTTCTAAAAAAATCTCGCATGTCTCGCACCCCCAGAAAGGGCATCTCACACCCCCAGGGGTTGCGTGCACCCCAGTCCTTGCACTGGTCACTCCCCACAGCGGCCAGTGGGGACAAGGGGGGGAGCCCGCGCCCACCCACTACTCCAGGCCCCAACCCAGGGACCCTATAGCCAGCAGCCAAGTACTGCCCCTCCTCCAACTCCGCTGTCTCCTTCCTTGAGCTACTTCCCCCGCAGCCCCAGCACCTCCTCTGCCCTTGTATCAGAGCCTCAGTTCGGCAGTTGTGAGCCTGGAGCTTTCTCATACTCTGCTCTGTCCATGGTGCTCCAGCCTTCTAAGCAGCCAGTCCTCCTCCCTCAAATTCCAGGGAGTGACTGCCCCTGCTCTGCTCAGCAGCCCCTTCTTATATGGGCCAGCCTGGCCTTGATTGGCTCCTCCAGTAAACCTTCCCCGAATTGGCTGGCATTACAAGCTTTTTCCTTATTGGTTGCCTCCCACACTGCCTCCCCAGGCTTGCTTTAACCCCTTAGATACCAGTGAGGGGCAGCCGCCCCATCACACTGATCCATTTGAAATGTGTTGGTCATCTCAGTTTTCTAGAGGATAAGTGTCCACCTTACAAAAACAATCTTGTACAATCTCAGTAAAGGGGACTAGACCTCAGTGATTCTGGGCACTGAACTACTCTCTCATTCCCAGGTGGTGCTCCCATGATGTCATAGACAATCGACATTAGTGGAGGTGGTGGAGTTAGTGTAAGGAACTGCGCACTGTTGCTGCCCGTGCTTTATTTGTCTGAGTAAATCTGTAGAAGATTTTGGCTTCTACAGCTGTTCTTCTGAAATAACTCTCAGCTTTTTCAATGAATCTGAAAAGATGCAGCCCATTCTTTTTGGTGTTTTAATTCTGCTCAGTGGCAGCTTTCAATGGTCTCATGGCTGGTGTTTCTTGAACAGCTAGACATAATGCAGTCTTTGAACTGATGCCACAATATAAAGAAATCCAGGTTATCCAGCATAGGATTATATTTCCCACACACACGATCGTGTTATCTGATTTAAAATTGTCATCTGTTTAATTTAACCTTTTGTTTTGCAATACTGCCCATACCTCTAGTATTTCTCTGTTTGCTTTTCATCTGTGCCTAAGGAACACTTTGGATTAGATTGTATCAGTGCTGAATGAGTTATGTGTTAGGAGATTATTTATTAAACGATCCTGTGGCATTGGAGCATCTTCAAGCAGAATTGCCAAGTTTCCTGAGTAATAATAATACCTCTGCGTTAAGGTGAAGATTGTATAAGTTATTGCTATGGAGCACTAAGACATTGGCACACAGCTATTGCTTTATCAAGGAAAAAAAGATGAATAAACATTCAGCCTTGAAACAAGAAGACTGAAGATTGCAAAGGAAAGCAAAGATTTCTGATAATAATTAATGAGGATGAGGTAGCTCAAGTGAGAGTCAGTGCCAAATGCAAATATTTGACAAATAAATCATTATGTTGCTGAACCTGACTTCATGAGGGAAAGCAATAAAACTAACTACCTGTTTGCTTTAAACAAAATGCCTTAAAGTTCAATTGGTAAGATCAGAAATTATAAAGGAAGGTCAACAAATGGAAGGTTATAAGTAAGGCCTTACTTTACTTGAAATACTGCAGAAATTGTGGATCCTACATTATTAGGCTTCCACCACAATTTTGATTTTAATTAGCTTTAGGGCTGTCGATTAATCGCAGTTAATTCACGCGATTAACTCAAAAAAATTAATTGCGATTAAAAAAATTAATCGGGATTAATCGCAGGGTTAAACAATAGAATACCAATTGAAATGTATTAAATATTTTTGGATATTTTTCTACATTTTCAAATATATCGATTTCAGTTACAACACAGAATATAAAGTGTACAGTGATCACTTTATATTATCTTAGATTACAAATATTTGCACTGTAAAAATGATAAACAAAATAAATGGTATTTTTCAATTCACCTCATACAAGTACCGTAGTGCAATCTCTTCATCATGAAAGTGCAATTTTCAAATGTAGTTTTTTTTTTACATAACTGCACTCAAAAACAAAACAATGTAAAACTTTAGAGCCTACAAGTCTACTCAGTCCTACTTCTTGTTCAGCCAATCGCTAAGAGAAACAAGTTTGTTTACATTTACAGGAGATCATGCTGCATACTTCTTAATTACAATATCACCTGAAAATGAGAACAGGTGTTTGCATGGCACTGTTGTAGCCGGCGTCGCAAGATATTTACATGTCAGAGGCACTAAAGATTCATATATCTCTTCATGCTTCGGCCATCGTTCGAGAGGACATGCTTCCATGCTGATGACGCTCGTTAAAAAAAATGTGTTAATTAAATTTGAGACTGAACTCCTTAGGGGGGAATTGTATTTCTCCTGCTCTGTTTTACCCGCATTCTGCTATATATTTCATGTTATAGCAGTCTCGGATGATGACCCAGCACATGTTGTTTGTTTTAAGAACACTTTCACTGCAAACCTGACAAAATGCAAAGAAGATACCAATGTGAAATTTCTAAAGATAGCAACAGTGCTCGACCCAAGATTTAAGCATCTGAAGTGCCTTCCAAAATCTGAGAGGCATGAGGTGTGGAGCATGCTTTCAGGAGTCTTAAAAGAGCAACACTCTGATGCGAAAACTACAGAACCCGAACCACCAAAAAAGAAAATCAACTTTCTGCTGGTGGCATCTGACTCAGATGAAAATGAACAGGCGTTGGTCTACACTGCTTTGGATGGTTATCAAGCAGAACCCGTCATCAGCATGGACGCATGTCATCTGGAATGGTGGTTGAAGCATGAAGGGACATATGAATCTTTAGCGAATCTGGCATGTAAATATCTTGTGACACTAGCTACAACAGTGTCATGCAAATGCGTGCTCTCACTTTCAGGTGACATTGTAAACAAGAGGCAGGCAGCATTATCTCCTGCAAATGTAAACAAACTTGTTGGTTTGAGCGATTGGCTGAACAAGAAGTAGGACTGATCGGACTTATAGGCTCTAAAGTTTTACATTGTTTTATTTTTAAATGCAGGGTTTTTTTGTACATAATTGTACACTTGTAAGTTCAACTTTCATGATAAAGAAACTGCACTACAGTACTTGTATTAGGTGAATTGAAAAATACTATTTCTTTTGTTTTTTACAGTGCAAATATCTGTAATAAAATATAAATATAAAATGAGCATTGTACACTTTGTATTCTGTGTTGTAATTGAAATCAATATATTTGAAAATGTAGAAAACATCCAAAATATTTAAATAAATGGTATTCTATTCATGTTTAACAGCATGATTAATTGTGATTAATTTTTTTAATTGCTTGGCAGCCCTAATTAGCTTACATTGCACCGTCCACAATTCTGCATACATTTTGAGGTTTGCAGCACACTTCCCCCCCCCCCCATTAGTACTTCTGACTTTAATTACAGTAGCTTTGGCAATACAGTACACCCTCGGTATAATGCCCTTGGCAATAGTGAACCTTGGGCTATGCTGAATCCTGTCCCTGGATCCCACCTATAGTGGGTGGGGGCAGAGAGTCCTGCGACATTCTCTACCTTGGGAGAGCGCCCTGTAACCCCCATATTCCTCATTTATATATAATTATGATCTTGCATATAAACATGCTATGTAAGGTATCAGGGGAAAGGTATGAGCTGGTGAAAGTCACTGTTCTATCTAAATATGTATATCATTAATTCATATGCAGTTATGAGGTTGTGTTGTATGGTTGTCAGTAAAACATGCTGTAAGTTGGGGAATCGGCCAGATATTAGCTCCCCAGAGACAACAGCAAGGAAAGTAACCAACACCTGGGCGGGTATCGAACAACCATTAACAGCCATTGTCCGGCAAGGGAGCTACAATGCGATGACTCACTTGCACAAGGCCACACCAGGGGAATTGCTTAAACTTGACTAGTGACTCAGCAATACCCACCAGGCATGCCTGGACTTGTGTTCTCCAAGCACATGGACTAAGGGTATAAAACAGAATACAGTGGCCCCAGGCTTGGCCTTTTCTCCTCTCCCCACCTAGGCTGCAAGCAACAAGAACATTCAGAAAACTGAAGGCTCCAACAGAGGAGACTGGCCCAGGTTTGAACTGCAATATCCAGTGGGGTGAGAAAAACTGCTTCATCTAGATGTTACCCTAATAGGATTGAGAGTTTAGACTGTGTGCTTACATTTTCTTTTCTTTTGGTAACCACTCTGACTTTTTGTCTATCACTTATAATCACTTTAAATCTATCTATTGTAGTCAATAAACTTGTTTTACTGTTTATCTTTACCAGTGAGTTTGCCTGAAGTGTTTGGTAAAGCTGCTCAGGTTTACAAAGGCTGGTGTATATCCACTTTCCATTGATGCAGTGGTGAACCAATTAATAAACTTGCATTGCATGTCTTGAGCAGCGCAAGACAGGTTATTCCTGGGGTACAGTGCTGGGGGGATTTGGCTTGTGTCTTTCTCTGTGTGATTCATGAGTGGCTCTGGGAGCATTCATGCAATCTAGCTGTATGTGGGGCTCCACGTGCGGTTGTGCTGAGTGATCACAGCATCTGGAGGGGTTTGCTGCTTGTCACTAGCAAAGCATTGTGAGAGACACCCCAGGCTGGAGAGTTAAGGGAACACAGTGGTCCAACAGTCCCAGACTGCACCCCAGGGATCCTGTCACAGCGCCCACCATAGCCCAGGGGCTGGAGGAGCTGTTGCCTCCCCCCTTATGCTATAACAAGCCTCTGGGTATATCAAACAAATTTGAACCCTTGTTCAAATCCTTTCTTCCTATCAGGTTTGGCAGGAGTTTTGGGGAGTGCAGTGGAGCCAAAACAGAGACTTAGGTGATTCTCAGCATTGCAACACCTAAGTCCCTTTGTGGATCCCACTGTTAATAATTAGTTAGGGTGTATGAAGAAATTTTACTGTCTATTTCATTAGCAAACACCATGTATAATATAAGGCAATAATCTCATTCTGAAAGAAAACAAACCCATCTGTACTCCTTGTAGAAAGGGTTTTGTGAAATGTTGTTGATTCACATGTGCTCCACTAGAGGCTGTCATTGTCACACATGTTTCAGAGTAGCAGCCGTGTTAGTCTGTATCCGCAAAAAGAACAGGAGTACTTGTGGCACCTTAGAGACTAACAAATTTATTAGAGCATAAGCTTTCGTGGACTACAGCCCACTTCTTCGGATGCATACAGAGTGGAATAAATATTGAGGAGATATATATACACACATACAGAGAGCATAAACAGGTGGGAGTTGTCTTACCAACTCTGAGAGGCCAATTAAGTAAGAGAAAAAAAACTTTTGAAGTGATAATCAAGCTAGCCCAGTACAGACAGTTTGATAAGAAGTGTGAGAATACTTACAAGGGGAAATAGATTCAATGTTTGTAATGGCTCAGCCATTCCCAGTCCTTATTCAATCCTGAGTTGATTGTGTCTAGTTTGCATATCAATTCCAGCTCAGCAGTCTCTCGTTGGAGTCTGTTTTTGAAGTTTTTCTGTTGTAATATAGCCACCCGCAGGTTTGTCACTGAATGACCAGACAGGTTAAAGTGTTCTCCCACTGGTTTTTGAGTATTATGATTCCTGATGTCAGATTTGTGTCCATTAATTCTTTTGCATAGAGACTGTCCGGTTTGGCCAATGTACATGGCAGAGGGGCATTGCTGGCACATGATGGCATATATCACATTGGTAGATGTGCAGGTGAACGAGCCCCTGATGGTATGGCTGATGTGATAGATTTCCTCCCTCTAGCTAAACACTCCATCACCTGAGATACGCTGTCTCCTAGGAATCTACCCAGGCTGCAGGGCTACAGTAAAACAGTTCAAGTTTAGTTCTGCAAATGTGAAATGTTCATGTTTAAACAAAGTATGATACTTTGAAATGGGGAGCCAGATGCAGAGGAGATGTATAAGGTGATTAGGTTACACATCACTAAGGGAGTGTAAATGAATTGAAGGGGCTCATTAGTAAGTTGATGCTACATACATACCAAAGGACCAGAAGAGAGCAATATAGTAGAAGAAAACCAGCTAAGTGTGTGTGATAAGAGGTTAGCTAATTCAAGTCACCTTTTGGGCTGATGTGTAAATTACACCTAGTTGGACTCCTGTAGTCAAAAAGAACAGGAGTACTTGTGGCACCTTAGAGACAAACAAATTTATTAGAGCATAAGCTTTCGTGGGCTACAACCCACTTCTTCGGATACAACGTGGGTTGTAGCCCACGAAAGCTTATGCTCTAATAAATTTGTTAGTCTCTAAGGTGCCACAAGTACTCCTGTTCTTTTTGAGGATACAGACTAACACGGCTGCTACCCTGAATCCTGTAGTCAGTGACACTTACTCCCAGTGAAATGATAAGCTACCTGTTGATGGCAGTGTTTGCTTTCTATGTCTTTGGTATTGTTTGACTTGTGACATCTTCATTTACTTCCTTTGCCTGCATACAGAGAGGTGCTAAAAGCTGAGAATTAATGAAACCATCAGTAACAGACAGGAGGAAGGCTTTTCTTCTCAAGAGGCCTGAGTTCAAAACTGAGTTGAGCTTATAAATTAATTGGAGTTTTGGTGATCACTCATCCATAATAGATATTTGTGTACAATATAAAGTCACTGCACATTTGAACCCAAGTGATAGTCCCTTCTCAAGAGAGGTCTAGGACTAGAATAGCAGGCATTTTGCAGCTCAGGAACCTTGACAGTACTGTATGGAGAAGCTAGCATAGTACTTGAGCACTAGCCAGTGCTATGAATCCAATGATCTGGCCTGTGCTTCTTTCATGAGCAGTTGGTTGTGATTTATTATCCATCTCTTCAATGGAACAACAAAAGAAAATCCTCCTGAGGGGACCTTAAATATTTCTTTGTGACGACCGGGGCAGTAAAGGTGACCCTAAGCAAAGCTATTAAACTTAAATATCGTATGTTTCATTCTGGTCTAGTAAAAAGATTAGACTCTTTGCTTGTTGTTAATGTGAAGCTCTTTTCTCTCACCAAGCAGTCTGGAACATAAAAGGAAGGCCCACATTTGGCTCTGTGGAGTCATATTTGGACAGCCTTCCCAATTGCGACCACATTTCTGTGTGCGCACATGGGCACAGAGGCATTCGGCTATGTCATGAATGCCAAGTGCTTGTTTTGTATAAACAAAGAATGCACAAACCAATTTGTCCCAAAGAGAAATATTTAAAACGTATATTTAAATACTGTATTTAGTTTAGAAGCAGTGCACAGAAAACAGAACAGAACAACATACCAGAGCATTCATCTTCATATCTGCAAAAAGAAGAACAGGAGGACTTGTGGCACCTTAGAGACTAACAAATTTATTAGAGCATAAGCTTTCGTGGACTACAGCCCACTTCTTCGGATGCATATAGAATGGAACATATATTGAGGAGATATATATACACACATACAGAGAGCATAAACAGGTGAGAGTTGTCTTACCACCTCTGAGAGGCCAATATATATCTCCTCAATATATGTTCCATTCTATATGCATCCGAAGAAGTGGGCTGTAGTCCACGAAAGCTTATGCTCTAATAAATTTGTTAGTCTCTAAGGTGCCACAAGTCCTCCTGTTCTTCTTTTTGCGGATACAGACTAACACGGCTGCTACTCTGAAATCTTCATATCTGTTCACATGCCATGGGTGTCAGCTTCTCAGTTCAGAGAGTGCACCAACTTCTCAGCTTAGTTCTCACACACTACAACTATGAAACATTTCAGACGAGCAGGGAACTGTGAGTAGTGCATCCATTGAGGTATAACTAAGTTGGGAGTTGCCCAGTGGAATCAAACGTGTTGTTTTAATCCAACCACTCAAATCCACTCTAAAAGGCTTGAGTGACATTTTGAACTGTGAGTTGATTTTAAATGCTTCTGAAGGTATTTGCGGGCCATGTACTGTACAAAGCCAATAACATAAGTAAAGCTAAGGGAGAAAGTTTCTGGGCCAACTTTCGTCCCTGGATATGTGCGTTCAGCTCATACAATTCCCACTGAAATCAATGGATGCTCATCTAATGGTAGAATTTGATTGACTTTTTATGAATAAATAACAAGGCCAGCATTCCATTGATTACTGTTTTATCTCTAGAGCACCCTAGATGTTCATAGAACTTTACAATCGCCTGGAGACTAAAGGAATAGAGGGGCAGGGTATTGACAGCAGAAGTTAGAGGAAACTGAGTTAGCATCTATGGAAAAGCCTGGATAAACAGGTTAGTCTTGCAGCACCTTCAGAATGTGGGCAGGCTGGGCTTTAGGCAAATAGCTAGTGGAAGTGAGTTCCAGAGATGAGGACCTGTCACTGAGAATTCCATCCCTCTGGAATGTGGGCGAACGTGGTTCCGTGTAGGTTGTGCAGTGATCAGAGACAGAAGTGATCCTTGAGGTGGGCTTTAGATAGCTTACTGGTAGGTAGTGCAGAGTTCAGGTGTAATATGTTCTTGTCAGCCAGCCCCATTCAGGAGGTGGGAAATGATGTTCTGCGCTAGCTGAAATTTCCAGCTGACCCCTGCACTTATTCCACACTTTGCCACAGTCTATTTTTGATGTCACAAATGCATGGATGATGGAGGTGAGATTTTCACTGAAAGAAAAAGGGCGGGGGGAACAGTCTTTTGGCTAGCCCCAAGGAGAGAGAGGCATTTCTGGCTACTGCTGTTATGTGGGAGTCAGAGAGAACAGATCTAGTAAATCTCTGAGCTTGTGGACAGTTTTCATGATGGATGGACAGGTAACCTCTATAGTGTTGCCAGTTCTTCAGGGTGCTTCCGCCTCCTAATCATTACCACCTTCAACTTGTTTGAGCAGATTTTAAGCCAACTCTCTTTTATCCAGGCTTCTCTTTCTGCCACACAGTGGACAGCCAGGAAATTGCTTCTCCGAGGTCAGATGAGAAGGAGAGGTTGAGGGGACTTCCACTAGCCCGCTGACGATGTTGGAGCTTGTACTGCCTCATGCATTCCAATGGTGGGATTACACACGTTGAAAAAGATAGGTAACGAGTTTGAATCTTGAAGGACTCCACAGCTGAGAGTGGAATTGCCCGTTACTAACTTGGGAGATTGTTCATACAGGAATGAGTAGAACCACTTAGGAGACCTCATGCCTGACAGTAAGGAAGGCTGCAGCTGGATCTGGCAGAATTACAAGGAAATGAGGGAAATGACTGGCTCAGAAGAAACCTGTGGTCTGAAAACTCGTTCCTGTAGAAGGAGAAGAGGGCTACATACTTACCTTGCAGCCCAGAAGGATCCTATGATCCAGCACTCCATCCATGGAACACAGGCAGGAGAAGGAGACTGGGCTTGGGTCCTGCAAGATGGCTGGACTTTGTGGTCAGTGACCTTCTGTGGGATCGCCTTCCCCAAATTAGAGCTTTAGCTATCAGTAAAAACTTCAGTCTGCCCAGTGCTTGAGCCAATAAAGAGACATACTGTAGCTGCGAAATCATGATCTCAGTGCCTCAACCTGGGAACATCTGGTTGTAAATTCCTTTTAGTTTTCATGGGCCTGATCACACACTGAACTGCTTCCCAAATGACACAATCTTGGCAGCCTGTCCTGGAGTCTGTAATCTAAGATCAATGCAGCTTTTGCAATGTATGTGACAAAAAGTATTAGGTAACACCCTTGGGGCTGAACTTTCAGTGCTCCCGGCAGGGAACAGTGATTTCCACTTGCAGTGGCATATCCAGTCCTTCCCCAAGAGTCCTGCCCAGTAAGGTACCACCCTGATGGAGGTACTTGCTTTGGTTAATACCTATTAGTCAGGACTCTGTAACCAAACATTCCAGGGCCTGGATTATCAATGGTGACAACGATCAGTGTTGATCTACTGCAGTCATGTCCTGACCGCAGCTATTCTAAGTTACTATCTAGCCATAGGCCTGCCAATTTTGGATCAGGATCAGAACTTTGCTAAATATAAGGGGGCTGTTGTCCCCTTACTAAAACTCAGTGAGGGTGTTTTGGTTGGCTAGCTTGCAGTACCAAAAGAAAGGGGACGGTTAGATGGGAAATCAGGACCCTGAGACTGACAATCCCCAGGAACAGTGGGGAGAGGCCAATGCTCCAGGTCATCCTGATTGACAGGGCAGGCAGGGAGTCAGGAGGCCAGGGGGTCCCTTCCTCCCTGTGAACTGGAATTGCCTGGGGCAGACAGAGTGGGGCTGAACTAAGGAGAAAGCAGGGGCCCAAGCTGAGCGGGGGAGCAGAGCTGGGCCAGAGCCAGAGGGGCCAGACAAGCAGCCAGGAAGCAGGTCAGAGCTGGGAGCAGAGCCACAGAAGCAGCCCACGGAGCAGACCTGTCCTGGGGGCAGAGCTGCAGCAACCAGAGCCGGGAGGCCAGAGAAGCAGCCCAGGGAGCTGGAGGCAGAGCAGCAGCAGCAGCGGCCGTGCTGAGGCAGAGTGCTGGAGCTGGAGCTGGAGCTGGGGCTGGGGCTGGAGCAGAGGTGAAAGTAAGCCAGTACGCCCCGGTTCGGCGTACCGGCAAGAGCCAGTGTGCCGTATCGGGGTGACCCGGCTTCCCCAGGGGGCAATGTAAAGGGCCTGGGGCCCCAGGCCCTTTAAATTGCCACCAGAGCCCCACTGCTGGAGCCCTGGGGTAGGGCTGCAGGGCTCTGGGAGCTATTTAAAAAGTCCGGGGCTCCCGCTGCTTCTACCGCCCCGGCCCTTTAAATAGCTGCCGGAGCCCCACCGCCACTACTCCAGGGCTCCGGCGGCTATTTAAAGGGCCGGGGTGGTACAAGCAGGGGATAGCGGGGGGCTCCAGGGGCTATTTAAAGGGTCGGGGCTCCAGCTGCCTCTGCCGCCCCGGTCCTTTAAATAGCCTCTGGAGCCCCACCACTTCCCCAGGGCTCCGGCAGCTATTTAAAGGACCGGGGCGGTAGAAGCAGGGGAGTCCTGGCCCTTTAAATAGCCTCTGGAGCCCCGGGCTGCTGCTGCTACCCCGGTGGGGGAGGAGGAGGCACTTACCTTACGGGATGGGCTGGGGCTGGCTCTGACCCCCCAGCCCTGCCCCTTCCGCCCTAGACCCCGCCCCTTCCGGGGGCCAGAGCTGGCCCCAGTGTACCGGTAAGTCACTGGGCTTACTTTCACCCCTGGGCTGGAGCCAGATGTGGTGAGCACCTGGAGAGCGTGAGGGGGACCCTGGGCAGCAGGCCCAGCACAGGGAGACGCCCCCAGCCAAGAGGCCTTTCAGGCCAGAGTTGGACAGGGATCATAACCCCGACGGGGCAGGGGCAATGCGGGGAAGAAGGGTCCTGCCACCTAGAGCTTGAGGGCGTGTGGCTATCGCCAGAGCAAGTATCCGACCCGCAGCATCCCTGCAGCACAGCCAGGGCGTGAGAAGGGGCCTGGAACTTGTGAGGAACAGACTGTGAACTGCCCTTACAGTACAGAGATACTGGTTGTGATGTCCCTGTGCTACAGAGCGGGTGACGTGTTTTCCTTTAAACTTTCCCATTTTTTCCTTATTTTTTTTAATTGATTGCTGTTTAATAAATTGTATTTGCTTTGAACTGTATGTAATGATCAGTGGGTCAGGGAAGCATCTAGTGCAGAGAGAGGACCCCAGAGTGGGGACACCCTAGTGTCTGCCCTAAGTGGCCACGACAAGGTTGGGGTTCAAGCCCCCCAGGAATCCTGGGTCCAGCCTTGTTGGGGTTACGAGGACTCTGCCACACAGGAGAGTGAAAGGGGAACCCTTGACGTCAGGCAGGCTGCAGGGTAAAGGAAGGGAGAGCAAGGACTCAGATCCTTTCGCTAGTCTGTTTCATTGGGGTAGTGTATAACCCAGAAAAGCTCCCCACAATAGTGAGACCATTCCCTCGCTTACATAATGTTCAGGAGACGTTCATAGGTAGGTTCAGGCCTTCCCCTATTCCTAACCTTGCCTTTGCTACACTCTAACAGGCCATTCTCTGTGTAGGGGAATGTGCAGTGAGAAAGCTTTACACACAGGGGTCAGGAAAGAATTTCTCTCTTCCCCTCCACCTTTCCCCCTCCATTGTCCAGCACTGCATTGCTAAATCTAATGTATTACAGGCTTTTTCCTCACCTTCCTCTGTAAGCATTAAGTATTGGTCCCTGCTGGAAACAGAGCTCCAGCCTAGATGGGTCAATGGGTTGATCCAGGATGCTATATCCCAAGTTTCACATGACTCTCCAGCTATCATTCAAACCCTCTGAAAGTGGATAGCTTGGATTATTATTCTATTTGAGTTTAGGTTGCCACACCCTCAATGCTATATGGAGGGACTTTGGTTTGGGATTGAAATAAAACTACTGGGAAAGGTTAATCACGGAAGGGCTGATCTCATTTGTTTACTAAATCACAGTATCACTGAAGCAGTAAATATTGTGGGTGAAACCCTGTCTCCAAGGAAGTCAATGGCAAAGCGCCCATTGACTTCAGCAGGGCCAGGATTTTACCCTATATTGGTGAATTAAATTTAGCGGCGAGATTATTTTTACAATGTTTTGAGTTAACACACAGGAAATAGTCCTGAAGCCCGGACAGAGGTTAGGACAATGACAGTTCTGAGGAAGCTTTTGGATTCTCATGACAAGCCTGTGACTCTTTCGCGTCCACGCTGCTAGAATGACAACTTATGCTCTTTGAGGGAGTAGCTTGTTTAATGCAATTAGAGGGACTGGTAATGTTAGCTAATGATCTTTGTTATTTGCCCAAGAGCCAGGGATGGTGCTAATGGTATAGAATATGCTTTATTTTAGCCTTTCCTTGTTGTCTTGTCTTCTAATTCTGATCTCCACCACTAACTCACTGGGTGACCTTGGGCAAGTTGCTTGACCACTCAGTGTTTCAGAAGCCCTTCTGTACATCGGGGGTACTAATGCTCTGTGAAGTGCTTTGAGAGCTATGGATGAAAAGTGCTATATCATTGCAAAGGTTTAGTAGTACTGAGTCAGGTTTCTGTCGTGACATTCTGATGTCTTCCAAGGGCATTTCCCACTCAATGCAGGTATTCTCTCTCCCTATCTTGCCTGCAGTTCTTGAGGGTGGTTGCTTGATCTTGCAGAAATGAATGAAACTATGTGGTGCTTAGGTTCCGGTTAAAGCATTACACAACAGCATGGCAGCTGGAGGTGGGGGGAAGCAACATGAGGTGACTGGTGTGTGTTTAAATATAACATGAAAATCCCTGTTCAGCTCTCTCATCCCACTGCCCCTACACAGTGCACATTTCTGTAGGAATTTGTAAGTGGTCCACATTATTTCTTGTGGTCTTCTAATTATATACGGGGGCCAGATTCTCAGCTGGTGTGAATGGGCAAAGCCACACTCATTTAAACGGAGTCACACCCATTTATGTTAATTTAGCATCTTGCCCTATATGTTACAATAATCCTCTATACAACAGGTTTCAGAGTAGCAGCCGTGTTAGTCTGTATCCGCAAAAAGAACAGGAGTACTAGTGGCACCTTAGAGACTAACAAATTTATTTGAGCATAAGCTTTCGTGGGCTACAGCCCACTTCTTCGGATGCATAGAATGGAACATATATTGAGGAGATATATGTACACATACACAGGGCCGGCTTTAAGCCGATTCGGCCGATTCCCCGGAATGGAGCCCCGCGCCAAAGAAGGCCCCGCAACGTCCGGGGCTGCCGGCAGAGCGGGGGGGAAAAAAAAAAAGCCACGTCCTGCTTCTCCCCCCTCCCTCCAGCGCTTGCGCCGCCATACAGCTGATCAGTGCAAGCCTGGGAGGGAGGGGTGAGGAGGAGGAATGCAGTGTGCTTGGGGAAGACGTGGAGCCAGGGCGGGGATTTGGGGAGGGATCCAATGGGGCAGTGAGGAGACGGGGCTGGGGTCGGGACCATGGCAGGGATTTGGAGAGGGATCCAATGGGGCAGGGAGGGGGCAGATTCGGGGTGGGGCCGGGGCGGAGTTGGGGGGGGGGAGCATGAGACAATTTGCGTCCCGGCGTTGGGCCCCGCACCTGCTAAAGCCGGCCCTGCACATACAGAGAGCATGAAAAGGTGGGAGTTGTCTTACCAACTCAGAGAGGCCAATTAAGTAAGAGAAAAAAAAACTTTTGAAGTGATAATCAAGCTAGCCCAGTACAGACAGTTTGATAAGAAGTGTGAGAATACTGACAAGGGGAGATAGATTCAATGTTTGTAATGGCTCAGCCATTCCCAGTCTCTATTCAAGCCTAAGTTGATTGTATCTAGTTTGCATATCAATTCAAGCTCAGCAGTTTCTCGTTGGAGTCTGTTTTGAAAGCTTTTCTGTTGTAAGATAGCCACCCGCAGGTCGGTCATTGAATGACCAGACTGGTTAAAGTTTTCTCCTACTGGTTTTTGAATGTTATGATTCCTGATGTCAGATTTGCGTCCATTAATTCTTTTGCATAGAGACTGTCCGGTTTGGCCAATGTACATGGTAGAGGGGCATTGCTGGCACATGATGGCATATATCATATTGGTAGATGTGCAGGTGAACGAGCCCCTGATGGCATGGCTGATGTGATTAGGTCCTATGATGATGTCACTTGAATAGATATGTGGACTGAGTTGGCATCGGGCTTTGTTGCAAGGATAGGTTCTTGGGTCAGTGTTTTTGTTCAGTGATGTGTGGTTGCTGGTGAGTATTTGCTTCAGGTTGGGGGGTTGTCTGTAAGCGAGAACAGGTCTGTCTCCCAAGATCTGTGAGAGTGAGGGATCATCTTTCAGGATAGGTTGTAGATCTTCGATGATGCGCTGGAGAGGTTTTAGTTGAGGGCTGGAGGTGACAGCTAGTGGTGTTCTGTTATTTTCTTTGTTGGGCCTGTCTTGTAGGAGGTGACTTCTGGGTACTTGTCTGGCTCTGTCAATCTGTTTTTTCACTTCAGCAGGTGGGTATTGTAGTTTTAAGAATGCTTGATAGAAATCTTGTAGGTGCTTGTCTCTGTCTGAGGGATTGGAGCAAATGCGGTTATATCTTAGAGCTTGGCTGTAGACAATGGATTGTGTGGTGTGTCCTGGATGGAAGCTGGAGGCATGTAGGTAAGTGTAGCGGTCAGTAGGTTTCCAGTATAGGGTGGTATTTATGTGACCATCGCTTATTAGCACAGTAGTGTCCAGGAAATGGACCGCTTGTGTGGACTGATCTAGGCTGAGGTTGATGGTGGGATGGAAATTATTGAAATTATGGTGGAATTCTTCAAGGGCTTCTTTTCCATGGGTCCAGATAATGAAGATGTCATCAATGTAGCGCAAATAGAGTAGGGGCATTAGGGGACGAGAGCTAAGGAAGCGTTGTTCTAAGTCAGCCATAAAAATTTTGGCATACTGTGGGGCCATGCGGGTACCCATAGCAGTGCCGCTGACTTGAAAGTATATATTGTCCCCAAATGTGAAATAGTTGTGGGTGAGGACAAAGTCACAAAGTTCAGCCACCAGGTTAGCTGTGACATTATCGGGGATACTGTTCCTGATAGCTTGTAGTCCATCTTTGTGTGGAATATTGGTGTAGAGGGCTTCTACGTCCATAGTGGCCAGGATGGTGTTTTCTGGAAGATCACCGATGGATTGTAGTTTCCTCAGGAAGTCAGTGGTGTCTCTAAGATAGCTGGGAGTGCTGGTAGCGTAGGGTCTGAGGAGAGAGTCCACATAACCAGACAAGCCTGATGTTAGGGTGCCAATGCCTGAGATGATGGGGCGTCCAGGATTTCCAGGTTTATGGATTTTCGGTAGCAAATAGAATACCCCTGGTTGGGCTTCTAGGCATGTGTCTGTACAGATTTGTTCCTGTGCTTTGTCAGGGAGTTTTTTTAGCAGATGGTGTTTCTTTAGGTAATCCTCAGTGGGATCAGAGGATAATGGCCTGTAGAATGTGGTGTTAGAGAGCTGTCTAGCAGCCTCTTGGTCATATTCCAATTTATTCATGATGACGACGGCACCTCCTTTGTCATCCTTTTTGATTATGATGTCAGAGTTGTTTCTGAGGCTGTAGATGGTGTTGTGTTCAGCATGGCTGAGGTTATGGGGCAAGTGATGTTGCTTTTCCATAATTTCAGCCTTTGTACGTTGACGGAAGCAATAGTCTGTTGTTTCGACCGTCCGGAGGAGTCCACGCAGAATCCTTTTTTTTGTAGTGCTGGTAGGAAGGATTCTGTGGGTTAGTATGCTGTTCAGAGGTGTGTTGGAAATACTCTTTGAGTCGGAGACATCAATAGTAGGATTCTAGGTCACTGCAGAACTGTATCATGTTCGTGGATCTGGGGGGACAAAAGGAGAGGCCCCGAGCTAGGACAGACTCTCTGCTGGGCTAAGAGTATAGCTGGAAAGATTAACAATATTGTTGGGTGGGTTAAGGGAATTACTGTTGTGGCTCCTTGTGGCATGTAGCAGTTTAGATAGTTTAGATAGTCCTTTTTCCTTTGTATACAACATGACTTGCCAGATAGCTGAGAGAGGGGAATCTAAGAAAGTGTTTGTGGCACATATGGCATTGTCTGGGTCCACTTCCCTTCCATGGCTGGAGTGCCCTGTACTTTTTAGCTTAGTAGCACTGGGTCAGTTTGTAGTTGTTGCACTGGCTTGGAGAGTTGCCAAAGAGGAGAGTAATTCTCAGGCAGTAGGAGGGTAATGGACTGTCAGTAATTTCGAATGGCCCCAGGCGCTTGTGTTCATTTAGTACTATTAAAGTCCCTATAACACTACAATAGAACAAACACTACCAAGGAAAACAGTGTTAAGGGGAAGCAATGACCCTTGGATTCTTGCATTTTAATTCTTGCATTTTAAAATTTCCTTCCATGCCTGGAACTCTCTTCCTGATCCCCAATCTACCATCCTGCTCCTCTTTTGTTCAGCAAGGCCCTTCTCAGAAAAACCCTCTTCCTCAAGGAGGCCTATAAACGCCAACCCTATTAACAAACTAGAAGGGCTAAAAACCAAACACCATCCCTCCAAAGCCCCAAAACTCCAACCACAGATCATTCTTCTATGCAACCACATGGCTGGACAGTCTGCCCTTCTCTTAACCCTCTCAGTTACTCCATGTGCAGCCTCCTGTTTTTCTTCTCTTAACCAGAACTGAAAACCCTTCAGGGCAGAGACTATAGGTCTGACTACTCCAGGGGTCGGCAACCTTTCGGAAGTGGTGTGCCGAGTCTTCATT
Organism: Chrysemys picta bellii; assembly: GCF_011386835.1. Lineage (NCBI taxonomy): Eukaryota > Metazoa > Chordata > Testudines > Emydidae > Chrysemys > Chrysemys picta. The sequence continues at coordinate 118,571,000 of NC_088796.1, forward strand.
TATTCACGCTCATTTAAGGTTTTGCGTGCCAGTAATACATTTTAACATTTTTAGAAGGTCTCTTTCTCTAAGTCTATAATATATAACTAAACTATTGTTGTATGTAAAGTAAATAAGGTTTTTAAAATGTTTAAGGAGCTTCGTTTAAAATTAAATTAAAATGCAGAGCCCCCCGGACCAGTGGCCAGGACCCGGGCAGTGTGAGTGCCACTGAAAATCAGCTTGTGTGCCGCCTTCGGCACATGTGCCATAGGTTGCCTACCCCTGGACTACTCTCTCACTTCCACTGGTGAAAATGAATTTAAGACTTATTGCAACAATCTGTAACTCATTAACCCCCGTTTTTGTCCTGTTACTACAGGGGTGTTAATGGGCCATTTCACCTTGAATGGCCCCTTAGAATATGTGCTAACTACTTATGCTAGTCTATCTGTTCCACTTAACTGTGACACTGTGGTTTCCCCGACTTGGAGAAGCCCTGTGTAACTGAGCTCAAAAGCTAAGTTGTCACTCTCACCAACAGAAGTTGGTCCAGTGAAAGATAGTATCTCTTCTCCCCCCAACTTGTCTCTCTTACACATAAGTTGTTAGTTCTCTTGGCAGGATTCAGCTTAGATGGCAGGATAGGATGTTGTGCGTCTAAGGCTGGTATATTTCCTGTGTCTTCAGTGGATGTTGGACTAGCCAGCCTATATCTTGGTAGCATTATAGGGTCTGGTTCTGAAGGGCTTCTGTGTGCGGAATGCCCATTGAGGTTCCCTCTGCAGAGATTTTAGGATAGGACCCAGGGTGCACAGACCAGTTTAAATCCCAGCCCATTTGGGGCCCTTTTCTATGGCTTAACTGAATATACCTGGTTCTCATCGGAGGCTATTCGAATGCAAGGATCTTTTAGTGTTCCTATGAAAGAACAAAATGTGAGTATTAGTGTGTTGGAAATTTTAGGCTAAATAGCAATAAACAAAGATGTGTATGATATGCCTGTTCTTCTGGCATTTCCACCCACAACTTTTTGGCTCCAATTCACCAATCTTGGTTTGGGGCAAGTCCAGTGAAGGTGAGAGCAGAGCCTCAGAACTATTCTATCTTACACTGGTGGCTGCCTCTGACTCCAGGAGCTGTTACAACAGCTGGGGACAAGACGGCAGCAGTGGTCTGGGGCTAGGTAAGGACCAGTGTAGGAGCTGCTATCATTATTATTGATTACCTAAAGAAACTACACCATCTGCTAAAAAAACTCCCTGACAAAGCACAGGAACAAATCTGTACAGACACATGCCTAGAACCCCGAACAGGGGTATTCTATTTGCTACCCAAGATCCATAAACCTGGAAATCCTGGACGCCCCATCATCTCAGGCATTGGCACCCTAACATCAGGCTTGTCTGGTTATGTGGACTCTCTCCTCAGACCCTACGCTACCAGCACTCCCAGCTATCTTAGAGACACCACTGACTTCCTGAGGAAACTACAATCCATCGGTGATCTTCCAGAAAACACCATCCTGGCCACTATGGACGTAGAAGCCCTCTACACCAATATTCCACACAAAGATGGACTACAAGCTATCAGGAACAGTATCCCCGATAATGTCACAGCTAACCTGGTGGCTGAACTTTGTGACTTTGTCCTCACCCACAACTATTTCACATTTGGGGACAATATATACCTTCAAGTCAGCGGCACTACTATGGGTACCCGCATGGCCCCACAGTATGCCAAAATTTTTATGGCTGACTTAGAACAACGCTTCCTTAGCTCTCGTCCCCTAACGCCCCTACTCTGCTTGCGCTACATTGATGACATCTTCATCATCTGGACCCATGGAAAAGAAGCCCCTGAGGAATTCCACCATGATTTCAATAATTTCCATCCCACCATCAACCTCAGCCTAGATCAGTCCACACAAGCGGTCCATTTCCTGGACACTACTGTGCTAATAAGCGATGGTCACATAAATACCACCCTATACTGGAAACCTACTGACCGCTACACTTACCTACATGCCTCCAGCTTCCATCCAGGACACACCACACGATCCATTGTCTACAGCCAAGCTCTAAGATATAACCGCATTTGCTCCAATCTCTCAGACAGAGACAAGCACCTACAAGATCTCTATCAAGCATTCTTAAAACTACAATACCCACCTGCTGAAGTGAAAAAACAGATTGACAGAGCCAGACAAGTACCCAGAAGTCACCTCCTACAAGACAGGCCCAACAAAGAAAATAACAGAACACCACTAGCTGTCACCTTCAGCCCCCAACTAAAACCTCTCCAGCGCATCATCGAAGATCTACAACCTATCCTGAAAGATGAACCTTTACTCTCACAGATCTTGGGAGACAGACCTGTCCTCGCTTACAGACAACCCCCCAACCTGAAGTAAATACTCACCAGCAACCACACATCACTGAACAAAAACACTGACCCAGGAACCTATCCTTGTAACAAAGCCTGATGCCAACTCAGTCCACATATCTATTCAAGTGACATCATCATAGGGCCTAATCACATCAGCCATACCATCAGGGGCTCGTTCACCTGCACATCTACCAATGTGATATATGCCATCATGTGCCAGCAATGCCCCTCTGCCATGTACATTGGCCAAACCGGACAGTCTCTACGCAAAAGAATTAATGGACACAAATCTGACATCAGGAATCATAACACTCAAAAACCAGTGGGAGAACACTTTAATCTGTCTGGCCATTCAATGACAGACCTGCGGGTGGCTATCTTACAACAGAAAAACTTCAAAAACAGACTCCAACGAGAGACTGCTGAGCTGGAATTGATATGCAAACTAGATACAATCCCCTCAGGATTGAATAAGGACTGGGAATGGCTGAGCCATTACAAACATTGAATCTATCTCCCCTTGTAAGTATTCTCACACTTATCAAACTGTCTGTACTGAGCTATCTTGATTATCACTTCAAAAGTTTTTTTTCTCTTACTTAATTGGCCTCTCAGAGTTGGTAAAACAACTCCCACCTGTTCATGCTCTCTGTATGTGTGTATATATATCTCCTCAATATATGTTTCACTCTATATGCATCCGAAGAAGTGAGCTGTAGCCCACGAAAGCTTATGCTCTAATAAATTTGTTAGTCTCTAAGGTGCCACAAGTACTCCTGTTCTTTTTGCGGATACAGACTTACACGGCTGCTACTCTGAAACCTATCATTATTATTGTTTGTATTATCGGTGCACCTAGGAGCCCCAGTCATGGATCAGTTGGCCCAGTGCCACCCAGGAATTCCCTGATGCGGAAGGAATTCTTCCTAGCTGATTAAGCCAGTTTTACATCTGCTTTGCGTTGCTGGAGTAGCTCAAAACAAACGTAATGGCTGGTGCCTCTAGAGCAGGGGTGGGCAAACTTTTCGGCCCGAGGACCACATCAGGGTTGCGCAACTGTATGGAGGGCCGGGTAGGAAAGACTGTGCCTCCCCAAACAGCCTGGCCCCCGTCCCCTATCCGCCCCCTCCCACTTCCTGCCCCCCGACTGTCCCCCTCAGAACCCCTGACCCATCCAACCCCCCCTGCTCCTTGTCCCCTGACCGCCCCCTCCCGGGACCCCTGCCCCCTATCCAACCCCCCGTTCCCTGTCCCCTGACTGCCCCGACCCCTATCCACACCCCCGCTCCCTGACAGTCCCCCCGGGACTCCCACCCCCTATCCAACCGCCCTCTGCTCCTCGACCCCTGACCACCCCCCCCCCAGACCTCCCCACCCCTAACTGCCCCCCGGGATCCCACCCCCTTATTCAAACCCCGCCCCCGCTCCCTGTCCCCTGACTGCCCTTCCAACCCCATCCACATCCCCACCACCTGACAGGCCCCCCGGGACTCCCACTCCCAACCCTCCCTGATCCTCATCCCCTGACTGCCCCTCCAGAATCTCCGCCCCATCCAACTGTCCCCTCCTCCCTGACTGCCCCCCAGGATTCCCCGCTCCCTTACCCATCCCCCCTGCTCCCTGCCCCCTTACCAGCAGCAGGAGCTCGCAACCGCGACACCCGGCAAGAGCCAGCTGCGCTCCCCACGCTGCCCAGCGGGAGTGGCAGGCCAGAGCGCGGCCCGCACGACGGCATGGCTGCGGGGAAGGGGGGGCAGCAGGGGAGGGGCCGGGGACTAGGATCCCCGGCCGGGAGCTCAGGGGCCGGGCAGGACGGTTCCACGGGCCGGATGTAGCCCGCAAGGCATAGTTTGCCCACGTCTGCTCTAGAGCTTTGTGTTTTTGGGAGGTGGGGCCTGTATAAGGCATTCGGATAGCACCGAGGAACTGGGATATACTTACCCAGAAAGAAAACAAGTAGATTAGTCTCCATAGTTTTAAAATAGCACCTATAACCGTGCTACCTGTATAATGCCCAGGCTAAACATTATACTTCTTGCTACTAATTTAATGAGATCATGACTACAAACTATTCCAAACACATTTGCAGGACAAGCTATACAAATGTTACCAAAATTCACAGGGCGGGTATACGGGAACGTGTGAGAAATTAATACAGTACACCAAATGCTGACCTGCCAAAGGATAGGCCTCATGGCACTACGTAAGATGGGAATTTAGCAGCGTTGCCAACTCTCATAATTTTTGTCAGGCGCCTCATGATAATTGTTTTCCTTAAAGTTCCAGCTCCTGGAATCAAGTGGGTATGTGATGATTTCAGCCTTCCTTCTTAAAGAAAAAGTAAGTTTCTAGCCCTCGTGGAGAAAGCTTTAAAATGTGACCCCAGTGTACCGTAAAGGCTCAAAAAGCAGAAGGAAAATAAAAGTCTATAATTTTTACATAATCTCATGATTTTAAATACAATCTCATGATTTTTGGTGAGCCTGACTCATGATTTTTGAACAGTTGGGGTTGGCAATACTGTTTGTGCAGTATCCTTTTAACATCAGGGTCCATTTCTGAGTAAGTGGCAGGCTGTCCCAGTACACAATATGCTGCTGTGTCATCATCCTGTCCTGCTGTTCATCTTCCTTACTTTGCTTTCAGGCTTTCTTTTAGGATTCCTGATGACTTGAGGAAGCATCTCTACCATCCTGCTTTGCATTTTGTACCAGGAATAGAAAACATCTGTTTCGATTTTCTTTCTTTCATGGCTTCAAGTATCAGAGGGGTAGCCGTGTTAGTCTGTATCCACAAAAACAATGCAGAGCCCGGTGGCACCTTAAAGACTAACAGATTTATTTGGGCATAAACTTTCGTGGGTAAAAAGTCACTTCTTCAGATGCATGGAGTGAAAATTACAGGAACAAGCATAAATATAGGCACATGAAGAGAAGGGAGTTATCTTACAAGTTGAGAACCAGTGATGACAAGGCCAATTCATAGAAACTGAGGAACCACCTGATCAGCATCCTGTACAACAAACAGGAGAAGATCAAGAATGAGCTCTCAAAACTGGAGACTTTCATACAACACCAACCTTCCACACAAACTTGTGGTACAGTTCTGTGGTGATCTGGAAGCCTACTTTTGCCATCTCCGACTCAAGAAATACTTTCAACACACCCCTGAACAGAGCTACCAACCCTCCTACCAACACTACAAAAAGAAGAATTCTGTATGGACTCCTCCTGACGGTCGAAATGACAGACTGGACTTCTACATAGAGTGCTTCCGCAGACGTACACAGGCTGAATTTTTGAACAAACTTGCCCTATAACCTCAGCTGTACAGAACGCAACGCCATCCACAGCTTCAGAAACAACTCTGAGATTATAACCAAGAGGCTGACAAAGGAGGTGCTGCAGTCATCATGAACAGGTCAGATTATGAACAGGAGGCTGCCAGGCAACTCTCCAAGACCACATTCTACAGGCCACTATCATCCGATCCCACTGAGGAGAACCAAAACAAACTACACCATCTGTTCAAGAAACTCCCTGCTACAGCACAGGAACAAATTTACACAGACGCACCCCTAGAGCCCCAACCAAGGGTATACTATCTGCTACCCAAGATCCATAAACCTGGAAACCCTGGACGCCCCATCAGCTCAGGCATTGGCACTCTTACGGCAGGTTTATTTGGACTCTCTCCTCAGACACTACACTACCAGCACTCCTAGGTATCTTCGAGACACAACTGACTTCTTGAGGAAACTACAATGCATTGGTGATCTTCCTGGCCACCATGGATGTAGAAGCTCTTTATACCAATATTCCACATGAGGATGGACTACAAGCTGTCAGGGAACAGTATCCCTGATGAGGCCACGGCACACCTGGTGGCTGAGCTTTGTAACTTTGTGCTCACCCACAATCATTTCAGATCTGGGGACACATAAATTAATGGAGATATCCTATCTCCTAGAACTGGAAAGGACCTTGCAAGGTCATTGAGTCCAGCCCCCTGCCTTCACTAGCAGGACCAAGTACTGATTTTGCCCCAGATCCCTAAATGACCCCCTCAAAGATTGAACTCACAACCCTGGGTTTAGCAGGCCAGTGCTCAAACCACTGAGCTATCCTTTAAATCAGCAGCACTGCTATGGGTACCCACATGGCCCCACAGTATGCCAACATTTTTATGGCTGATTTAGAACAACGCTTCCTCAGCTCTCATACCCTAACGCCCCTCCCCTTTTGTGCTACATTGATGACACCTTCATCATATGGACCCACGGGAAGAAGGCCCTTGAAGAATTTCACCTGGATTTCAACAATTTCCACCCCACCATCAACCTCAGCCTGGACCAGTCCACACAAGAGATCCACTTCCTGGACACTACAGTGTAAATAAGTGATGGTCACATAACCACCACCCTATACCGGAAAACTACTGACTGCTATTCTTACCTACATGCCTCCAGCTTCCATCAAGGACACATCACCTGATCCATTGTCTACAGCCAAGCCCTAAGATACAACCGTATTTCCTCCAATCCCTCAGACAGAGACAAACACTTACAACATCTTTATCAAGCATTCTTAAAACTACAATACCCACCTGGGGAAGTGAAGAAACAGATTGATAGAGCGAGACAGGTACCCAGAAATCACCTTCTACAGGACAGGCCCAACAGGAAAAATAACAGAACACCACTGGCCATCACGTACAGCCCCCAACTAAAACCTCTCCAGCACATCATCAACGATCTATAACCTATCCTGGAAAACAATCCCTCAGTCTCACAGATCTTGGGAGACAGGTCAGTCCTCGCTTACAGACAGCCCCCCAACCTGAAGCAAATACTCACCAGCAACTACACACCACACCCAGAAACACTAACACAGGAACCAATCCCTGTAACAAACCCCATTGCCTACTCTGTCCCCATATTTACTTTAGCGACACCAACATAGGACCCAACCACAGCAGCTGCACCATCAGGGGCTCATTCACCTGCACATCTACTAATGTGATATATGGCATCATGTGCCAGCAATGCCCCTCTGTCATGTACATTGGCCAAACTGGACATTCTCTATGTAAAAGAATAAATGGACACAAATCAGACATTAGGAATGGTAACATATAAAAGCCAGTAGGAGAACACTTCAATCTCCCTGGACATTCAATAACAGATTTAAAAGTAGCCATCCTGCAACAAAAAACCTTCAAAAACAGACTTCAAAGAGAAACTGCAGAGCTACAATTCATTTGCAAATTAACACCATTAATTTGGGCTTGAATAGGGACTGGGAGTGGCTGGCTCACTACAAAAGCAATTTTCCCTCTCTTGGTATGGACACCTCCTCATCAGTTATTGGTAGTGGACCACATCCACCCTGATTGAATTGGCCTTGTCATCACTGGTTCTCCACTTGTAAGGTAACTCCCTTCTCTTCATGTGCCAGTATATTTATGCCTGTATCTGTAATTTTCACTCCATGCATCTGAAGAAGTGGGGTTTTTACCCAGGAAAGCTTATGCCCAAATAAATCTGTTAGTCTTTAAGGTGCCACCGGGCTCCTCATTTTGTTTCATGGCTGTTCCCCTTAGCATATTAATCATCAGGTTTGGGTCCATTTGATTTTGAATAAGGTTGTTTACACAGGAGGTCTGGCGGTTAGTATTGCTGAGATCTGAGTGCCTTGCTGTGTACAAATGGAGAGTGGGTTTTTTTCCTGCAAGGGGAGGAGAGTTAGTTCTCCAGGGTTTAATCCTGCCAGGTGCTGAGCACTGTGACCTTGATCCACCAAAGCATGTAAGCCCTTGCTCAGCTGTAGCTGTGTTGCTGTAACGCAGACATACCTTAAGTACAAGCTTTGCTGGATTGGAGCCAGAGTGCTCCGCAGCTGGTAGGATCAAGTGCCTTGTGGTATAGGAAGTGTATCTTGCTTTGCTTGAGACATTAGTTGAGTGTTATTTATGCATGTTGACTAGCAAATTGAATCTGCCTGGTTCTGCTTTGCTGTGGTTATTGGGAAGGTTCCTTTCTATGCAAGGGGTTTAATTGCAGTAGTGCAGGTACAGGGCTTCTGTTGTAGTTTTGTCTCATTTGATGCATGTTACAGTTATATTTGGGCCCTAGCTCTTCGTTAGTAGGATGAGACTGGGTTATACTACTGGATAGTTTTATCAGTCATCTAACTGGTAGGTAGTTGGTTGGAGCTGTCTAATTGTTGTTTTCTATGATGAAGGCGATAGACTCTGAGTTTCGGTGTGTGGTGAGGGAATCAAGTAATCTTTTGGACTGGAATGTTAAATTGTTTGCATTTAATGAGTATAGCATCATATACTCCTCTCAAACATTTTATAGATTCTAAATCTGCTTCCTGTCATTATGCCTAAAATGTTTCAATAATTACAAAGCTTTTAAGAGGCACCCCAAATGAAAAACAAGAGGGAAATTCCTATAGATCAATTACATTTGGGAAATAGTCTTAGATAAATATGGCTTCCGTTTTTTAGAATACAAGCATAAGTTTGAGAAATAGTAAAAGGATTGAAGAAATACAGACAGTAGCAGTCAATTACCAACGACAACAACAAAAGCTAAGGATTGTTCCACTAAGCCCCCTAAAAGTGAGCAGCTGCAGTTATAAGTGCAGTCCCTACACCCAGAGAATTCACTCCACCCAAATCCACCACTGCAGTGAGCACTAGCGATGGGTAAATTACATAAAATTACTGCCAAAGATATGCCAAATATGGAACACAGTTGGCTAGCCAAATACGACCAGATAGTATTGGCTGATTTTCCACATTCTAGATACTAAGATTTATTTCAGAGTGGTAGCCGTGTTAGTCTGTATCAGCAAAAAGAATGAGGAATACTTGTGGCACCTTAGAGACTAACAAATTTATTTGAGCATGAGCTTTTGCTTATGCTCAAATAAATTTGTTAGTCTCTAAGGTGCCACAAGTACTCCTCGTTCAGATTTATTTGCTCATCTGATTCATTCATCATTCATTTGCCTGGTTCTTCTCTTGTTCTGCTCAGGTTAATGCTAGAGAGTGCTCAGAGTGTTGCCTGGCTGGTCAGCATTCTCTGAAAAAGCACCAGTTGGTCATTCTGCCTTGTCCTGACCATGCAGAGATGGAGAGAGAAGCTCTTCTGCCCAGTGCCCCCCACTCCTCATCTCCCTTTGCGTGGGTATGGAGTGGAAGAGGACTCCTGTCTTGGCACTCTGTCGCTGGCCTTCAAAAACAGGAGGGTCCTATTTAGCTTATGGGGAGGGTAGCAAGTATCCAGGGATACAGCATCGTGCCAACAAAATGGCAGAGCAGGAAGGCTTGGGAAGGAAGAGGTTAGGGGGATCTCCAAATATAAAATCCCCTCATACAATATTGCCCGAGTCTCAGGCTCTGTGCACACCCCTGATTGATACCCTTTTTGACATCATCACAGAGACCAAGGACCGGATGGGTCTGGGGGCTGAATGCCCCTCCCCTACAAAAGAAGGTCCTTTCCAGTTAGGGACGAGGCATAGTGGCAGATCAGTGTGAGAAAGGCTGCCCTGCTGCTGCCTAGGGAGTGTAACTGCTTTGGGAACAAAAGCCTTTATTCTCTAGGGTTATCAGTTGGGCGCCCTTCATAAGCACTTAAATTCTTCTGATAAGAACAAATTATTTCTCAGTGCTGTGTTGCTTGCTTGGTACCAGTCTGTTCTCCTGAGCTTGGGACAGGAGAGCCAGCATTGTTCTTCGCAAACACAAAAGCTTTTAAGGGAAAAAACAAACCAAAACATGCTTCCTCTGTTTATAAAGGCCCAAGAAATACTTTAAGGTCCTGCCAATTATTGTATGATGCACCCTTTCTGGGAAAGAGACATATTGTGCCTTTAGTGGATCAGACTGCTGCAGACTGTGGATGAAAACTGAGCTGCAGACTTTATTATGAGGAGGCCGATTTTGACAGGGAATATTTTGGTGAAATATTCCCAATGATGCAAACAGTCCTTCCATAATGTACCTGTTGGGGCTTAGGTGTCCTGTCTGCTTTCTGTACTCTATTGCAGAGGGGTCAAGCCTGCGAGGAGCGTGACTCAATAGCCCTCCACACATCATGAAGCTTACTCGTGCTATTTTGCCACCATCAGTTTCTTCAAGAGCAATCTAGACCATTCCTGATTAGTGTGTCACACAGGAGGCCTTCTTATAAGGCTTGTTGCCAGTTGGCCTGAACTGAGATTCTGGTGCTGGTAACTATTTAGGGGGATAGGAAATCCAGGCCCAGCTGAACTCAGTCATTGAGAACACACTAGTCTAGGAGCTGGCATCAAAGCACCTATTGGAGCTGGGCATCACCCCGAGTGGCAAAGAGTTCTGGGAAAAGGCAGTGGCTTTGAAGTCCAATATAAGGCAGCCCAGGACAATAGCAGCATCTAATCATAGCAACTGATCATTAGAGGGTGAATGCCCTTGTAGCTATGCCTCTGGTCATGTCATCTGTAGAGATTGACTCTGTGACCTCTGGAGCTAAAAGCATGAGTCTCTACTGTGTGAACTAAAGAACCAGATACGATAGTTGGGAGGTAACAACAGAGCCATAAACCCTTTAAGTGGTCCAGCCACTAGTGGGAACAAAGACACAGTTGGTCAGCATGTCACACCCTCAGCAGAAGGTGAATGTGAAGCCAGTGTCCTGGCTGTCTTCTAGGAGCTCCTCTTCTGACCAGCATTACGTCTCCCTCCCTCAGTCCCCATGTGTATACACTGCATGTTTATCCTCTCAAGGAGTCATTTGTCTGGCAGTCTGGAAGATATCAAAATTCTAAGGGTTAATATAATAAATAGACCCCTTTAGAATTGTTCTTATGGTCTGAGTAGGTGGTGAGCTGCCAATGAGATAGATTAACATTTTGGTGACGTTCTATTAAAATTGTAATTGGCATCATAAGGACGATATATTGGTATCTGCTTGGATAAGGAGCAAGCCTTTGATATTCACCTGTGTATTTTTACACATACAGTACTGTCTGGCAAGAAAGCAAGCAACTTTCCATTGCATCTTTCACACTGTAAATTAGGGTGTTTGGGATTTTTTAGAGAGAGCAGTCATACAAAAACCCCTTCAGACGAACGCAATGAAGCATGCACATTGTTTCAGTGAATCTGCAGCACTTAAACAAAAGTAGGGGGAAAAACAATGCTGAATCCATCCTTATAGAGTGCTGGGCCCATTTACGCTACTCTGGCAATGTAAAGGAGCCTTAAGGTGGGTGCACATTTTGGTAGCACCTACAGAGTGAAATTTAGCAGGCAGGAATTTAGTAGCAAGAGGTGTTGTTAAGTGAGGGAATTGTAACCTTCGCAGGCATCAAGCTATAGGCAGGACTTGATATTTTTACTACAGCCGACCAGTTGGTGCTGGTGGGAGATAAAAAAAAACCTTTGAAAGGGTTTGGATTCAAATATCCCGTGCTCTCCCATGTTTGGCGCTCACTGCCAGCTCTCACGGACGCTGACGTCTGAACATGAGGAGAAGAAGAGCGTTTTTCTCTCCTTTGCTTTTCCTGCTTTACACACCCAACCTCACATCACAGCCACTGTCTTTTTGCTGAGGTCTGGACAGACCTTTCCTGAGGAGTCCAGTGGCAGTGTTCTACCAAAGGAGTTGCTGTTCAGTGGTGCAAAGCTTCCCTCTTTCACAGCCCCAAGACCTGCTGGCCCAGGCAATACGAGGCCAAAACTGGAAATCAAAACAGTTATACCCATCTTCAGTATGGCTGTGCAGAGCACTGCCACAGAGCCACTGGGTTGGCCAAAGAGTACAGTTTGCTCCACTAAACTGAATAGGACTGATCCTTCTCCACTGAAGTCAAGGGGAGTTTTGCTATTGTTGTTAATGGCAGCAGAAGCAGGCTGGATGCGTATATACAAGTTAATTGCAGTCTGTATGAAAGCTGGTTTCCAAAACTGAATCAATTGAAAGTATGGCTTATTATTTATACAACAGTAGAGTCTAGAGTCTGCAACCAGGATTGGCTCCCCAATGTGTTATGTGCTGTACATTTGCATATAGGAGTCTACATTTTAAAACAATGATTTTTTTCTGGACTTTTCCCTCACGTTTCTCTTCCATTTTAGTTTATGAGAGAGGAACAGCATTAAGAAACAGAAATAGCCAGGTTAAAGAATGTAGTGCTTAACTAAGAGAACAGGAAAATATCGAAGAGAAAATAAATCAGATGAGAAGTTCTGCTGGAAGAAAGATGGGTAAAACCAGCTCTTCTCCACCTACGCATCAGTTTGGCTACTGCCACTTCACAACAGGAAGTGGCTTTAAATCACTAGTGAAGTAAGAAACCTTGTTGGAAACGAAAGAACAAGTGAAATGTGCACTCCCATGTTCTCAAGGAATCAGACAGGATGAAATCACATTTTTAACACTGTAATTGTTAGCTCATTTTCCTGTGAACAGATTCTGCAGCTACATTACGTCCCTGCAACCCCTGAATGTTTTAGAAGCCAATCAAAAATCTGATTCTGAACAGAAGACTGAGATCCAGAAAAATAGGAGAGATTGAGCTGATAAGTGGGTATTTAGCCAAGTTATACCATGCGGGGGGGAGAGGACATGCTAACGGTCTTCAAGAAGGTCAAGATTTAAAAGAATAGGGGCCTTAAGTTAGTTTAGGGTCCTAAATCTTTACTTAGATGGTAAAATAACAAGCCTGATCTTCTAAAGCTCCAAGGGAGCCTAACTTTAAACATTTGTGTCCTGAAATCTCTGCCCAAGACCCCTTGCAATTCCAGCATGAGCTAAAATCACTCTGATATCAATGGGAATTCTGACAGCATAAGGGCTGCAGGATCAGGAAGGGAATGGAAATCTTCACTGTGGTCCCAGAAAGTAGATGAACTAGATGAAACGAGCAAAGGAAATTTAGGGTGACTACTGGAAAACAGTTCCTGATAAGAAGGCCTGGTAGAATGGGGGGTAGTCACCCCAGGGAAGTGATGGAAATCCCATTGCTGAAATAATTCAAAGCAGGACTCGGCAAAACACAAAAGAGTATTTTGTATTGGCAGCAACCCTTCACTGGCAGGGGCTTTTCAGCCTTAAACTTTTGTGAAACAAAGTAAGTTTGATTAAAACAAAAAAGCCAATGCTCCCCCAGCTGCCTCGGGTTCTGAGCTTGGATTGCTCTATGGGAGATTGGCTATGGTTCACTGAAGTTCGAAGAGTCTGCTGAGATCCTCAGATGGAAGGTGCTATTCGGGAATCAGACAAAGTGAAGGGCCTCCACAGTTCCAGCAGCTCATGGTAAAAGGATTTTCATTCATTTTGTTAGTTTAGGCTTTATTTCAATTTAGAGCGTAAACTCCTTGGGGTGGGGGCTGCTTCTTGGTTTAGCACGGCCATAGCCGGCTCTACTGTTTTTGCCGCCCCAAGCAGCGCGCCGAATTGCCACTGTGGACGGTGGGGGCGGTCCGTGTGCTGTTAGGGCGGCACGCGCGTTTCCGCAGCAGCGGCAATTCGGCGGCAGCTTCTGTCTTCAGCCGGAATACAGAAGCCGCCGAATTGCCGTCACGGGCAGCTGAACATAGAAGCTGCCGCCAAATTGCTGCCGCCGCGGAAACGCGCGTGCCGCCCTAACGGCACACAGACTGCTCCCACCATCCACGGCGGCAATTCGGCGTGCTGCTTGGGGCGGCAAAAACACACAGACTGCCGCCCCTTGCAGATTACCGCCCCAAGCACCTGCTTGGAATGCTGGTGCCTGGAGCCGGCCCTGAGCATGACGGAGTCCGGGCCATGACAAGGGCTTGTAGGCACTACAGCAGTACAAACAATAAATAGTAATAAGGAGATATAAAGTAATAAATGTGTTAGTTGATCTCAAACCTATACAAGGCAAAAGAGACACTGTAGTGTGGAAGGTGTATAGATGAGGATTTCCAGATGAAATAAATGACTACAAAATGCCTGCCTGTTGTCTGGTTCGTGATAACGTACCTAGACAATGTCCAGAGAACAAGTGTAGTATTTAATAAAACTGGATGTGCTATACAACCATGTTCAAAGAACTGTTTCCTTTCATTCCACTGGGCTGCTAAAGTTAGCATAACTAGCATTGTCACTTTCTTTATGAGACCGTCCTGTATTTGGAAGTGTCAGGTTGGCACTGGCTGTGCTCTCACATGACTGATTGTGTTTTGGTTGTTCTGGAAAGTTTGATGTCAAAAAGTTTCAAAAACTCTCTCTCGACTTTCCCTGCAGCTGAGCACATACTCATTAGGGTTCTTACATTACTCAGAGGCTCAGATCTCTGCAAGTGTTCATTGGCATAATTCTAGTGATGTCTGTACATCTGCACTGCTTTACACCTGCTGAGGAGCTGGCCCATTAGTTTTGCTTGCTGTTTTAGGTGCATAGAAGTGGCTTTTTGCTAATATAGATGCCTATGTGCTCGTAGAGGTCAGATTTGAGACTTCTATGGAAATTTGGTCTTTCGGGGGGTAATTTGAAGTGATAAGTGAAGCAGAAAATCTCAAAGCAATTTATAGACATTAGTTATCAGACCTTACAATAACCTCATCAGGGAGGTAAATTATAATTATCCCTCTTTTGCATAACAGGACATAGACACAGAGAGAGATTGTGGCAGTGGTTTGCCTGAGGCGCCTCAGAAAGTCTGTTACAGACCTAGGAAAAGTACCCAGATCTTCTGATGTATAACTCTGTGCCTCAACTACAGGGCCATCTTTCCTCTCAAATGCATATACAGTCTGAAGGTAAAATAATAGAAATAAGCTATTTTGCTACAGTAGCTCAGTGTTCCATTTCCTCAAATATGGGGCCCTTCCCCCTCCCTTTTCACTGCATAGCATACATGCACTCAGAGAGAATCTTTCTAATTGCAAGAGAACCACACTCTGGACTTAATGTCAGTAGATTGCATTGTAGGGAATATTTGGTACCAAAGAGAGAGATTAGTTTTTGACATTGGCTTTCTTTGGCTTAGATAAAATGCAGCAAAGGCTAAAGAATTAACAAGTTGGCTGTCATCTTCTAAGTTGTTAAATGATGATTGTTATTGATTCTCTTTCTTCTTCATGTCAGCTCTGGCCAAAAAAAAAAGTTAAACAAGACAGAGTATTTGTGGCTAAATCACTTCTTCTAGTGTGTGTCTTGTGTCCATTTTAGAACTTCTGAGGATGCCCTAAAATGGACACTTGAGGGATTCCTCACCCTTGACCTCCATGTCCTAAATTAATCAGTTGAGCAAGTGTTGCTGCTGGTAGTGCTGATCACTGCTGATACCTATAATCAAGCATTCCTAAGGATTTGCGTGTAAGACTCTGTTTTGCACAGCAGGGCAGTTTCCTCATGAATTTCTGCATAATTTGGTGTTGAGTGACTGCCTCTCCATAAGGAGGTTTTTATGGTCTGTAATCTTGACACAACCAACTACTGTACCAAACATCCTAGAGGGGAAGAACTTGATGAAGGTGTGTGTGTAGAAGGGCCTATACAAGGGTTTCACAGGGCTGGTCTACAGTGGGTGGGGGGGACGGGATCGATCTAAGATATGCAACTTCAGCTACACGAATAAGTATTTCGGCTCCTAGCTTCTATTGACTTCAATGACAAGAGCTTAAATACCTTTGTGGATCTGGGTCTTAGTCTGTACAATAATTGTGTGAGCTTTACTCTCCCCCCCATCTCAGACTATGGATACACATCCAGCTCCCTCTTCAGCAAAGCATTACGCATGCGCTTAGCTTGAAGTCAATGGGATGTAAGCTTATCCTTAAAGGGAGGCACATGCTTAAGTGCTCTGCTGTATCTGAGCCCAAACGTTGCAATTCCTCCTCACTTGTTTAAATTATAAAAAACACAAATATCTATAGAATGAAATGAGAACATTTCCATGGGGAGGCTCTGAGGTCTTCTGGCTGTATTGAATGCGTGTCTTTGAACATGCCCTGTTGCAGAAAATACTGAGTGAGTGTCTAGGGGTAGCAGTTTTGTACTGATAGCTCTTGAAACCACACGCGTGCTGGAGTGGGAGTATGTCGGACCATGCTGAGATAGTCCTAATGACAACATTAAATGTTGAGCAAAAGTACCAAGAGTTATGTAGGGAAAGGAGGTGACAGGGAAAGGAAAATGCTGCAGAAAGTGGTGAAGAGTTCAAAGAAAGTTAATTCCTTAGTTCACATTGGCCTCCATGTGCATGCGTCAACAAGCCGCTGGGCCGAGCTCTGCCACAGGAGGCCCCGTTGGAGTCAAGCCAGCAAAGGTGAATAGCATGTAGCTCTTTACAGATTGTTTGATTTCATCCAGGGGGAAAACATGTTACTGAAATGTTGATGTCAACAGTGCTCTACAGACTAGAGCGGTGAGGATTCAGCCATCAGTGTAACCCTGAGAGTCAGTCAGATACAGGTGTGCAGCTGGATTTGAACACACACAGCTTTCTAAGCATCAGGCAGACCCCGCCCCAATTCCTTGCTGCCACAGTCTTCAGAGGTATCAGAGGGGTAGCCGTGTTAATCTGAATCTGTAAAAAGCAACAGAGGGTCCTGTGGCACCTTTGAGACTAACAGAAGTATTGGGAGCATAAGCTTTCGTGGGTAAGAACCTCACTTCTTCAGATGCAAGTAATGGAAATCTCCAGAGGCAGGTATAAATCAGTGTGGAGATAACGAGGTTAGTTCAATCAGGGAGGGTGAGGTGCTCTGCTAGCAGTTGAGGTGTGAACACCAAGGGAGGAGAAACTGCTTCTGTAGTTGGATAGCCATTCACAGTCTTTGTTTAATCCTGATCTGATGATGTCAAGTTTGCAAATGAACTGGAGCTCAGCAGTTTCTCTTTGGAGTCTGGTCCTGAAGTTTTTTTGCTGTAAGATGGCTACCTTTACATCTGCTATTGTGTGGCCAGGGAGGTTGAAGTGTTCTCCTACAGGTTTTTGTATATTGCCATTCCTGATATCTGACTTGTGTCCATTTATCCTCTTGCGTAGTGACTGTCCAGTTTGGCCAATGTACATAGCAGAGGGGCATTGCTGGCATATGATGGCATATATAACATTGGTGGACGTGCAGGTGAATGAGCCGGTGATGATGTAGCTGATCTGGTTAGGTCCTGTGATGGTGTTGCT
This sequence comes from Chrysemys picta bellii, assembly GCF_011386835.1. NCBI lineage: Eukaryota > Metazoa > Chordata > Testudines > Emydidae > Chrysemys > Chrysemys picta. The sequence continues at coordinate 118,588,525 of NC_088796.1, forward strand.
GGTGTAGATATGTGGGCAGAGTTGGCATTGAGGTTTGTTGCATGGGTTGGTTCCTGAGTTAGAGTTGTTATGGTGCGGTGCGTGGTTGCTGGTGAGAATATGCTTAAGGTTGGCAGGCTGTCTGTGGGCGAGGACTGGCCTGCCTCCCAAGGTCTGTGAAAGTGAGGGATCATTGTCCAGGATGGGTTGTAGATCACTGATGATGCGTTGGAGAGGTTTAAGCTGAGGACTGTAGGTGATGGCCCGTGGAGTTCTGTTGGATTCTTTTCTGGGCCTGTCTTGTAGCAGGAGGCTTCTGGCTTGTTAGTCTCAAAGGTGCCACAGGACCCTCTGTTGCTTTTTACAGTCTTCAGAGGGACCATAGCCAGGCTGTGCCAGCCTGCTCCTAGGGCCAGACCAAATCCTGAAGTCCTGGGGAAGAGCAGGCTGCCTCTCCTCACTCTCTACACTGGCCCTAGCACCTAGGCAGGTTTGAATGTGCTCCAGTGAGTGCTGAAGGGTCAGTGTTTGTACAGCGCCTAGCACAATGGGGTCCTGGTACATGACTGAGGCTCCTAGACACTATAATACAAATAATAGGGTAGTGGGGAAGTAGCTGGATCCCTTTACTGTTTATTTCCTGACATTTTAAGGTCTGTTTGTTTTTTTCTAATGGTGTGGGGAAAAAGGAAGAGTTATATTAACTTTAACCACACTCTTTTCTGTGCCAGGATTGCAGTGCAGAGTAGACCTTAGCTGCTTTGCCTAACTGTCACTTCTTGTTCCTGCTTCAACCACTGCCCTTGCTTCCTGCAGCAGAAGTTAATCTCAGGGCTATTCCTCAGTAGCTCTGTTAAATAAATAAATAAATAAATAAATTAAATAAAAATATCCCTGTATTTGGGACAGGGATGGAGGGAAAGGAAGCGGCGCTAGTGCCTTTTAAGCCACCCTTATGCTCTCTATGATCTGGGGCCATGCAGCAGCCTTCCTGGGCCAGGTGTAATTTAGAGCAGCCTCAATGCTTCTCTGACTTGCAGTCAGCTTCCCAGGGCCTCCTATGGGAAGTGGATACTAGCTATAGTGCAGTGCCAGCACGGCCAACTCTCACGATTTTAGCATGACTGTCATGATAGTTGGTGTTCTTCTTAAAGCCACAACTCCTAGAATCATGTGATAACATCGAATCTCAGTGTTCATTTTAGAAAAGTCACTTTCTAGCCCACATCGCTGAGAAGCTTAAAAACATGACGAGAGGGCACCTTTGGCCCAGGAACCAGAATGCGAAGAATAAAACTCAAACTATTTTGAGAATCTCATGAATGAAAAGCCAGTCTCATGATTTTGGGAGGCCTGACTCCTGATCTGTGAAGGCTTGGAGTTGGTGATACTGAACGCAGTCTGGTCATGCCCCTGACACATCAAATCCACCTCTTAGGACAGGAGTGGGAGCAGGGCCATCATAGGGCCCTTACACCAGTTCCACACCCACTGCAGAGGCTCTCTGTTCAAGGGGTACATTGACAGCTCCCCTTTACAATGCCAGAGCAGCAGAAAGGGGTCTTAGTGTAATTGAGAATCAGGCCCTCAATTTCTTTTCCCTCCTGAATAGATGTTTAGTCTTGACAAGGCACAGAAAAGAGTTCAGTGAAATGCCTGGGTTTTTTTAAGCAGTTTTTTTTTCTAATTGTAGTCATCCGGCTTGCTAATAAATCCTGGCATTCCAGAAATCCTTTCTTTTTATTCTGCATGTACACAAACACAGTATTTTAGTACAAACATACCACAGTCTGGTAAACATAACCCCAATTAATGGAGTGGCAGAGTCCAATTCACCATTCTTTCTCTCTCCTTTAATCCTCCCACTCCATTCAGATTCTTTCCTGTAAATGATTTGTACCCTGCCGGTCCCAGAAAGCACATAGCACTTATGCTTTATTTTGTACTTCCATAGAATCTTTCATCCATGACTTTCACAGCAATTGGTAGCTCATTCACTAGCCCTTCCAACACATCCAGGAGGCAGGTAGCATCCTCCTCAATGTACAGATAGGGAAATGGAGGCAGAGAGAGGTAAAATGACTTCCCTGAGGTCACACAATCTCTGAGTAGCAGAGAAGGAAATAGAACCCAGTTCTGGTGACTCCCAGACCTGTGGTCTAATCGCATAACAATCCTTCCTACATTTTCCTATTGAAAATGACTTTGGGCCTGGTTCTCCACCGCTTTGCCCATTGCGTAGTCACTTACAGCTAGGCACTGAGTCAGAATAGTAGCATTTTACGCTCATGTTGCACTGGTGGAATGGCCTAAACAAGGTGCAGGGCAATGGAGTCATGTGCCAGCCCAGGTTGCTTGTATTTGCTTTGCTTTTAGGTGCACTCTCCACTTCTGTAGGAAGGGAATGTCTCTTTTTAAATAGGAACTCTATGTCCATCAGTGGCATTCTACCTGCAGCGCAAGAACTCTTTGGCAGGACAGGTGGGATTCTGAGGCTCCCGAAGCTAAGGGAAGGGATAGAGTTTTAGGTAGGAATTGCCATACTGGATCAGACCTAAGGTCCATCTGGTCCAGTATCCTGTCTGACAGTGGCCAGGACCATGTGCGCTACAGGAAGGTGTAAGAACTCCATAGTAGCAGCTCTCATCCTGGTCTCTGATAGTTAGAGATTGGCTTAAGCCCAGAAACACGAGGTTTAATATCTCTTCCAAAAATGCTGTGTTGATTATGGTACCTCTGGGTATTCTTGTTATCCATGTAAATGTTCAGGAGTTTAATGGTATTCAAGAAGGGACCAGACTCCATTACTTTCTGGTTTTACACCCATTTTGCAATGACAGCAAGGGTAAATAACTACAAAAGGTGCAGGTCAAGGGAAAAGGAGGCCCCTCATGCTTTTAAATTAGAAGCAGGCAGGGCCAGCTCAGGCCTCCCAGTTTGAGAGGGCCCCAAACTGAGCGCCATTGCACTCTGATGCACAGGGTTGCAGTGCCACTCAGGTTCAGACTGGCCACAAACCGGAGGGCACTGCAACCCCCTACACCAGGTTGCAACACCCGGAGTGGGGAGCTGGCTCCATCCCCATGGGACAGGAGTAGTCACTGAGGGGTGAGTGCAGGGGATGGGGCTCACCCTCCAACACCCCATCTTCTCCCTTGGGCCTCCCTTCAGTGATAATTTTTTGGAAGGGGGCAGGGGGCTCAATATCAGATTTTGACCCAGGCCTCCAGAAACCTCTGAAGCCAGGTGCAAACATTAGTTCTCACAATAATTACATGAGGCCAAATTCTGAAGGGGAAACTCTCACGACCGCTAATGGGAATTTTACTTAAGTAAGGACGGAGGAAGGATTTCTGGGTTTGGCCTGTATTTTTTTTTAATTTCAAAGCTTCATATATTAAACATGGAAATTCTCATTTTGCTGCAAGGACCTTCAACCTTTAGAACAATGCCACTGCAGCAATCAGATAGTTAACTCCTTGCATCCTTTCCAACAGAGCTTTATTCCTTTTTAAAACAGACATATAAGTGTAGCTCCTTGCAAACAGGACTGGGAGAACCACAAAGGGATGTTTTAGTTCAGAGAAGCATCATCCAAAAGTTTAGATGCTTATCTAAGTGGCACTGAAATAAGACTGCAAATCTCACAATTGTCTGTGAGATTTTCCCCCCTGGTTCTGACTTGTTTGGAAATACTGTGACACAAGCTTTTCTTCCCTTATATTGATACCAGTATTTACAGATGTGGTCCTTGATGAATCCAGGAAGTGGAGAAGCATATGAAAGTGGAATGAAAAATAGTTAAATGAGAAGATTGTAAGTGGGGTCCTAGTTCATGAATGGGGCTTCTAGGAACTACTGTAACAGCAACAAACAAATAATAAAACAATGAGTATTCTTACAGTTCTCAAAATGAGATTTGATTTCAAGTGTAGGGGAAGATTCAGATCAGTCTGTATTTTAGCCAAATCACTTTGCCCATCCTTACATGTTACCTGTTGAAAGACTCATGCACTTCTCAATATTTTGTGGGTTTGGTTTACATGTTAAACTTCCCCATTTTGCCCCAGACGCAAAGCATATTTCCAGCTCTTGGAAAGTGACTGGTGTTTGTTTACCATCAGCTTTGCCGCCCCACTTTGAAATCGTCCCCAGTTTCCATTGACAGGAAGATGAGCTTTTAATAATTAAATACATGCCTAAATTCAAGGTCGCTGAATGTGTTTGCTGCTAAAGACACCTGTGCCCCAAGGGAGGGTTAACCCAACTGTATGTTGCAAATTGTGTAACTGGTTGACTACTTGGTACACAGAGTAATCTGCAGGCTTCATTAAGGGTATGTCTACACTTCTCGCTGGAAGGTGTAATTTCCAGCTTGAGGAGACAAATTCCAAGACTAAGGGTATGTCTACACTACGAAATTAGGTCGAATTTATAGAAGCCGGTTTTATAGAAATCGTTTTTATACAGTCGATTGTGTGTCCCCCCCACATAAAATGTTCTAAGTGCATCAAGTCGGCGGACCGCGTTCACAGTACCGAGGCTAGCGTCGACGTCCGGAGTGTTGCACTGTGGGTAGCTATCCCACAGTTCTCGCAGTCTCCGCTGCCCATTGGAATTCTGGGTTGATATCCCAATGCCTGATGAGAAAAAAACAGTGTTGCGGGGGATTCTGGGTACATGCCCCCACACACACCCCGTGAGAGCAACGGCAGACAATTGTTTTGCGCCTTTTTTCCTGGGTTACCTGTGCAAACGACATACCACGGCAAGCATGGAGCCCGCTCAGCTCAGCTCACCGTCACCATATGTCATCTGGGTGCCGGCAGATGTGGTACTGCATTGCTACACAGCAGCAGCTAATTGCCTTTTGGCAGTAGACGGTGCTGTATGACTGGTAGCCGTCATCGGCTATCTGGGTGCTGGCAGACGTGGGATTGCATTGCTATACAGCAGCAGCTCCTTGCCTTTTGGCAGCAGATGCTGTATTATGACTGGTATCCATCATCGTCGTACTCCTCAGTGAGTTCGGTCAGCGGCGCCTGGGCAGACATGTTTTGTCTCCTGGAGACTCAGTTCTGCCGGCAGTCCTATTGCACCATCTTGATGATGATGGCTAGCAGTCGTAATGCACCATTTTCTGCCAAGCACCCAGAAGATGCCGATGGCTATCAGTTATGCTGCACTGTCTGCTGCCAGCCTAAGATGTAAAAGATAGATGGACCAGATTTGTTCTGTATTCATTTGCTTCCCCCTCCCTCCGTGAAATCAAAGGCCTGCTAAACCCAGGGTTTTGAGTTCAATCTTTAGGGGGGGCCATTCTATGTGAAAGTTGTTTGTGTTTCTCCCTGATGCACAGCCACCTTTGTTGATTTTAATTCCCTGTAAGCCATGTCGTCACTCACCCCTCCATCAGACAATAGTTTCGCGCCTTTTGTCAGCCCAGACGCCATAGCACTGGGATCATGGAGCCTGCTCAGATCACCGCGGCAATTATGAGCACTATGAACACCACGCTTATTGTCTAGGAGTATATGCAGAGCCAGAACATGCCAAAGCAAAAACAGGTGAGGAGGCAATTGCAGCGCGGCGACAAGAGTGATGAAGAAATTGACATGGACATAGACCTCTCCCAAAGTACGGGCCCCAGCAATGTGCAAATCATGGTGTTCCTGGGGCAGGTTCATGCCGTGGAACGCCGATTCTGGGCCCGGGAAACAAGCACAGACGGGTGGGACCGCATCGTGCTGCAGGTGGGGGACGATTCCCAGTGGCTGCGAAACTTTCGCATGCATAAGGTCACTTTCATGGAACTTTGTCAGTTGCTTTCCCCTGCCCTGAAGCACCAGAATACCAGGATGAGAGCAGCCCTCACAGTTGAGAAGTGAGTGGCGATAGCCCTGTGGAAGCTTGCAACGCCAGACAGCTACCGGTCAGTCGGGAATCAATTTGGAGTGGGCAAATCTACTGTGGGGGCTGCTGTGATCCAAGTAGCCAACACAATCAAAGACCTGCGTTTATCAAGGGTAGTAACTCTGGGAAACGTGCAGCTCATAGTGGATGGCTTTGCTGCAATGGAATTCCCTAACTGTGGTGGGGCAATAGACGAAACCCATATATCTTGTCACCGGAGCACCAAGCCACCGAGTACATAAACCGAAAAGGGTACTTTTCAGTGCTGCTGAAAGTCCTGGTGGATTACAAGGGACGTTTCACTAACATCAACGTGGGATGGCCGGGAAAGGTACATGATGCTCGCGTCTTCAGGAACTTTGGTCTGTTTCAAAAGCTGGAGGAAGGGACTTTCTTCCCGGATCAGAAAATAACCGTTGGGGATGTTGAAATGCCTATAGTTATCCTTGGGGACCCAGCCTACCTCTTAATACCATGGCTCATGAAGCCATACACAGGCAGCCTGGACAGTAGTCAGGACCTGTTCAACTATAGGCTGAGCAAGTGCAGAATGGTGGTAGAATGTGCCATTTAAAAGCGTGCTGGCGCAGTTTACTGACTCAGATAGACCTCAGCGAAACCAATATCCCCATTGTTATTGCTGCTTGCTGTGCGCTCCACAATATCTGTGAGAGTAAGGGGGAGACATTTATGGTGGGGTGGGAGGTTGAGGCAAATCGCCTGGCCGCTGATTGCGTGCAGCCAGAGACCAGGGCGGTTAGAAGAGTACAGCAGGATGTGGTGCGCATCAGAGAAGCTTTGAAAACCAGTTTTGTGACTGGCCAGGCTACGGTGTGAAACTTCTGTTTGTTTCTCCTTGATGACCCAACCTCCCCCCCCCCCCCCGCGAGTTCACTCTACTTCCCTGTAAGCTAACCACCTTCCCCTCCCCCCTTCGAGCACCGCTTGCAGAGGCAATAAAGTAATTGTTACTTCACATTCATGCATTCTTTATTAATTCATCACACAACTAGGGGGATAACTGCCAAGGTAGCCCAGGAGGGGTGGGGAAGGAGGGAAGGAAAAGGACACACTGCAGTTTAAAACTTTAACACTTATTGAAGGCCAGCCTTCTGATGCTCGGGCAATCATCTGGGGTGGAGTGGCTGAGTGGCCAGAGACCCCCCCACTGTGTTCTTGGGCGTCTGGGTGAGTAGGCTATGGAACTTGGGGAGGAGGGATGTTGGTTACACAGGGGCTGTAGCGGCAGTCTCTTCTCCTGCTGCCTTTCCTGCAGCTCAACCATACGCTGGAGCATATCAGTTTGATGCTCCAGTAGCTGAAGCATCGACTCTTGCCTTCTGTCAGCAAGCTGACGCCACCTATCCTCTTCAGCCCACCACTTGCTCTCTTCAGCCCGCCACCTCTCCTCTCGTTCATATTGTGCTTTTCTGCACTCTGACATTGACTGCCTCCACGTATTCTGTCAGCGTGGGAGGACATCTGGAGCTCCAAGAACATATCATCCCGAGTCCGCCGTTTTCTCCTTCTAATCTTCACTAGCCTCTGTGAAGGAGAAACATTTGCAGCTGGTGGAGGAGAAGGGAGAGGTGGTTAAAAAAGACACATTTTAGAGAACAATGGGTACACTCTTTCACGTTAAATTTTGCTGTTCACATTACACAGCACAGGTGCGTTCATTACAAGGTCGCATTTTTCCTCTTCTATTGAGGGCCTGCCGGTTTAGTGTGAGAGATCACTCACGCAGTGCCAGGCAACAGAATTCGGCTTGCAGGCAGCCATGGTAAGCCACAGTCTTTTGGCTTTTTTAACCTTCATAACATGTCAGAATGGTTTCAAACAGCAGCGCCCTCAACCCATACCAAGCACCCGCTGGGTTGGCCATTTAAAATGGGTTTGTAATGTAAAAGGAGGGGCTGCGGTTTCCGGGTTAACATGCAGCACAAACCCAACTAACCCCCTTCCTCCCCACACACCCAATTCTCTGGGATGATCACTTTACCCCTCCCCCCCACCGCGTGGCTAACAGCGGGGAATATTTCTGTTCAGCCGAGCAGGAACAGGCACCTTTGAATGTCCCCTTAATAAAATCACCCCATTTCAAGCAGGTGACCGTGAATGATATCACTCTCCTGAGGATAACGAAGAGAGATAAGGAATGGATGTTGTCTGCATGCCAGCAAACACCGGGACCATACACTGTCATGCTTTGTTATGCAATGATTCCAGACTATGTGCTACTGGCCTGGTGTGGTAAAGTGTCCTACCATGGCAGATGGGATAAGGCAGCCCTCCCCAGAAACCTTTTGCAAAGGCTTTGGGAGTACATCAAGGAGAGCTTTCTGGAGATGTCCCTGGAGGATTTCCGCTTCATCCCCATACAGGTTAACAGACTTTTCCAGTAGCTGTTATGGCCTCTGTCCTTCATGGCCTTTGAGACTTTTTCTAATATTTTGCCATTTCGTTTACTGCTACGGAGTTCAGCTAGCACTGATTCGTCTCCCCATATGGCGAGCAGATCCCGTACCTCCCGTTTGGTCCATGCTGGAGCTCTTTTGCGATCCTGGGATTCTATCATGGTTACCTGTGCTGATGAGCTCTGTGTGGTCACCTGTGCTCTCCACGCTGGACAAACAGGAAATAAAATTCAAAAGTTCGCGGGGCTTTTCCTGTCTACCTGGTCAGTGCATCTGAGTTGAGAGTGCTGTCCAGAGTGGTCACAATGGTGCACTCTGGGATAGCTCCCGGAGGCCAATACCGTCGAATTCCGTCCACACTACCCCAAATCCGACCCGGAAAGGCCGATTTCAGTGCTAATCCCCTCGTCGGAGGTGGAGTAAAGAAATCGGTTTAAAGGGCCCTTTAAGTCGAAAAAAAGGGCTTCGTCGTGTGGGCGTGTCCAGGCTTAATTAGATTTAACGCTGCTAAATTCGACCTAAACTCGTAGTGTAGACCAGGCCTCAGAGTAGCTAATTCCGGTTGTTGCTCTTGTAGCCATGGTTACACTCCATGGGCTTGTCTACACTGATAGTGCTGCACTGGTGGAGCTGCACTGCTGTAGTGCTTAGTGAAGATGCTACCTATGCTGAGGGGAGAGCTTCACTTCCCCAAGAGCAGGGGCGGATTAAGATTTATTGCGGCCCTGGGCACAAAGAACACTCTGGGCCATGATAAGAGCTACCCAGGGAGCCTGGGTCACTGTGGGAGCCCTGGACCCTCCACCTGGGTGGCGTGCCCCGGGGGGCAGGGAATGGGTTGGGGGATGGTCTTGGGCCCCCCATACCTCCACGCAGGGCAGGAGGTGGATCCGGGGCTCCCCACAGTGGCTCGGGCTTCCTGGGTGGCTCTTAGCACAACCTAGGGTGACCATATGTCCCATTTTGGCCAGGACAGTCCCCTTTTTAAGCCCTGCTCTGGACATCCCGACCTTTTTCGCGAAATTGGGCATTTGTCCCATTTTTCCAAAAAAGGGCTTGGGGGTGGTGGTGAGTGGTGGGGCTCGGGCCAGCTCTGCGTGGGGAGTTGGGAGTGGGGAGAAAGAGGGGCTCTGGCCAGCTATCCTATCTCCTAGAACTGGAAGGGACCCTGAAAGGTCATCAAGTCTAGCCCCCTGCCTTCACTAGCAGGACCAAGTACTGATTTTGCCCCAGATCCCTAAGTGGCCCCCCTCAAGGATTGAATTTAGAACCCTGGGTTTAGCAGGCCAATGCTCAAATCACTAAGCTATCACCCCCCCTCCTAGCCATCTCCTTCCTGTTTCTTCTTTTCTGCGTTGCCGTTGCATTCTGCAGGGCACGCAATCATTCCTGTTCAGTACGTGCAGTTTTACTCACTTATCTTGTTCTTTCAACATCAAAAAGCAACAGAGGGTCCAGTGGCACCTTTAAGACTAACAGAAGTATTGGGAGCATAAGCTTTTGTGGGTAAGAACCTCACTTCTTCAGATGCAAGACCCTCTGTTGCTTTTTACAGATTCAGACTAACACGGCTACCCCTCTGATACTTTTCAACATCAAGTGATTATGGGAACTGGGAAACCAGAACTGATGACCACCCTGGGGATGGAATGTTTCCAGTTCACACAGCAAATGAGGAACTTTCAGCCTTCACGATAGGCTGACTTAAAACACAACCTGTACTTCTGCCCCTGCAAATGCTACAACCTAGCCTGGTTTTTCTATTTTTTTTTTGTTAAATTTTAAAGTAAACTACTATTGGATGCTGTTCCTCTATAACGTCTAGTCCGATGTATACAGACACAGACCAACAACAGCCAGGCTCTGAGGGGACATTGGCAACAGTGCCTGAGAGTCAGATTTTTTAGGTATTTTGGTGCCTAATGATGTAGGTAGGCATCAAGTGGGGTTTTCAAAAGTGCCTGGCACCTAACTGTCTTTGAAGTCAATGGGAATTGAGCGCCTAGCTTGCTTAAGTGCTTTTGAAAATCCCCCTTGGTGCCTATCTGCATCTTTAGGCACTTAAATTTCGCGAAAATACAGCCCTTAGACACTTCTGAAAATCTCTCCTTGAATCCAGAACGCTCCGGCTGTGACTTCATGCTGCATGTTTTAGCTTAAATGTTCTTACCCACTTACTCCACATACACACTGATTGACAAGCTGTGCTGAAAATGTGAACAACTTTTTCAGAAATTGGGGAAAAGGAGAGGCTCTCATAATACCTATTACTTGGCCATTTTCTTGAAGGGGAGAAGAGGCAGAAAGGCCAACCACTTGAATACATACATAATTTCAAGCCTGTGAATAATCCCATTGAAATCAATGGGATTACCCAGATACTTAAGTGCTTTTCTGAACTGGGGGTCTATATGAACAGAAGATTTTGTCAGGGAAACTGCTTTTTTGCTTTATTGGCTATAAGATGCAGCACAATGCAGATGAATCAGATGGTTAAAACTGGATCCTAGCCATAAAACCACTAGTACAAATGGGAGACTTTGGCAAGGAAAGAGTCTGCACAGAAAGAAAAATAATTATCAGGTTGTCAGTGTTGCCAGCACTCATGATTTCATTGTGTGTCTTGCAATATTTGGTGTTTTTTCTCAAAAGCCCTAGCTCCTAGAATTGTGTTATTTCATGAGAATCTCAGCTGTAATTTTTTTTAAAAAGTGTCTAGCTTTCGTGGTTATTGAGAAAAGCTTGAAAATGTGACCCAAGTTTGATCTAAAGCTTCAAAACCGGAAGGCAAATAAAAAAAAACCATTTTTTTTCTTAATCTCAGGGTTTTAAAACCACCTCATGATATTTTGGGGCCTCATGTATGATTTTTGAATGCTTGGGGGTTGACATTACTGGATAATATATTTATTAGTAGTATTATTTTTTATTTGTATTGCTGTATAATAAAGGAAGGAAAGAAGAGTGATCAGCTGATGAGAGCTAAAATAACATTAAGCAGAGATACACACTGCAGGCTGGCTGAACAACAGAGGAGGAGGAAGAGTTCCCGATAGTGCTGGACCAAGTGATCATAGAATCATAGAATCATAGAATATCAGGGTTGGAAGGGACCTCAGGAGGTCATCTAGTCCAACCCCCTGCCCAAAGCAGGACCAATTCCCAACTAAATCATCTAAATCTAAATAAATTGAATAACCCAGTCTCCTCCTGACCCAAACAGCCTGGTAAGGTTCCAGATAACCACTCAGGCGAAAGGGAGTAGTACATGGCCAGGCACTTGGTGGCTCTTCACAGCCGTAACTGCGGTCCCTGGGAGCACACCTGAGGCCGGAGCAGGGTCTCTCCCAGGCATACGAGCCACAGAAGCGCTTTCTGTTATGGTCGTGGCTCAAGGCTGCACTGATCTCGATGGTCAATGACATAAAGCAAAGTGGTGTCCATGGCAATGGTACTTGACCGTTCAGCAGACACCAATGTTACTGCATCTGATGGCTGTGTTGCTCGGGTGCTGGTGAGAGATCTGGCAGGCTGGCGTTGCTCTTCCCTGACTCCTTTCCTTCCTGCTGGTGTGTGATGCTGAGCAGGATGGGAGCTCACTGGTGCTCTGGAAGGGATATTTTTTCAATGTCTTTCCCCCCCTTCAGAGAAAACAGCCTAAACTCCACCAGGATTCATAGATATGCCCAGCGGCTGTAAGCTAAAGGCCACCCAGTTTGTGAGGAGGATTATTATATGTCAGTGTAGCTAGATGCCCCTGGGTGGGCTGTTGGCAGTGGGCATTGAACCTGGGAATCTCTGGTTCTAAATGCAGGAGCCTCTCTCTACTGACTGGGCTAAAAGGCTCCACTCTGTTAGCCAAAGCTCTAGCAGACTCATCAACCTCTGTATGCTCAGGCCACTAGAGGGGCCCCAATCACCACACTGGGTTTGCTCAGGTTACATCAGCACCTCTGGAAATCAAGGCGCACATCTGGATTATGGGTGTAGGCACCCAAGGCTCACCAATTTCGTCATTTTGGTCCACGTGACTTACCCAAGACGAGCTCAGCCCAGACTGCCTGAATGCCAATCGCAGGGTAAAAGATCTACACCACACCTTGTAAGCAATCTAATCTCTGCACCACACCCTGGATAGATGAGGTCTGAGTTAACAATCTCATGAGTAGACTGAACATCAGAAAATACAACTATGCGCAGTGGTGCTGGAGGTGCTGCTGTCCCCCTGGCCTGAAGTAGTAACAACAAACACCATCAGCAGCACTCCCACTATAAAAATTGTTCCGGTGCCCATACGACAGGGAAGGAAGCAAATCAAGATATCGCTGCTCTCAGAACTCTTCACCCAAGCACTGCTCCTGCCAGACAAAGCTGTCCAATCTATAATGATACTGCAAAGCAAGCAGAGACAAGCTACCGGCCCTTCGGCATCTCTAGCTGCTGAGATCAGCGAGCATTCACTGTACCCCACTAGAACCATCTGCCAGAGTTGCTCTTAATAGGTCAAATTCTCTGCTGGTGTCAACCGGCCCTACTGGCTTCAGTGGAGGAGCACCAGTTTAATCCAAGGGGGGACGTGACCCAATGGTATATCCTACTTTGGCACCTTCCCAGATAAGCAATGCTGTCTGCAGCTGAAAGATCCGTCATTCTTTCCAGACAGAACTGCAGGGCCCTCCAGAAGCCACGACACTTCTCTTCCGCCGTGGCCTTCACACATGGACAAAAGCTGGGCAGAGAAGCACCCTCACTGCACCTCCGGAGGGACTGTTGGGCCAGTCCTTGGCGCTGTGTGACAGAATGCCAAGAAGGCAGGGCCAAAGAAGAGTGCCAGACCAGGACATGACCACACAGAAAAGGAGCTTGCGAGTCCAAAATGGAGGGGAGGCAACACAAATAGCTCAAAAGGAGACTCACAAACCCACCTGGATATTAACCAAGGCTTCAAGACTGAAGTGTGGGCTTTGGTGAAGGTCTCAAGAGGGAGCCACTGCTGGAAAGATCCCAGTGGAAGGCACCATCCTACCTACACTCGGCACTCTTCTCCTGATGGCCCAAGGCACCAGCACAGACTGGGGAATTCTGGGGTGCTGTTCCTTTGTCTGGACCCTCGCTAAGAAACTGTAGAACATGCCCAGCAGAGGCATTTGTGGCCCGAGCTGCTCTTCTCGACCCTGGGGTACATACGACAGGGATGCAGCTGCCCATCACCTTTCTTGGTGTAACACCACCACTTCTAGCTCTTCCTGCTCTCTCATCCGGCCTTGAGAGGGGGTACTGTAGTGTAGACCAGGCCTTACTTTAACATCAGTCTGAATCAATCTTCCTTTTATACTCCCTAAGGCGGAGAGCATGGTTTAGTGGTCTCAAAATCACTTGAAATTCTCACAATCCCTGCAACCAAACCTCAGCAGGGTCTATTCAGCCTTTGCTCCTCCTCCTAGATTGCATTCCAGGCAGCTGATTGCATTGCGGTCTCTCACTGTGGTCTTAAAAACTGAAGTCCTGTTGTCCCATATACACTTTAAAGTCCCCTGATAATTAAAATCTGGGGATTTGGCCCACTGTCCTTGGCCCACATTGTTGTGCAGCACCCTTGATTGTAAGTTTCTTGGGGCAAGGACCATCTTCTTGTACAGCAGCTACCATGGTGGGGTCCTGCGTCGTGACTGGGGTTCCTACATGCTACCAAACTGCAAATAATAAATAGTAATGCTGTGTTCTAGTTGTCATTCTGGGCTGCTGCGTATGTCAGAAGGCGCTACATGGAAGGGAAATGATGAAGTCATGGCTATCTGCATTGGGTCAGCACCAGAGCTGGCTGGGTTCTGTTGCAAAATGCCATTTCAGGGAAGTAACTTTTTTTGTGATGGCCTGTGGACATTGACGAAACCTCCTATGGAACTAAACATTGGAAGAAACATTTTTTTAATTTTGGAAAAAAATTAAAATTTCATCTAAATATGACATTTTATTCAAAAGTGATTTTATTTTTTCATTTTAAAAAAGAATTGTATTTGTTTTAATTCATTAATATGTGAAGTGGATTATTTGAGCAGATCTCAATGGACATGTGGACAACTGCCAGGGAGGACAAGGCTTTGGAATCAGAAATAAAGCTGGTGAGGATAACTTACAATTAGCCAGAGCCTATGGGCTGATTGTTGCCTGTACATGCTTTGTAAAGAGGGAGGAGCACTTAATTACATACAAGAGCCAGGCCAGCAGGTCCTTGATTGACTAACTCCTGACAAGAAGAAGAGATCTAAAAAATGTGAGAGACTGTAAAGTGATTTCTGGGATAGCACACAGATTGTTTGTAATGGACTTTTGGGTGAAAAAGTCCATTACAAACTTGGACAAAAGTTGTGTTGTGGAACAAAAGATAAAGTGGTGAAGGCCCACAGCTAGGGAAATTAGTCTGACATTTAAGGATGAAGTTCTATGGAGGTTGGATAACCACCAAACCAACCATGAGGACACCAATGAGGCTTGGGGAAAAATACTCAAACATGTTACAGAAAATGCACACATTGTCTGTGGCCAAATGAAAGGAGAGAGAGTTCATGGTGAGGAGACATGGTGATGGTCTGAGGTAGGAGGCAATAAAGAAGGAGGAAAGGTGTAAGTGGTGGCGGAAAGTAAGAATGTCAGAAAGTAGCAAGAAATACAAACTGATAAAGAAGAAGGCAAAAAGAGCAGTTGCGGAAGCCAAGAGTCAAGTACTTAAAGCCTTATACGCAGGGCTACTTACAAAGGAAAGGGAGAAAGGAATATACAGATTAGCTTAGATCAGGCAAAGAAGCATGGATGACTTGGGAGCTATGAAGTATGTCAAAGTAAAAAACAGAAGAGTACTGGTGGAAGATGGCGAAATTGGTAGGAAATTGCAGTGGTTTTACGAGAAACTGCTTAATGAAGAGAACCTGAGGAAACCATTGAGGGAGGTGTACATAAGGAACAACATCACAAGACCTATCACTGCAGTGGAGACTCTGACAGTGCTAATGATGATGAAATGTGAGAAGGCAGTGGGACTGGATGGTGTACTAATTGAGGCATTTAAAACATTAGGCCATGAGGGAGTGGTGGTCATGACAAACGTCTTCAATTTAATCCTCTGTATTGGAAAAATGCCTAATGAGTGGAGGAAGAGTACATTGGTTCCTATCTTCAGACGCAAAGGAGATGTGCAAGAATGTAGTAATTAACAACCCTTCAAGTTAATGAGTCACAAAATGAAATGGCAGGAGAGAATTATTGAGAGAAGACTTTATGAGGAACTGGAGCATGCAATAATCAACAACCAATTCAGGTTTATCCCAGGAAGGTCAACAATAGATATGGTGTTTGTAGTCCAAATATTGCAGGAGAAATACAGGGATAACACAAAGAATTGTATTAAGAGGAGCAGCAGTCCCCCTTCTCTGAGATCTCTGTGAGACTAGGGTCAGCTAGTCCTCTCTCCCCACTTCCTTCCTGCACCCTTCTTATCAGCCTTGAGCTGATGGGCTAATTGGCTCTTTATCTCCCCCACATGATTAGATAATTAACTTCCATTTCCCCAATCAGCCTTCTTGCGGTGGGAGAGGATGAGGGGGGACTAACGGGGGCCAGACTAATCAGAGTGCAGGCTCATTGGTTAATTCCCAGCACCCTGTCACTTACAAAGATGGGCTGGGGTCCAAAAAGGGGGGCAGTGCTGTTTGAATAATGACAGAATAATTCTATTCTACGTGGTTTCCCAGAGAGCTGCCTGAAAGGAGCGCAGCAGGTGGCTCTCTAAGTATAACATCTATGATTATTTAGATAGTGCCTTAGGTGCATGTGTTGCTGCACAAACATGTAAGAAGGCAGGTCCCCATAGGAGCTCACTATCTAAATCAGCCTGGTACAGTTTGCACCTCTGGGAAAGGTGGAGCAGTCAGCAAGTGGGAGGGTGTTGCCACATCTGCAGAGTTTAGAATGGGAGGACAGGCTTGGGTGCCAGTGTGCTCCCTTTCCTCTTTTGGGGATCTCTTTAGTTTCCCACTCCCTCTGCTGCACCTCTTCTTGACACGTGCAACTTGCCTCCAAAGATCCTGCACGTGCTAATGGCCTGCCTGGCCACTGATGCATGCACCCTAGCAGGCTTGGGCACAGGAAATGGCTTTTGTGCTGTGACGGACAAGTACAAAACCAGCTGGGGAACGTTAGCTCAGCTAGAGAAGCTAGTGACTGGGAGCTGGTCAATCACACAGGAGTTCCTTAGAGATCCTGTGGAGGGAAAGGCAGGGTAGGGACCTACTCTCTGGATGAATGGACAGGCTGTGGAGACCTGGGCCCAGATTCTCATTTACCCCCCTTCCTGCACATGGGGCAGCAATAGGTCTGGGGAAGGATGGGGCTTTAAATCATTTGTGCAATCTCTCTGTTCTGGGGCTACACCAAGGCCTGCCTGGTTCCCTCTATAAAGTTAGAACAGCCTCAAAGCTGTTCCAACTTCTGTTCTGCTTCCCACTGTTTGCAGAGTGATGCTGAATGCTGGTTAATTTGAACAAGCAGAACTTCATTAAACCCTCTGCTCTGCTCTGCTCTGTCCAGGTGGCAGAATTGCTTCCACCAGTTCTATTTCCCTGGTTTGCCTTCAGTAACAGTCCCTCCAGGGCACATGGGCCTCTGATTCCTGTTCCCCCAATCATGATACACCCATGACCCTCTTTGGGCCCATGGGAAGCAGAGAATAGCTATGATGCAATACACTCTGGCTATGCCCTGATCTGATCCCTATGCCGGAGTCTGGGATCAGGGCCAGTACAGAACCTTTAGCTAGCAAGGGAGGCTCCACTTGCAGAGGGTATCCTCAAAAGTCTAGTTCTGGTAGCGTGGTATGAAAGGCCCTTAGAGTGTGAGAGAATCAGGCCCTTACTATATAAGTTGGAAGCAGTGCAGAGGGGGTGGGTTTGGCTCGTTTTTGTGGTAGGGATGGGCACATTGCAAAACTCTTTGTTAGGATAAGCTTTGGATTGTTATCTCACCTAGTCAAATATTTTCTGGTTTCAGTTCTCACTCCCTCTCCCCTTTCAGTGCTTCCTGCCTTTCTCACACCTTCCCTCCAGCTCAAACAAGTCCTTTTTCTTTTCCTAGGAGGGCACCCTCTCTTTGATCCCATGGCCTGCTCCCTGCTTGGGTAGCCTCACTGACAAGCCCCCCTCCCCAACTACTCTATTCAAACCTTTCCTGCTGTGAGGCGTTTCTGGTCAGCTCTGCCTTAGAAGCTCTTGCCAGCCTTTGGCTGTGAATCACAGTGCCCCAGAGATTTGAGTGCAGCAGTCAGCCTGTGGCTCAGCAGAGAGGTTATTTGGGTGGAAATCCCAGTATGGGATCTTAGAAGTAGAGAAGCTGTCATATATAAAAGATCAATGTGCTGTTAAAATAGGCAAGCAGCGTGGAGAACTGAGCCTGCTGGAAGGAGAAGACATTTCCAGACACTTTTGACCCTTTCACATGACAGATGCTGTGTTAATCAAGCGTTGCACTCGTTTGATCCTGTCTACACCAGCAGGGAACAGAACTCCACTTGAGTCTAGACCAAAGGGATCTAGAGAGAATACAATTGTCTCTATTTTCAGATGTAGACAGGACCATAGCCGCATTGACCTTAGCTTGTCCCTGGAGTTAAACCAGGGATGAATCCAGTTTCTTTGCCTGGGAAGGACATCCATTATTTTACACAGACGTTCTGTTTGTACAGAGCTCTCTACCCTTTATCACTTGTTTTAACAGTAGTTTCACATCCACAAATTACTGTAACAGGAAATTAAATGAAAAGAAAAGTGCATTTCCTTCTTTGTTATGATTTTAACAAGTGAAAGACAGACAGCATTCAGGCTGCTCTACAGTTAACAGAGTTAGTCTAGAGTCTCTTATGTACTGAATGTACAGAAAATGTTTTGTGGTTTTCATAGGGAAAAGGGCCTTTTAATAGGGTTACCATTCGTCCAGAGTCCCCCGAACATGTCCGGCTTTTTGAGCTAAAAATAGCGTCCGGGGGGAATTTGTAAATGTCCGGACTTTCTCCCCCCACCCCCCCATGCAGAGCACGCGCGGCTAACAGGGCAGCTGGCCTGATGGTGCCACTTACATGGGGCTCTGACAGCCAGAGAGAGCCCCTCCTCCCCCCTGCAGCAGAGATCACTCCCCTCCCTCCCTCCCTGCATTCGCAGATCACCTCCAGCAGTCTGGAGCTCCTCCCCCGCTCCTCCCCCACTGCTGCCCAGCGTGCCGGGATGAACGGCTCAGGCCGTTCCTGAGCAAGTTCACAGAGACTGTGGCGAAGGCCAACAACAAGGGGGCCAGGGGGTCGGAGAAGGGGCAGGGAGGTTTTGGAGGGGGCAGTCAAGAGACGGGGGAAGTTCGGGGGGGGGGGCTTTCTGGGGTGGGGGTGTGGATAAGGTTTTGGGCAGTCAGGGTACAGGTAGGGGGTAGGGTCCTGGGGGGGGTCTTAGGAGGGGGCAGTTAGGGGACAAGGAACAGGTAGGCTTAGGTAGGGGGTGGGGTTCTGGAGGGCAGTTAGGAGCAGGGGTCCCAGGAGGGGGCAGTCAGGGGACAAGGAGCGGGGGGGGGGGGTTGGGAGTTCTGGGGGGGGCTGTCAGGGGGCAGGAGTGGGGAGAGGGATTGGAGCAGTCAGGGGACAGGGAGCAGAGGGGTTTAGATGGGTCGGGAGTTCTGGGGGGGCTGTCAGGGGGTGGGGAGTGGTTGGATAGGGCGTGGGAGTCCTAGGGGTCTGTCTGGGGGTGGGAGTGTGGATAAGGGTTGGGGCAGTCAGGGTACAGGTAGGGGGTAGAGTCCTAGGGGGCCAGTTAGGATGGGGTGGAGGGTCTCAGGAGAGGGCAGTCAGGGGACAAGAGGCAGGGAGGCTTAGGTAGTGGGTGGAGTCCTGGGGGGTAGTTAGGGGCAGGGGTCCCAGGAGGGGGCAGTCAGGGGACAAGGAGCAGTGGGAGGGTTAGGGGTTCTGGGGGGGAAGTGGGAGGGGCAGGGGCGGGACTAGGGCAGGGTGGGGGCGGGGCTAGGGCGGGGCTCCTCCCGTCCTCTTTTTTGCTTGCTGAAATATGGTAACCCTATTTTTAAGTTCTTATGAAGGGACTGTTTTGATTTCTATTTGGAGAAATGTTGCTTCTCAAGAGACATTTCGAACAGCTACACTTCTGTTTGCGAGAGTTTGACCTGAGTATGAAAAGAAAGGCTGACATTTTAACAGCTTGTATGTGTTCTGAGGACAGTGGTCTCGATCCTGGGCTGATGGGTGTGTTACAAATGCAGAAGGCGACACATTGAGAGAGTGCTGATTCTGGCAGGAGGCTTTATCAAAAAGGGGTGTTTATGGTCTGAACATCATCAGGGTTGGGTTCGGTTTGATTCCTTGTCACAAGGAATTATACAGGTGTCATATTGTTTCCAGAGGCTGATATTAGGAAGCGGAACCCTTAGTGGAAGTGGCAAATATCAGTTTGCAAACACAAAGGACTGTTATATC
This sequence comes from Chrysemys picta bellii, assembly GCF_011386835.1. Lineage (NCBI taxonomy): Eukaryota > Metazoa > Chordata > Testudines > Emydidae > Chrysemys > Chrysemys picta. The sequence continues at coordinate 118,608,349 of NC_088796.1, forward strand.
CTTGGTACTTAATATAGGCAAAACACAAAATATGTCTATAATTGCCCCCATCTTCTGTGTATGCTAGCCCCTGCTAAATCGAAGGGGGGAAGAGACAGTTCACTAGCAATGTCAAACACTGTCTAGCTTGTCACTGAATCATAGGCTGGGATCATTATTATTACAAATAATAATTATTTGTACAATTGCACTATGAAGTGTAAACTGAAATTGCTGCAATCTCTTGTCGTCAGCATCTTGCTATGTACATGTGAGACATGGACACTAAGGAAATGGGACATTAAGAGACAATCTGCCTTCAAATTGAAATGCTACTGGCAATCGTGGCATGTTAGCTATACCTTACACACGACAAACGAAGTGGTAATCGCCCAAATTTACACCATAACCAGAGTGACACCTGACATCAGCAAGACAATCAGATGACCAAAACTTGAGTTTTCAGGTCAGATGAGCAGAGGAAGATTGCCAAGGCAAGCGTTGCAGGGGCTGACGCCAGGGGTAGGGGACGAGTGATGTGATGTGGCTGTCTGGATGGGATGCAGTATGGTGCACTTCTCAAGGCTGTGTGAAGACTGCCAAAAGCGTAGGAAGATTGCTGCCAATGACTCCCAAGTGTTGTGTTTACTGTTCATTGCAACGTGACTTTATGGTGCGTTACACTACAAGAATAATCATATTAAATCAATTTTGTGTTATGGTAACACCTAGAAGCCCCAGACCAATTGTGTTAAGAGGAGAGTCTATCAGTATGAAACTACCCATATTATGATCACATTTGCTTACTCAACGTTAGCATTCCTGGAGAGATCTTCTGTGGATTATCATGGCCACATGCATTGCTGGGCACACCAGCATACAGCGATGTGAAGGACTTATCAATAAGGCTTAACATGTCCTGTAAATGCACCCCCTCAAATTTTGCAATTTCCAAGAAGCTTCTCCATCGCTGACCTGCATCTGGTGCCCCTCAACATGGGGCCCTCACCTCTGGAGTTCTGCAGACCTCACTCCTCTCTCCTACTCCTCCCAATATATCCAGGGAGCTTTTGGGGGTGGTGGTGTGACAGCATGGAGTAGAATGCCAGCCACACCCAGCTGACACCAGCTCTATATATCCTTTGGCTAAAACACAAATGGCACCATCTCTCCATTGCCCCATTGCGTGGGTGCCTTCAGGAGCTGGTAAAGAATAACTGGCTAAAGCTGAACCTGGGCAAGATGGAGGAGATGCTGGTGTGAAGCTGGAAATGCTTGGAGGAACTCATCTGCTCCATAGCGTCGCCCTCCATCCAGGGTATCTGCACTCCAGTCATCAAGATTGTCTGCAGCGTAGGGATCCCTCTGGACTGTTTGCTACTAGTGGATACCCTCACAGCTATACCTGTTTCTAAATATGGTCTCCCCTGGATAGTGCATTTTCCAGTCAATCTCAGATTTGGCCATGGTGACTCATACACTTGTTATTCCATTTTCATGAAATGAAAGCTACAGGCTTCATTATCTCTCTTCTCGGTTCCCAGCAATGAAGCTGCCAACCATAGAAAAGTGGCAGTTGGTTTAGAATTCATCAGCCTGTTTTCTCAGCAAAGCAGGCTGCTGAGAGCTCCCACCCAGAGCTCTGCTCGCTGCACTGATCCCCATGGAAAACAGGATCAAGTTCCTGTCTTGGTTCTGATTTCATTAGATTTTGAGATTTTAAGGCCAGCAGGGACCATTATGACCCACAAGTCTGACCCCCATCACAGCCCATAGACCCTCACCCTGTGATTCCTGCATCAAGTCCTTAACTTTTGCTTGCTATTACAAAGCCCTCCAGGCAATTAACACATGCTATTTGAGGATCATTCCTGACACCTCGGCCTCCCACAATAGGTACCTTCCACTGAACAACTGAACTGACAGCATCTTCAGAACAGAAAACCAAACTTTCTTTGACCCAGCCTGTGGTCAGCAACAACAGAAGATTCTGCCACTAACAGGGGAAGGAGAAAGACAAAGATAAGAACTTGAAATATGTATTTTTGTAAGATGCTCGGATACTGTGGGGATCAAGAGAGAGTCAGTCTAGATCGTTGAATAGAAAAAGCCTTTCTCTGCTTTGGTCTCCTAATTGAATACCAGTATTTATTTAAACTTTATTTATCCAGCCCAGAGACTCAGATCCCAGGATGAGTTTGCAGGACTGACAGTTAGAAAATCATCTTCTCATATGCAAAGGGGGCAGGTTTAAACTGGAAATCCCTGAGAGACAATAACATATGAGTTCGGGCTGTCGCTTTTATGCAGTGACTCTTCAGGTTAGGACCATGCGTTAAAGCTGCCCTACCTCTGAAAATCCCTGAATAGGGAAGCAGGGCTGACTCCCCATGTCTTCGTGGGGTCTGAGTCCCACCTTGATTGTGAGAGCCCTTAGCAGGCTCAGGGAGTCTAAGGGTGGCATGGAATCAACCACTCTTAGGGTATGTCTACACTACCCACCGGATCAGCGGGCAGAGATTGATCCAGCGGGGGTCGATTTATCGCGTCTAGTCTAGATGCGATAAATCGATCCCCGAGCGCTCTCCCGTTGACTCCTGTACTCCACCACCACGAGAGGCGCAGGCGGAGTCGATGGGGGAGCAGCAGCAGTTGACTCACCACGGTGAAGACACCACAGGAAGTCGATCTAAGTACGTCGACTTCAGCTATGTTATTCACGTAGCTGAAGTCGCATAACTTAGATCGATTTCCCCCCCCCCCCCCCCAGTGTAGACCAGGCCTTACTTTAACATCAGTCTGAATCAATCTTCCTTTTATACTCCCTAAGGCGGAGAGCATGGTTTAGTGGTCTCAAAATCACTTGAAATTCTCACAATCCCTGCAACCAAACCTCAGCAGGGTCTATTCAGCCTTTGCTCCTCCTCCTAGATTGCATTCCAGGCAGCTGATTGCATTGCGGTCTCTCACTGTGGTCTTAAAAACTGAAGTCCTGTTGTCCCATATACACTTTAAAGTCCCCTGATAATTAAAATCTGGGGATTTGGCCCACTGTCCTTGGCCCACATTGTTGTGCAGCACCCTTGATTGTAAGTTTCTTGGGGCAAGGACCATCTTCTTGTACAGCAGCTACCATGGTGGGGTCCTGCGTCGTGACTGGGGTTCCTACATGCTACCAAACTGCAAATAATAAATAGTAATGCTGTGTTCTAGTTGTCATTCTGGGCTGCTGCCCTGCACTCTAGGGAGCTGCATTTCAAGGAGTCGTTTTTATGCCTTTCTGGAATCCTTACGCTACGTAAATGGGAGATCTAACACATTCAGGATTTTGCCTATACAGTAACATTTTCTTGTTTTAACTATTTATTTTACAGACATCTATGTGCATTTGTAAATGGCAACGCTTTGCCCAGATCAAATTTGGGAATAAAACGCCACAAAAGCATCGGTTCCCCCCTCCGAATGCTTGGGGACAGAAAATGGTAGTTCTACCCAGCTCTAGTGTCAGCTGACTCCCGTTGTGGCACTGATGACGTCCAAGCCCTGACAATATTCATGAAACACACTTGATGAAAGAGACTGCGCCAGCAATGCTTCCCAAGACACTACTGGACCCCACAGCCACAGCTCCTAGAAGCCCCTTGGTGGCAGTCGTTTGCTGATTTCACAGTCGGGGGTGAGGGCAGGGGGGAGGTTGAGTGTGTTAGTCCCCTATTTAAATGGGCTCCATGAACTTGAACTTGACCCAAAGCTCACTAAAGGCAGAAGAAAGACTCACACTGACGGATGGGCCGTGAATCAGGTCCTCTATGACTCTGGCCCAACTCTACCAAGGCAGGAAGCAAAGTATTATTCAGGGATGCAAACTGAGTTCAATGAGACTACTGTTATGTTTTAAATCTGCTCATGTGAGTCAGCGTTTGCAAGATTGGGGCCTACGGGTGGAACAGATTTACAGCGAACTGGAATCTGCACAAATCCCTAGTATTGAGTTTACGGCGTGTTAATGCGAGACACAAGTAATGAGGGTAAATGAGGATGATTTTTTTTTTTTTAAAGACAAGATTGTGAGACTTTAGGTATTTCAGTGGTTCTGAAATAGTTAAGAAGGAACAGAAGGTCATCTCACCTAATCTTTATAGTTCCCATCATATAGGCAGCACAAAAACATGGGTTGGAGACAAGATCCCCTTTACATCTTTGCTTCAAAAAAAATTTTTGGGTTGAATTGTGCAGCAATAAAGAATGAAGTTGATCAGTTCTGTCTCACAAGCAGATGTTGCTATGGAAATGGGTAAAATATAATAGCTCTTAAGGATTACAAGGATGCACTGAACAATAGAGGGAAAAATGTTAACACATAACCTGCCTTGAACAATGCTAAACAATAATGTGGATACACAGCTAATTTAGAGAGACCAGTCTGTTACTATTTATTTGTTGCACTGTAGTTCTTTAATTATGACTATTCAAATCATTTAGAGGAAGAAAATGGAAAGTGATATCTTTTATTGGACCAACTTCTGTTAATGTGAGAGACAAGCTTTCAAGCTACACAGAGCTCTTCTTCAGGTCTGGAAGCTTATCTCTCTCACACTAACAGAAGTTGGTTCAATAAAAGATATTACCTCACCCACCATGTCTCTCTAATATCCTGGGTCCAACATGCTACAACAACACTGCATACAGTAGTTCAAAGCATTATCCATTAAACAACTACAAAACAAAGGTTTCCATTCAGCAGTGCTCAGTCTGTAAATCCTTCACAACCTGAAGTTTCTGTGTGAGCTGTGTCTCTCAGCAGGGCCGGCTCCAGGCACCAGCTTACCAAGCAGGTGCTTGGGGCGGCCACTTCGAAGAGGGGCGGCACGTCCAGCTGTTCGGCGGCAATTCGGCGGACGGTCCCTCACTCCTGCTTGGAGCGAAGGACCTTCCGCCAAATTGCCGCCGCCGATCGCAATTGCAGCTTTTTTTTGGTTTTGTTTTTGTTTTGTTTTGTTTGGCTGCTTGGGGCGGCCAAAACCTTGGAGCCGACCCTGTCTCTCAGATGCGTATATAAGGAAAAGACAAGATTTACCGAGCTTGGCTGAGCAGATGTGGTTCATGGCAGTGACTGAGGGGCTGCAAACTGCTAACTTAGCTGAGTGAGGACAGACCTAGGGTAGCTTTAGCAGGAGATAGGATGGATGAAGATAATGATGTTTTATCGGACAAATCTGCATAAAGTAGACCACACAACAGGAGATGGGGATGAGTTAGGGCTGTTAGCATACTGGTTCTTTTAGGGCAAAATTCACTCCAGCGTGAAAGGCACATGCAATGACCCCATGTATCACTGAAAGCCAAATTAAGGACATTTACTTCACTGCATAAAGTACATGAGATAAGGCTCTGTGTGGGTAGAGTGCTGCTGTCTAGAAGGTAAAATCCACACCTAGTTCCTGGCCAGAGTGTGGGGCTGCAGCCACTACTCCAGCCTACATCCTAGGCTCTCCACAATCAGGGCCGGCTTTAGGCCAATTCCACCAATTCCCCCGAATCAGGCCCCGCGCCTAAGAGGGCCCTGCGCCCAATGGCAGGGCCACCCAGAGTGGGGGGGCAAGTGGCAGAGAATCCCTTCCCTGGTTAGAGGCGCCTTTTTAATTTTTACTCACCCGGCGGCGCTCCGGGGTCTTTGGCGGCACTTTGGCGGCGGGTCCTTCAGTGCCGCCGAAGACCCGGAGCAAGTGAAGGACCCGCCACCAAAGACTAGGAGCACGGCCTGGTGAGTACAAACCCCACGTGGTTTTTTTTACGTATTTTTTTTTTTTAAGTCATCCCTGTCCGGGCCCCGTCGAAACCGTTCGAATCGGGCACCACACTTCCTAAAGCCGGCCCTGTCCCCAATCACTCTCCCTTTTTGTCAGCCTATGTGGTGCCCAGGCAGACTGCCTTCTGCATCACACAGGGACTACTGTCGCCCCCAGTCCATGGCAGCTTTGCTCTGCTCTCCCTCCATGGCACAGCAGTAGGGCTGGACCTTCATACCAGTGGTAAATTTCCACCCTGAGGGAGCTAAAGTATCACACAGAACCTTGCAAGGCCCTCTGCACTGGAGTGAATTTCCCTCCTAATTAAGCTGTGACTCCAAGGGTACGTCCACACTGCAATCAGAGGTGTGAGTGCATCATATGCAGACATATCCCTGCTCAAATAATAATAGCAGCAAAGCTGGCCTGCAGCAGCATGGGCTAGCTGCTTGAGTATGTACCTGGGCTCCCAAGCGGGGTTTTACAGTCCATGCTGCCGTGGCTTCACTTCTATTGTTGTTAGAACTAGCCAGATCAAAGTTAGCTTGGGTATATCTACACATGCTGCAGTCACACCTCGGACTGCAGCACACACAACCTCAAGAAGGAGCAGGGCCACTAATGTATAGATAGTATCAGGGGGTAGCCGTGTTAGTCTGTATCTACAAAAACAACAAGGAGTCTGGTGGCACCTTAAAGACTAACAGATTTATTTGGGCATAAGCTTTCGTGAGTAAAAACCTCACTTCTTCGGATGCAGGATGCATCCGAAGAAGTGAGGTTTTTACTCACGAAAGCTTATGCCCAAATAAATCTGTTAGTCTTTAAGGTGCCACCAGACTCCTTGTTGTTAATGTATAGATAGTACAGAGAAGATAATGTCATGAATAGATAATAAATAGAAGCAAAAGGCACTCCAAGTATTGTCCATAAACAACTCCGTGGACTGAACCTGTTTTTATTTAAAGAAAAAAAAATTACTCGAGCACTGAGATCACTCATTACTGTAGAGTATGTCTAATGGGCTCTAATGATTGGATCCTGGAAATTTATAAGGTAGTAATTATTCTACTTGGAAATTAGAGACCACAGTACATATTGATGAGTCTGTTCCCTCAGTGTGCCTGCCACACTCCCATTAGCATTAATGGAAATTACACCAAGAGGGTATCTAGTGTGTTGATGTTTTCTTAACTGTGTTGCCAGGTCCTTAGGTATATGAAAATTCAAGGTTAATACCCTGACCCCTTCTCCCATAAATTCTTGAGTTTTCCCCTTCAATCCACCACAACAGAATAAAATCTGTTTTAATCTAGTGCTTTTCCTACTGGCTGTATCTCAAAGAGCTTTAGCAAGAAATATGTTTGGTAGTGGTATTGCAATACCTCTACTGGCACCAGGAGCACTTTTGGGTGCAATTTCTCACACAGAGGTTTACTTGAGAGAGGGACTATTGGCCAGGACATCAGAGCTATACCCTCCTCTAATGGTTGTCATGATCTAGAGTAGGCGATTTCTATAGTCAAAGTTGCACCGGTTTAGCTAAAGGTGTCATTTTTAGACTGGTTTAGTTAAAACAGTGCAAAGTCCTTTAATTGATTTAAATCTGGCTAGTATCCCTTTAATTTAAGTCAATTCCTTATTGAGTTAAAGTGAATAGATATAAACCAGGTTTAAATCGAGTGAAGATAATCCCAAGGGATTTTGCACTGATTTAATTAACTTGTTTTTAAAATCCATTTAAATTAAGCCTTTGTTAAGTTAATTAAAGTGCAACTTTGAATGTAGACAAGGTCTTATTTGCTGCATGGCTTTGGACAAGCCACTTAATCACTTTATCAATTATCCCACCTATAAAATGGGCCTAATTGTACTACTTTTCAGCACAAGAATGTTGTGAAAATGAATTAGTTATTGTTTGCCTTGAGGCTGAAAAGTGCTAATCCTTATTATCATTCAAAAAGAGCTTGGGAAACTTTAAGGCCTTATCTACACTACCAAGTTTTGTCGCCAAAAACTGCCTTTTGTCAACCAAACGGTGTGTGCATACACACTGTGATGCAACTTTTGTCGGGAAAAATGCCCGGTTTTGTCGACTAAATACTTCCACCCCAATGAGAGACTTATGTCTTTTTCCTCTACATTTTTCTGGACAAAGTGCCAACGTAGACACCACGCTTGATTTCATCGCTTTTATTGGCCTCCAGGAGGTGTCCCACAATGCCCATCGTAACCTCTCTGGTCAGCGGTTTAAACTCCACTGCCCTGCAGCCAGGTAAACGACCATCCACCCCTCCCGCTTAGAAGTCCTGGTAATTTTTGAAATTCCATTTCCTGCGTGGAGAGGTCTCCTCGCATCTTCCCAGGTTACCATGGCAGGTTATCGCACCAAACACTCTCCCACTTGGACTGCTGTGGAACTGTTGGATCTGATCAGTATATGGGGCGAGGAGGCTGTGCAGTCCGAGCTGTGCTTGAGCCATAGGAATTGGGATACCTACAGGCACATTTCTTGAGGCTTCATGGGGTAGTCATGTTAGTCTGGATCTGTAAAAAGTGACAGAGAGTCCTGTGGCACCTTACAGACTAACAGAAGTATTGCATCTGACGAAGTGGGTATTCACCCATGAAAGCTTATGCTCCAATACTTCTGTTAGTCTATAAGGTGCTGTGACAATGCGGTTCTGGCGGAACCCAACTGAGAGTGTCAACTCAGGACAAATTGCTCAAACTGGGCAGTTACAGCCCAAGGCTGGGGGTTTTCCACCTCTAAGGCAAACCAAACCAGCCAGACTAAGAGGACTTCGGCCTCACCCCACTGGCTAACCGTAAGTCTCACAAGCAATCTCCTTAGACACTCCAGTTTCCCAGTATTACCACCAATGCCACTCGTTACGGAGACAAATGGTTATGAAAACCAATACCCAAGTAAAAGAAAAAGGTTCTCCTGATCCCAAAGGACCAAGCCCCAGACCCAGGTCAATATACAAATCAGATCTTACCCACAAATCACGCTGTTGCCAATCCTTTAGAATCTAAAATCTAAAGGTTTATTCATAAAAGGAAAAAGATAGAGATGAGAGTTAGAATTGGTTAAATGGAATCAATTACATACAGTAATGGCAAAGTTCTTGGTTCAGGCTTGCAGCAGCGATGGAATAAACTGCAGGTTCAAATCATGTCTCTGGAATACATCCCCCACTGGGATGGGTCCTCAGTCCTTTGTTCAGAGCTTCAGCTTGTGGCAAAGTTCCTCCAGAGGTATGAAGCAGGATTGAAGACAAAGTGGAGATGAGGCATTAGCCTTATATAGTCTTTTCCAGGTGTAAGAACACCTCTTTGTTCTTACTGTGGAAAATTACAGCAAAATGGAGCCTGGAGTCACATGGGCCAGTTCCTGCATACTTTGCTGAGTCTGAAGGCATATTTGCCTTCTCTCAATGGGTTCATTGTATAGCTGATGGTCCTTAATGGGCCATCAAGCAGGCTAGGCAGAGCTAATCTCAGCTTGTCTGGGATGTCACCCAGAAGCATAGCATAAGTTTGCCATACAGACAGTATAGAGCCAATATTCATAACTTCAACTACAAAACTGATAAACACATATAGACAGCATAATCATAACCAGTAAACCATAATCTTGTCTTAGACACCCCATTTGACCCCCTTTATACAAGATTTGGGTGCCACTACAGGACCTTGGTTGCAACAATGATCTATATGGTCCCAGTTTATGTCAATAACGTCACAGGTGCCACAGACTCTTTGTCGCTTCTTGAGGCTTGTGTGAAAAGGGCTATGATCAGGACACACTGCAGTGCAGAGCGAAGATAAAGGAGATGAGGCAGGTGTACCATAAGGCAAGGGAGGCAAACCGTCGCTCCGGTGCTTCACCTAAGACTCGCCAGTTCTATAAGGAGCTGGATGCTATCCTTGGTGGCGATCCCACTTCCACTGCTAAGAGCCCTATGGATACTTGGGAGGGAACGGAGGTGGCGGAGAGAGGACCTCACCCAGAGGACAAAGTTATTGATGAAGAGGTGGAGTTAGACGAGGATGTGCCGGTTCCGGCGGGGTGGCCCAGTGGGGCAGGCATCCAGGAACTGTGCACTACTCCAGAAGTGTCTAGCCAGTCACAGCAGTCACTCTCCAGGGAGCAAGAAGCAGGAGATGAGACGCCTGGCAAGTGGCTGTGGTTTGTGTCGTGCGGATGTGGGTTCAGAGTATAGAAATGTGGCAGGCTGGCTGTGTTTCTGTGAGCTGCACATTTCCCTGTGTAGATAATCAGTACAGCAGAACAGGGTGTTGATGCACGCCAAGATCTCCCGCCGGGAATCCTGCAGAGAGATCTTCAGGAAAGTTTCCTGGAGGTACTTGATAATCCTCTGCCACAGGTTGCGTGGCAGAGCAGCTTTGTTCCTTCCCCCATTGTAGGAAACTTTCCCGCACCATTAGGCAATCACTTGTGCATGGACCAAAGCGGCACAAAGGCGAGCAGCATAGGGAGCAGGGTGGAAGCCACAAGTGTGGAGTAGATGTACCCTCGCTTCCCTGCTTGTCCTTAGCAGTGAGATATTTGCTAGAATGACCCCTGCCCGTGGAAAAGTGTGGGAAAATTTTAGAATTTTTTCAGAATGCTACACCATAACCCTTTCAGAGAGTGTTTGCTCTTTTCCCCATGTGGAGCACCCCACCCCCCATGCCAACGCTCACCATGCTTTGACTGTTCACGGGGATGTGTGCCTGGTTCTGCATGGTGTAAGATTGCAAATAGATGTCATACAGGAATGTGAAGGCTCCCACTGCAGACTTTTTTTCAGTCAGTTCTTCACATCCATTTTTTTCTCAAAGTGTTTACAACCTTCCTTGATAGTTACTGTCCACTCAGGTCTGTCCTCGGCCATGTCTGCGAAGTTACCAGTATTTATGCTGCATGGTGTGGGATTCTGCCTAAGAGTGTTTTTGATGCGTTTTCGTTGACCATCCCTCCTGCGCTCTCTGCGTTTCAGCTCACCACAGAGAACTTTTTTCTGGCATCTATCACCACCCAATTTGATAACATGACCTGTCCACCTAAGCTGAGTTTTGATGATTATTGCCTTGATGATGGTTGCTTTTGCTCTTTCAAAGATGGTAATGTTTGAGACTTTGTCTCACCAGTGGACCTTCAGAACAGAACGGAGACAGAGCTTGTGAAGTGTTTCAAGTTGCTTAATGTGTCTGCTGTAAATTATCCATATTTCACACCCATGTAAAAGGGATGCTAGCACCACTGTGTGGTATATCATCATTTTTGTTGACTGTTTGATAGTACGCTAGTTGAGGATCCTATGGTAACATTTTCAGAAGGCCTGGTTTGCCTTTCGTATTCTGTTTGATATTTCTTGGTCCAGGGAACCGTCACTCGAGATATTACTGCCAAGAAATGTAAAGCGATTGATGCTCTTTAATTCTACACCACCGATGGCGATGTTTGGCTCAGTGGTAGAAGGAGCTGGCTGGAAGTGGACTTTGTTTTTTTTCCAGGCTGATGGTGAGTCCAAACTGTTTAGGTGCCTCTGAGACTGTCAAGGATGAGCTGTAGGTCCCTTTCATTATGACTAAGTAGATACAATTATCTGCAGAAAGTTCCTCAAAAACTTTGGAGACACCTCTAATGGTACACATTCTGCCAATCCAATACAGCAGTTTCCTCAGGATAGAAAAAACAAGGCACATGAAATTGATGTTATGACACTCGCTGACAGACACTCAGCGCCTACTGTCACCACCACATCTGATGCTTCATCAACTTGTCAGGAACACTCTATGCACAATAAAGGGACGTTTTTATAGGAGCTCAAAAGTTTGGATCCTGAAACAGAGAGAAGCGAATGCAACTCATTTATTTACAATTGCATAACAGTGTACGCTTGTGCACATGCTTCCTTGAATACACCATGGCACCTGAGTGTTTTTATATGGAGCAGTCACAAGATGCTGTAGTCAGTACATACCTCTTGGTGAGCTGTAGGAACAGATAAGACTCCAAAGGTATATGTATAACTTCACACGTTATCAGGTGAAGGGGCGTGATTACTTCAGATGTATGAATAGTAAGCAGGGCATGTTGCTGCATCTCCACAGGCACTGATTCATTCAGGGACTGGATGGTGATTCTAACACCACAGTTAAGATCCACTTGCACTCATTCACAAAGTACAAGAATGTAATAAGGAATAGATTTACAAAATGTCCCCGTCAACATGTTAAGGACACTATACAACATAAAGACAATATAAAATTCAATGGACATATTATAATAAGAAACAACCCTCTGAGAATTCAATCCCATTAAATACTAGTGTTGGCCATGCTGTGCTGTCGGTACTTATGATTTCAGCTTGATGAAGCCGATGTCCTTGGCGTACTGGCGGAAGCACTGCTAACACATGTTCAGCCTGTACTTGCGGACCAGGCTGTGGCGGTTCGAGCACATGCGGCACGAGCAGGAGACCTGGCCGAACTTCCTGGGGTGGCTCCAGTAGAGCTGCTGGTGACCCATCCTGCCCGCTGCTCATACCGCGCCGAAAGAAGTGTGTTCTACCACTGGAAACTTTATTTGTATTAAAATGGTCCCAGTAATTAATAACCTAACCTGTACCATATTACAATATACCCCTCCTATGCTATTAATGTTAATGCCTCTTAAAAGTACCTAAAATTAGTACCATGCACATTTGTTATTTAACTGTATCCCACTGCTAAGATTCAAATCATGGGCGAGGATTAGAAAAGACTCTTGTTGGGATGACAGCATCCAGGTCTGGAGTATGTTCCATATCTCCTGGTACAGTCCTGGAGCCAGGGGACATATTAAGGCTCCAGGAGTATTAGGCTGTTTCATTACCATACATACATTTACTGGGATGTGTATAATATTGGTGAAATATTTCAGAGATTGGCCACTTGGTTTCTTGGTATTGGCAGAGCAGAGTTATGCCCCCGTGTAATAAATAAAGTTGGGGGATAGCTCCCTTTGATGGACACGCAGCCAGCCAGTTAGCTGTATAATCCCTCCTAGTAGCTGTTCTTTACTTGCTTTACCTGTAAAGCGTTAAAAAGAAAAAAAGTGGGCACCTGATCAAAAGAGCCAGGTAGAAGGAAGGTAGAACTTTTTAAAATTGGGAAATAAACTTTCCCTTTGTCTGTTCTCTCTGGGCTGGAGGGTCAGAGCAGCCATGCTATAAGCAGCTAAGCCAGGTATGATTATAAGTTATCAGATCATGCCTAGAACTACTTCTCTGAACTCCAATGTGTAAGTAGATCAGAATGTTAACTAGCTGTGATTAGGGTTATTTCTTTTATTTCTTATTGGCTTGCGGATTCCTCTGTGCTAACCCCAGATGCTTTTGTTTGCTTGTAATCTTTAAGCTGAACCCCCAAGAAAGCTATTTTGGGTGCTTGATTTTTGGAATTGCTCTTTTAAAATCTAGCAAAAGCCTAAGTTCCAGATGTATTTTCTTTCTTTTTGTTTTTAATAAAATTTACCTTTTTTTTAAGAACAGGATTGGATTTTTGGTGTCTTAAGAGGTTTGTGCATGTTGTTTGATTAGCTGGTAGCCACAGCTAATGTCCTTTGTTTTCTTTCTCAGCTCTTCCCCAGACGGGGGTGAAAGGGCTTAAGGGCACCTCAGAGGGAGGAATTCCCAAGTGCTCCTTCCTGGGTTCAAAGGGGGTTTTGTTGCATTTGGGTGGTGGCAGCGTTTACCAAGCCAAGGTCAGAAAAAAGCTGTAACCTTGGGAGTTTAATACAAGCCTGGAGTGGCCAGTATTAATTTTTAAAATCATTGCGGGCCCCCACCTTCTGCACTCGGAGTGACAGAGTTGGGATTCAGCCTTGACACTCTGTTTCAGTCTTATATTCATCCTGCCCAGAGTACAGCAGCAAAATCATTGGACAAGTGGTACATTTGATATAACCACAACACTAGGCCTTAGCATGTGGATGGGGAGTAGATAGTCTAGTGCACACTGGACTGGGAGCATCTCAACCTTGTCTCACTTCTGGAAGCTATTGTCTCTGAAGAAACTGGGCTATTCAGGAGCATACAGCTGGAAGAGGAAAAGGAACATATGTTGCTATGAACAAGAGGAAACACATGCAGGTAGTGTCCTAGTAGAAGGTTATTTAGATACTAAGCTATTTGAGAGTGGGGGGATTGGATGGTATTTTGTGTCTTTTACAGCACTGACCATGTTGTTGCTCAGCAAATGAATGATAATAATAATTACAGATATGTCAGTGTACACTGCAGATAGTCTCATCTCAGTAAAACACTTTAGTTCAATGTTGACTTGCAGGTTGTTACATATCAGCTGAGATATATAAATCAGTGAGCCACAAACTCTGGGCTCAGATGTGCAGCTTTATTGTCGTTCAAAAATGGCAACGGAATCTTTAAACTTTCACCTCAGCATTCCCCAAAACCTGGGCGCGAGGGATCAGAACGTCGATAACACAATGACAGTCTCGAGCCAGCATGAGCAGAGAAAGCCAAGGAGGAAGGAGAGGCACGGCTCTCATAAGTGTACCCACCTGCATGCCCCAAGGCAGAACATGGCTCAGTGTGTTGCATATCTGTGTGGCAAGCAGCATGCCCAGAGCTTATCACAAACAAAACACAGACGTACCCCTTTGCTTTGTAAAAATGCCTGCATGCCAGCGCCCTCTGGTCCATGCAGCAAACAGCGGTCAAGGTTTCCAACAAATTTTCCTCTGTTTTTTCCCCTGTGACACAGTCATCCTATTTATTCTGGCTACTGCCACGGCTTAGGAGAAGTCGGACTCTCACTATGGTCTACCCATGCTGGCTCTCTAATGTCAGTGTGCTATCAGCATTCTGAGGTGAGCCAGGAACAGAGGCACTGGAGCTTAGCTTGGCCTGCCTGTGTGCTTGGACCATATGGCTAAGGGATGTTTATAGAGTGGAGCGAGCCAGCCAGCCAACCAGCATCTCTCTGCTTTCAAAAACACCTCAGGCTTTCCAAAGCTGCTTTTTATTAATTATTATTATTTATTATTATGACCTCTGCTCTCTGTATGTTTATTGTACCCCCCCCCCTCCATTTTATCATCTGGTTGTACTGGACCCCTCCTGTCCTTTTATTTCTCTGGAATGAGATCGTCACTCTACTCTGGCCCCTATAAAAGGGCCTCTCCAAGGACCTTCTCACAAGCCCTCACGGTGTGGGCAGGGCCAGTGATGGGAGGGCAGGTTTGGGACTCCAGCATCCAGCATTGTGGCCTATAGGGCAGCCCAGGGAGGCTGCTGTCACTTATATAAACCCCCAGGATTGTCTAGGCCCTCGGAGCTGCCCAAGCTTTAAAACCACCAGAGTTCCCCATCTCCCAGGGCTGCAAGTTCTGGGCTACCCCTGAGGCTCAGAATCTCACCCCTGGATTTTAAGCAGGAGTTTAAATGTATTTCACTGTATTTCATAGGAGCCAGAGTGTCTTGGCTGGCTATTTTAAAAATGAGTTAATATCATTATAACGGTTGTAAATAAGAACAATAGGCCATTGTTATTTCACTTTGGGATTAACAGTTAAGTTGGGGAAGACTGTATGCAGTCCTACTCTAAGTGGCTCTGAGGAGTACTTACCCTGTTTACCCCACCAGGAGTACTGAGGCCATGTGTTCAGCACAGCATAGGACTACATGGGTGAGATTCAGCTTTGTTTACTCATATAAGGCCCGATCCAGCTTCCACTGACTTCAATGGGAATTAAAACAGTCGGAGGACTAAGCCTAGAGATCTCTCTGTCTCTTCTCTGAGGCTTGGTCTACACTAGAAAATGAGGTTGGCTTAACTACTTCAGTCAGAGGGTGTGAACGTTGAGCTGGGCTCATTCCCCATGTAGACAGTGCTAGGTCAATGGAAGAATTCTTCCAGTGACCTAGCTACTGCCTCTCTAGCATCTTAAGTGTAGATGAGCCCTTTCATAGAAGATTTTAAGGATCGTCATCTTGCCTGTGTGTTGTGTCTCTGTGTAGTTTAGTGGTTGTAAGAATTAGTAATGATTTGGATATCCTATGGAACCATTGACACTGTGTGGGGGGAGTATGTATTGTGGGGACAGGCCGGGATCAGCTCTGGGAGAGGAAGCTTATACAAAGAGAAGGTGGAGTGCAGGGCAACAGTTGTAGCCTTCCTCTGTCCTTGCCTACAACACACCTAGAAAAATGTCAAAGAAAAGTACCAATTCGCTTGGTACTTTGTGAGTACCAAATTTCAAGCAAAGGTGGCTTTTTGTCTTTCTGGTAATTTTAACACACAGAATAACCATTTCCTCCTGAAATGTTGCAGAAAGAGGCAATTTCAGGAAGCCCAAATAACTTGACAACATCTACTCTAGGTCTGGTTAGTGTTGTAATTTCCTCATCAGATTTCATCCTGAAGTAAAGTATTGTCATTTCTTGCAATGCTGCTCTGAGGAGCAGTTGTCACTGAAACAAGGCCTTAGCTCATCTACACAGTGAGTAAGGATGATACATGAAAAGGATGGCATGCAGTGCTACAGTGTTGCAGAGATCTAGGGCCCTGAACCACAGTCCACTGAAGTCTATGGGAGTTTTTCCATTGACTGTGCTGGGTTTGGATTAGGCTTTGAGAGAATGCCCCTTTTGAAAGCAGTGCTTAACCTGTAGCATATTTTAGATTTTTGTTTCTCTTTTTTCTATTCAAGTTTTAAAACATTTATGGCTGGATGTTGAAAGGATTACGAACAAGTCCTTTTGCCTGACAAACCTGCATGTGGAGAAACATTATGTATATGACTGAAAAACTTGCGATATCATCACAGGATGTATCTGGCACAAATAGAACAATTGCAAATCTGGCTTTCTGCTTATGCAAATTTGCAGGTTACGGTAACACAAGGCACTTCCTATATGCACAGAGCCAGGTTTCTGTGACTTTAGCTCATGGTGAGTAGCACTTGCTCACTTGTGAGGGATCTTGCTGAAATCGTTATCTTCCCACTCTGAAATCTCCCGTTTATAGAGTAAGGGCCAATCTGAAGCACATACTCAACTTAAGTAGCACTTACTATTGCAAATAGTCCCACTGGCATTTTAGTATTCATGGGTGTGACGGGCTGGACCCCCTGGGATGTCTCCTGGTGTGCTGGGACGCCACTGAGTCAGACTATTCTGCCAGCCTGGGCCCCCTTTTATCTGGTCTTGCTGGGGTAAGCTCCCCAGCCTTTTCCAGCCAAGCACACAGGCAGGGCCACACCCAGCTGAACAGAGAGACAGAGATCTGCTCTGAGAAGGCTCAGCTTAAGGGGCTTGCCACAACACCCAGATGTCGACTCCCTCCCCCCTTAGAGTACAACCCCAAAATTATATGAAATTCGCCTCTTCCCTCAATGTGGAGGAGGGTATGCACACTTCTTGTCCCCCTCCCCCCCCAGTTGGAAATCACATAAACTGGGTTATATTGTAAATCAGAAATACATTTATTAACTATAACTCTAATTTTAAGTAGTTAAGGAGGTAGCAGACAGAACAAGGCAGATGACTAAGAGAATAAAACAGAGCATGCAAACTTAAGCTTAATACACTAAAAAAGCTGGTTACATGTAAGTTCTCACCCTAAATGTGGTTCTAATAATCTTTTTCACAGGCCAGATGCTCTTCCAGCCTGGGTCCAATTCTTTCCCCCAGTTCAGTCTTAGTTGTTTCCAGCAGTCATCTTGGGTGGGGTAGCCGGGGACAGGGCCGGCTCCAGGTTTTCTGCCACCCCAAGCAGCAAAAAAAAAAAAAAAAAATAAGCCGATCGGCAGCACTTCGGCGGCAGCTCAATCTCGCTGCTTCATTTTTCGGTGGCAGTTCGGCGGCGGGTCCTTCAGGCCGTCTCTTCCTCTTCGGCAGCACTTTGGCAGCAGCTCAAAGAGGGAGATAGGGACTGAGGGACCCGCTGCTGAATTCCCACCGAAGATCCGGATGGGCTGCCCCAATAGCGGATGGAGTGCCGCCCTTTTGTATTGGCCGCCTCAAGCACCTGCTTCCTTAGCTGATGCCTGGAGCCGGCCCTGGCCGGGGAGAACTGATGACCTGGATTACCTCACTCCCCACCCTTAAATAGGATCTGCATAAGGTGGGAGTCCTCTGTTTCCTAGTTTGACCCCCCCCCCAGCTTCTCGTGGAAAAGTACAGAATTCAATATGGGTTCCAGTAGCAGGTGACATGGTCACTTGCCTCTGTAGGCCCTCTGTAGTCATTCTTCAAAGGCTGACCCACATGTTCACAGGAAGACTAAGCTCTTTTACACTCCATTGTCTCTTGCTGATGAGCCATAAGCACTGTCTGGCTTTTTCATTGTTGTACCTTCAGTGTTAGCAAGGGGAGTCACCCGAAGTAGCATAGTTGAAATACAGATACCGAGTCAATATTCCTAACTTCAGATACAGAAATGATACAGGCACACAAGCTGGATAATCACATTCAGTCAATTATAACCTTTCCAATGATACCTTACAAAACCCATCTTGTATAAAGTGCATCTCAGTCATGTCATATTCATATCATAAGCATATTTTCATAAAGAATATGGAGCGAAGCGCCACAGTGGGATATTTCAGATTTCTATGGGGTGTTTTTATCAAACCTCCTCTTAGCTTTCAGGTCCAGGCTCCACATACAGAGCTGGAGACCAAACCACCAACAATGCCAGCACTGTCTACCTGTTAGCTTGTCACATGACCATCTCTGTGTCTTCTTCCCCATTGCCCCTTATGCACCAAATACCCTTCCAGAAGTGATCTGTAAGGTCAATACTCTCATCTCCTTCAAATCCCTCTTCAAGACCCACTTCTGCAGGGATGTTTATGAGAAATCAGCCTACAAATGACGGTTTGGTTAAGGGACAGTTGGAGATAATTGACACTTGCTTTATCTAGTTATAATAATGATAATGAAAATGTACATATGTATGTAAAGATTGTATATATTTTACCCATCTTCTCTTCCTTCTCCCCCACTGCATGTTGATTGCCTTCTTAAATCAGCAAGGCCTGTATGTTTGTACAACACAATGTGGTCCAGATTCTGACTTGGGCCTCTGAGTGCGACTGCAATGTAAGTGCTAAATAACACTGATGCATACTCAGAAGTCTCTTTTTATTGTGTAATACACTGCGTGCTCAGTATGGTCAAGTATCTTCATGGTTTTGATGTTCTTTCCTGATGGCTCATTAAATTTGATGGCCTGTCCTCTGGTGGGTGTCTTCCCAATACACACCCAGTTGTAATTGTTACATAGTCCATATTTCTAACTTTAGATACAGAAATGATACATGCATACAAGTTGGATAATCACATTCGTTAATCATAACCTTTCCAATGATACCTTACAAGACCCATCTTACATAAAATACATCTCAGTTATGTCATATTTATATCAGAAGCATATTTACATAAAGATATGGAATGAAATGTCAATAATCATATCTGAGGGACTACAGCAATTACTGGAACTAGAATTATCAAGATATTCAGTGTAGGTATGTGCATAACTGTGTGATCTAGACTGCAAAATCTGGGTATTACCTACATGTTTGCAGAGCACTTAGCAAACCGGATACTCTTTTGGGGCCTCTAAGCGCTAATGTAATATAAAAAAATAATACTTTTGTAATAATCTTCATCCTACCTCTCCCTTTGAGCCTCCTTTTCTTTGTTTGTTGTCCTCCCATGTTGTGCCATATCTAAAATCTAGACTAGAAGTTCTTTGAGGCATGGACCAGTCTGACTTGTTCTGCAAAGTGTGTAATACAGTTTTGAGTAGAATCAAAATACATAATAATTACAACGAACCCAACAGATTTGTATACCATTAGCATATTTGTTGCAATAAATAAAATTTGAGTAGATCACATTTATCAAATTAGGGTTATTGTATGGACTTGTATGGAATTAGTTTCTTAATAGTCCACAAAAACTACAAATAATTGAAATCCATACATGAAAAGCTGAAAGTGTTCACTGTCAATAAGGAAATGACCTGATCTGTTAAGTGAAAGGTCATTGTTCAATTACATTTGTATGGGAAATTGATTTATAATTGTTATTAATATAGCTGAAGTGGGAAGGGATCACAGAAAAGCCATAATGATCAGTGCTAGATATAGATGAGGACCAAATCCTGCAGTTCAGATACTGACGTCAGTGGGAGCTACAAAAGCAGGTTATGGATCTACTGTGCTTTAAATGTATCCATAGAGCATATCTACTGAAGCTTTTTTAAAACTTGAGAGGATGAAACCAGAAAATTTCAAAGGGATGCTCTAGGACAGTGGTTCTCAAACTTTTTTTTTCACGGACCACTTGAAAATTGCTGAGGGTCTCGGCGGACCACTTAACGATCTTTCCAAATGTTGTTTGTACCATTAGCTAACTATTGTAAAGCGCTTTGGATAAAAGCGCTATATTAAAAAAATAATTAATTTTTTTTTGTTCTACAAATAAAAGCACACAACTCATATTTTAATATCAGTAGTCTTACCTTTCTAATGCGATGTATGTGCCCTCTCTCCCACGCCGCAGCAGCCCCCGAGCTGGGGCTGGGAAGGAGGGGGGGGTCTCTCCCTGGCAGCCTCATCCCTGAAGCTGGGGAAAGTTGCCTCTTTCTCTGGCCGCCGCAGCCCTGCACGTCCCCAATTCCTCCCACCCCTTGCCCCAGTGCCCCTTCCCACCTATCTCCTATTCCCCCGAAGGCCACCACCTCAGCTTACATGTGCGTCTTCTGAGGGGCCAGGCACCTAATTAGTGGAGCCATGCCTATGCGACTTCACTAATTAGGTGGGTAGCCCTTCATTCAGTTGTGTGCAGCCGCCCAAGCGCGCACCTTAGAGGGAACTATCCGTGGACCACCTGAATGGAACTTGCAGACCACTGGTAGTCCACAGACTACAATTTGAGAACCTCTGCTCTAGGTGCATGGCTTGGGAATGCTTTTTTCATATCCATTTTTTTTTAAATTTTGGGCCAGATCCTTAGCTGATATAATATGACATAGCTGCATTGGAGAAAATGAAGTTGCATCAATTTACCTCAGCTGAGGAACTAGCTCATTGTGGTTAATATTCTCTGTAATCAAAAAGAGCATTGATTGAGCTTTTGAATCATGTTTATTAGGTATTATGAATAACATCTACTAAGACTCGATGGTTTGTCTTTTGGCTTTGCTGATAGTCAAACATTGGATTGCTCTAGATGCATAGGATACCCTATTCCAACCACTCCTGCATTCAGAACTTGGTTAATTATGCTGATGGTTTTTTTAAAAAATGATCTGGTATGGGTAGCCATACGAAAATAAGGGAGAGCTACGTGTTCTGTCTTTTCTGGAATTAGGGAATTTTTCTGGAATTAGAAAATTATTCTTTCATATTTCTGATCCAAATTTTCTTTGACTGTTCACACACCTTTCCTGTTTGCTGTCCGTTAATATTTTAGTGAGCAGATTTATGAGCCAATCAGCAAATTGTATTCAAATATGATTGAATTACTGTGGACACAAGTTTCAAATGTGTAGCTAAGAATCACACTGGAAACCTGTTTCTAATAGTTACACTCTTCCAGTTAGGGAAGAGATCCATACCATGTGTCCAATCCAAACAGCTTCCTGGAGGCGGACCTGTCTGGGGTCCCCAGAGAGAATGCAACCCCCATTCCTAGACTCACTGAGCAACAGCCAAGTTAGAATCAGAGCTTCTGCAGTTTGGTTCCATGCTATGATCCCATCCCACTTTTTTTCTGCCCCACCCCTGGAGGAACCTGCACCATGTCCCTGTTCACTGGGGAACCATGGGAGGCACTGTGGACAATCATTTAAGCACACTGTCACCTGTGTGTAAGTCAGTGGTCAAATGCCTGAATCTGGCCAGACAGCTTTGGGGTTTTGTTACCTCTTGAGAAAGCCCATTGCTTCATTCTGTTCTCAGCAATATCGCCCAATGACAGTCAGTTTACCAGCTCCACTTCCAGGATGTAGCTTACTCTGTGAGCAATCCCATTTTCGTCAGTGGAAACGCCTGCAGATTAAAGTACTACGCCACGTGATTAAGTGTGGCCACATCTGACCCTGAGTTTGCAAAGCGCTTCAAACAGATCAGTGAGGTGTAAATGTGAAGTAGAACTAGGGGCTCAGAAATATTGTGGCTGGTTATTTTTAGAATTTTGCATGTCAAGACCAAATGCACTTACTTGTTTCCTTCTAAGCCATTTCACTCTTGCCCCTAAGACACAGTAATTGTACATTCACATGAAGAAGGAAATTTGTTCTATTACATAAAATTGAGTTAGTTTCAAGCTACCACAAGGAGTCTCAGTAGTTTACTGAAACTTCCTATGATCATTAGGCCAGAGGAGTCACGCCAGCTGTAGTCAGTAGGATGTATTTAGGTGAAATTGACATCCGTACAGATGCTGGAAGGGCCGGTCTTAGGCATGAACCAACGGGGTGGCCGCCCAGGATGCCTGGTGGTCAAGGGGGCGCCGTGCGGCAGAACAGAGGTGTGGGGTTCCAGTGTAGTGTCAGAAACTGCTCCCTGGGGAACGCCACTTGGAGAGGCACCCAGATTTCTCCCTGCTTCCTCCTGGCAAAGGAACATGGGGCGGGAGTGGTGACACTCTGGTGACAGATACTGCTCGCCCACCCCAACGTTCCTCTGCACCCCACGCAGGGGCTGGGAGGGGGCAGAGCGAGGAGCAACACCAAGTGCTCTGTGCATCCAGGTCATTTTCCCCACCTGGGTTGGGCTGTGAGGTGAGCATCAGGAGCTGCTGCTCTGCTCTGCCCTCCCCTTACGCAGCCCAGGTGGGGAAAGTGACCTGGGTGCAGGGAGCCCTGATGTCGCTCCTTGCTCCCCCCGCACTGTCCCCTAGGACTGCGGAGAGGAGCAGCGTTCGGGGGGGGGGGGGGGCAGCGAGCAGCAATGCCGCAGCTCCGTGCATCCAGGTCAGTTTCCCCACATGGGCTCAGGAGGGGAGTGCACGGGTTGGGGGGGCAGGAGGGATGCAGGGTTGCAGGAGAGGGGGCAGGGGTTGGGGGGGCAGGAGAGGGGCAGGAGGGAGATGCAGGACTTGAGGGTTCGGGGGGGTGCACGGGTTGGGGTTGCAGGGGTTGGGGGGCAGGGTCGCAGGAGGGGAGTGCAGGGGTTGGGGCAAAGGGGGAGTGGGATGCCCACAGGGGCCCAGGACAATGGCGGGGGCATCGTACCCACGAGGGCCAGGGGCGCCAAAATACAAGTTCGCCCAGGGCACCATTTTCCTTACGGCCATCCCTGTAGCAGCCACCGCCCACATTGTGTCCTCTGTGAGGTAGGGGGCAGTGTTTTGGATAACAGAGCCACAAATATAGCAGGCCCAGTGGCTATATTCCTGCACCTCTTCTTGCTTAATATCCCCATTTCCCATGCTCCCACAGAGAGCGGCTGTGGAGTTTATCTCCAAGGCCCAGGGCCTGTGCAGCATCCCTGCTTCCCACCCCGAGCGTGGGAAACCACCACAGTGCTGCTGCATTTTGGCCCTTCTTCAGTCAAGGAGCTGGGGTCCCCCAGCAGATGGAAAGTATAGACTGCCTCAGCACCCAGCAGCAGCTCCTAAATAATAGTGCTTTAAAAAAAATGGAAAAGAAGGAAAGTTGAATGGACCCAATAGTCGTAAATACCAAAGTTTAAATCCTGCCCAAGGTGTCTGGAGGGAACACGGGGGGCTGTGTGTGTGGGGTGCAAACTGCCAGTAAATTCTCAGACATCCTGCTGCTGTAGGACAGAATAGCACAGGGTGCTCCTGGGGAAAATGTGTTTGGGCTTGATCCAAAGCTCATTGAAGTCAGTGGAAGGACTCCCATTCACTTCAGTGGACCATGGATCAGACCCTTAGTGACCAAGCTGACATTCCTTTAAGAAGGAGCATCAACCATCCCAGCTTAACACATGCTGCAAAGTACATGGTGAGAGGCTGACCAAGCCTCCCAGATAGCAACCCACAAGCCCTGAGGCTGTGGAGCACAGTGGGTGCAATAGCCCCTTACTTTCTTCTCGTTTGAACATAGGAACATAGGAATTGCTGGTCTGGTTCAGACCTCAAGGTCCATCTCATCCTGTCTCTGACACTGGCCAGCACCAGATGCTGCAGAGGAAGATGCAAGAAACCTCTCATTAGGCAGATGTGGGATAATATGGCCACACACTAGGTTTTATTCTGATCCCTAATAGGTAGAGATTGGTGTAAAGCCTGAAGCATGAGGTTCAATATCCCTTCCAGAATTTACGTTAGCATTAAGAATCGTAACCCTGGGTGTTCTCGTTAGACACAGATCTAGTCAATGCCTTTTCGAATCTCACTAAGTTTTGGCTTCAACAACATCCTGTGGCAATGAGTTCCACAGCTGAATTACGTGTTGTGTGGAAAAAATATTTCCTCACCAGGTGAGAATTGTGCCGTGGTGTTAATTGAGGTGCACTGGGTGGGAGTGGTAGGTGGAGGGAGAAAGGATCTCAAGGCTTGATTGGGCCCTGAAGATATCCATACTGCAGACTGTAACACATGCATTGCGACTATGAGGGAGTGAGAGAGGCCAGTGAAATTCTCTTTACTTTTTTTAATAAAATTTTGAATGGGGGGGGGAGGATTTTGTTTTATTACATTTTTTCTTCAGGGGCGGGGGGAGTTGGGTCCTGCTCCTGGGAAGTGGGAGGCCCTGGGGCCATATCTGGTCCTGCCATGGAGGGGTGCGCTGGAGACTGAGCCTGGCCTGTTCAAGTGAAGAGAGGAGGGTAGAATTCACCCCTGTGGAAAGACCCAGCACAAGGTCTATGCACCACTTCAAGTCCCATGTAAAGCCTCAAAAGAGGCCTTAAGTGGTACACAGGTTTTGTGCTAACCCTTGGCTCAGGGATGAATTTCCACTTTATTGAGGTTTTGTTGAGGAAGGTTCATGTGAAGGAAAACCTATATTTGTTTTAAAACCATATTATCACTTTATGTGGTGGTAGAAAAGTGTGCAAATCACCAATCATTTTAAAATTGTTAAGCATAATGAAAATGGAAAGTTGCTCAAGAAGGAGGAAGCCGCCATCTTGATTTTCAGCTGGCAGTTTGGAAGAAAGGAATGTCAGTGCAGGAGAGAAGCTAGAGAATTTCACAGATGTTTTCAGGTAAGTTCTGTCATTTAATGCATTTTTAAAAAAAAAATAGTGGTTTAATATAAATATTTTATATGGGTGCTTTTCTAGTAAATAATACTTTGCATTTCAGTGGCATCTTCCACGTGAGAAAGTGCTTTGTAAGCAATTAATTTACTCTCACGAACACTCCTGTGAGGTATGGCAGTATTATTAGCCCAATTATGCCAACAAGGAAACTGAAGCACAGAGACGTTAAGAGCTTAAGTGGAATTCCTGCCTGAAAGCAGCTTAAAATGGCCGCACTCCTTGAGAGACACTAGAACCATCCATGCTTTATTAAAATATGACAGTAGCTCCGGTGTTTCTACAAATATTTTTAAAACATGTATTGAGATGGATTCTTTTGTGTAACAAATATTATACCTTGGACAGCCAAATGAATACTGCAACTTTCCTCTCACAACTTTGACAGTGTCCTTTTACTTCAGGCTCTGTTATAAATTGTCTTTATATTTTAATTAATGTAGGAAAAGCAAAGATTGGAAAATATGGATATAGAAATTTCACAGTGGAGGAAAAAAACAAACAAACAATTGAACGTACTTATTTTGTATGCAATATTCTGTCATTACCTGCAGCTGACGCATAATGTCCCTGTAATTCTAGGAGACTATTACTCAGTAACTGAACTATTTAAAGCTCTGAAAAATAACGATTAATAACACACTTATTTAGAAAACACATTCTGGAATGCCCATCTTAGAACTTACTAAAGTGGATATAGTCATGGAGACAAATTCAGTGCACACACGTCCGCAGAATTTTAAGAAACATATTTAGCACGCGAATGTTTATGCTCATGAAGGGTGCATACGTTAACAGCGCTAAGAAATGGCAAATCGCAATGATAGGATGATAAAATATTGATCGCTATAAAAGATAATGATGTTCAATCCAATGATGCCATGTCCAGCCATATGTCACCACTTCTCTGGACCCACACTCGATCCTCCCCTTACCCTTCAATTGACCCCTTCGAGCTCCTGGTTCTGTGCTTGGAACTGTCCCTTTCCATCCTTGTTCCCAACTTTGTCCTTTCCCCTGCTGGTGCATGGCCTCAGCCCCTGCCCTCTTTGTTCTAAGCCAAAACCCTATTGGCTCCTCTTCCAGCCCTTGCCATACCCCCAGGGCCGGCTCCAGGCACCAGCCCAGCAAGCAGGTGCTTGGGGCGGCCAACGGAGAGGGGCGGCACGTCAGGCTCTTCGGCGGCAATTAGGTGGCGGGTCCCTCAATCTCTCTCGGAGCGAACGACCTGCTGCTGAATTGCTGCCAAAAACTGAAGCGGCGGCGGTAGAGCAGATCACGATCGCGGCTTTTTTTTTTCTTTTTGCTGCTTGGGGCGGCAAAAACCCTGGAGCCAGCCTTGTATACCTCTTTAGTTCCTGCCCCCAAGACCAACCAGAAGACCTTCTCTATGGATAGCTCAGTGGTTTGAGCATTGGCTTACTAAACCCAGGGTTGTGAGTTCAATCCTTGAGGGGGCCATTTAGGGAGCTGGGGCAAAAATCTGTCTGGGGATTGGCCCTGCTTTGAGTGGGGGGTTGGACTAGATGACCTCCTGAGGTCCCTTCCAACCCTGACATTCTATAAGGGGAAAGATAAGGTTCTTGACTGGGAATTCAATAAATTAACCTTAATGGGATAGGTTCAAATCCTGGGTAGAAAAGGCTCGGAGAGGTGGGATCAGGAGTGGGTCTCCAATGAATTTGAGTGAAATCCGTGAATTTGCTCCGTCAGTGTTAGCAACCCTTTTAATTTGTTTTCTGTTTGTGTGTGATTTTATTTGCAGAAATGTTTGCAATAAGTGAAAATCTCACAAATACCCACATGTATATTTGAGTCATCCAGCTAGGGAGTTGAAACGATATCACGTGACTTATGTGATCAATCGCATGGCACAAATAACAAAAAGCCAATGGTCAAAACAAATAATTCATGGATAATCCATATTAGGCAGGACAGTGATTAGTTTCAGGTAACAAAGAAACGTGTTAAAAAAAATCAAAGACTGTTCTTTGGCTAATTCATGAACAGGAAAAAAGAGATAATATTGAATATATTATGTGCAATGAATAATCCCCCATCTATAGCAATTGCTGCAAGGTTCAGCTGCCCTCACTTCCCCGCCCCCCCCCACCCCCACAAAGTCCCTTTTTGGTTTCACAGCTCTCCTTATAATCAATGTAAATGCTTTGTGATCACAAAAGGAAATAAAATAGAATTACATTTTCTCATAGCCTCTTCTCAGCAG
Source organism: Chrysemys picta bellii (assembly GCF_011386835.1). Classification (NCBI taxonomy): domain Eukaryota; kingdom Metazoa; phylum Chordata; order Testudines; family Emydidae; genus Chrysemys; species Chrysemys picta. Next base: position 118,635,608 of record NC_088796.1, read on the forward strand.
TCAAACTTCTATGGATACACCTGCAAATGGACCTGGTTATTAAAGGGACTGTTTGCTTTATGAACCTTAAATGGGCAAGGGTCAACTTTTCAAACTTGGGGAGCAAGGGAATGTTTTTTAAAACTTATTCCATTAACCAAAAGGCAAGAGAAGGAATAGTACATAATGTTCTCCTATTCACCTTAGCCTTCATCTCCCATCCAGCTCCACACTTCAGGTCTCATTCTTTGCCTGTGAAGCATTCATGTGAAACTCATGGGGAAAAAACAAACAACCAACCCTCTCCCATGGAAAAGATTAGGTCGCTTCAGCAGTCTCTACCATGTGATTTAGATTACTACGGGGACAGCCCTGGCCCAGCCTCTGTTTCACCTCTTTTGTCATCGTGCTGACTAATGAACAAGTTATGCTGGCAATAAGGTGAGGCTGCAGCAAGGTGTTCTGTTTTCTCCCAGGCTGGGTTTTGTGTGGGGCTCGTTGTTTGCTGCAGAGGATGATGAAATGATTTAATAAGAACATTTGTTCCTTACCTTGAGCTGAAGAGCAAAAGAAACTCATTTTATTTAGTCTACATCTTTGAGATGATAGGGAAGTAGTTACCGGATCTGTCTGGGAAGGAAAACACTGATTTCTTTTCAGCTGTTCTTGGAAATGGGGAATGAAACATGGTGATGTGTAGATACTGCAGTTATTTATGGCTGCTAACCTTCAGAGGGCAGTGTTTTAACAAAAGGTCCTGCCTATCACAGGAAAATGACTCATAGGGCTGCTCCTGTTGCCCCATCAACAGAGGTTAGAAGTAGTTTGGCTACTGTCGACAGAACTAAACTGTGTAAGACCCTTTAATAATAGTAATAAGAATAATATACATGTATGTAGTGCCATTCTGGCAGTGCTTCACATAGATTTAAAAAGAAGCCATGGTCCCTGCCCAAAAGACCTTACAGATTTTAGAAAAGCAAAGCAAAAGGAGTAGGGAAAGGTCAGATGAAGGTTAAATAGATGTGTACGCACATCGCAGTACACAGAACGCAAAACATAAACGTTGTGATGCTTTTTTAAAGCAGAAACTGCGGTCGGGCAAGAAGGGAGAAGATAGCACAAGAGGAATAGTCAGCAGTGGGCAACAATTATATTTAGGACAAACTTCTGCCTCTCTTTGCGCCCCCTGTTCCCCTCAAAAAGAGAAATCAACCTGACACAATGTTAATTTCTGTCTGTATTCTGGCTCCCCACAACCCTGTGCACAACTCCTTCTGCACATTATTCCCACCACAAGAAGTAGTAATATGTGGAAGCAGTTGTGGAAACACGAGGACTATGGTATGTTCCAAAATGGCTGAACGGCACCCTGAAAGGACCCTCTACAACCAGAGATATGGAGAAGCTGTGGAGTGGTATTTCCCCAAGTGTGGAAGGAAGCCAAAATGGGGCAGGGAGATGTGGGGACCATTCTGCCCCACACACAGTTCCTCATGTGGCTACAGATTTATAGACATGTGTGAAAGTGTAGCCCCAAACAAGAATATGACTCATTGTGATAGGTGAAGAGGAACCTGGACGGTCCAAAATTCTGAGCATCCCACAGAAAGGTTGGCCAGGGATGTCATTTAATATATGTGTATATTCACCTACACATACATGATGTTCTTTTTGCAGTGTTCTAAGAATAGTTTTCTTACAAATTCAAAGTCCTGCAAGCTTGTTTAGGTCTGTAATTTCCTTGCTCCCGTACATGCACAATCCACCATTAGGATGGCTGCGTCGGGGACTACCATTGGATTTAATATTTCTTTAGGCCCCAACAAAGCTATATTCAAACATTTCTGTATTTAATTAGCAATAGTTCACCAAAGCAATAAACAATTTACAGGAGGGACAAGGTGGGTGAGGTAATATCTTTTATTAGCTCAACATCTGTTGGGGAGAGAGAGATGCTTTTGAGCTTTCACAGACCTCTTCTTCAACAAAGATACAAGCCAGGAGTGGCAGCTGTGTCCCGAGAGCGGCTAACAAAATGGAATTAACATTCCATCACAGTACATATGTTAGGGCAAACCCGAAGCATCTGATTCACACCAAGGTGTATCTTGCCTCTAGGTCAGCTTGATGAGCCACCACCCTGTGTGAAGGAGGCAATCTTGACAGGTATGCAACAGAGGAAGTACTGTGTTTTATAAAATGTAGTATTTACATTTCACACTAACAATGGACCTTGGGGCAGATCTTCAGTTCCTGTGAGCTGTCATAGTTCCAAATGATTCAGCAACTGAGAATCTGATGCCTTGTTTGAGAAAATACATCCTGCTACTACTCCTAAATCCAGTGGTCATGCATTCTTAATAGAATCCATATTGCAGAGGACAGGAGCAGTAAAGAATGTATACAGAAGAGATGTCTTATAGCTACCTCAAATCTGCATATAACATTACCATTTATTGTTAGCTATGCTCCCAAAGAATCAATTAAAAAGTGTATTAGAGTTACATATTGATACCAATCCAGACCATCTCTGAGCAATATTAGGTCCCCATGAAATGGTTCAAATATTTTAAATCAATCTTTTCTGTATAAATCATGCATCAGGAGGTGGCCCTTTTGTTCCCCTCTAATGCACAGTAAGGTGGCTAGATCTCTGTTGGGTAGTAAAAACACAGGAGAATTTGGCTCCTTTGCTAAACTGATGTTATTTGTACCAACTGTGTATTTTTTGATTTCTTTTGGTCAGAAGAACAGAAATTCGTGGTGGTGGTGTTTATTAATGGCATGAAATTTGATTTCTGTGGGAATGGAGTTAGATTTCTATTTCATCAGGTTTAGTCTGCTTAAATGAAATAAGAGATATAGTGTTAGGATGAACCAATAAAAGCTATTTTATTTAAACACAGTCAATTCTTAAACATACCCCTAAGTTAATAAAAAAAAAACATCTAAGGGCTTGTCTACATGGGGAAATTGACTGGAATCAGCTATTGAAGAATAGCTATTCTAGAATAACTCTCTCTCTACACTTATTCCAGAATAAAAATGCCTTTTCCCTATTAACTTAATCCACTTTGGAAATCAAAAAAGGCACTTTTATTTTAGAATAAGTGTCCACGCAGGAAGCTATTCTAGAATGGCTATAGTGGAATATCTTATTCTGCAGTAGCTATTCTGGTCAATTCCCCTGTGTTAGCAAGCCCTCAAACATCCTAAATCCACCATATTATCTTACTTCCTTTTCTTCTGCAGGGTAAGGGTGGGTAATACAGAAAGCTATTTCCCATTCCCTATAATTAAGGAAGGGGAACAATTCATTAAATATTTCACGAAGGTCATAATCCTGTTTTCATGACAATCCTTCGCAGCAGAAAATATTGCAGGTTTAAAAATACAACAAATTCACCACTAGCATATCAAGTGTAGTGCGTTGATTTAAATAGAGTTAAAGTTTCTTACACCAATGTAAGTTTTTGTTTTGTGACTCTAAATGCAGGATCCAACTGAAGACCATTTAAGCAAAAAGCAGCTTCCATTAGCAAATGGAATAAGAATAATTACAAAAGACATGTGAAAGGTAAAACTGATCATTTAAAGTTATTTGCTTTAATTAAAAGTTTTTCCTATCATAACGAAGTTTCTGTAAGAAAATACCATGGTTGGTTTGAGGATGGATTTCTGCACATTAAACTGCCACCATGACATGAGATACAATTACAGTATACTTCCAGTCATCCAAAACCCTATAATCCAAACCTCTGCATTATCCAAGTTGCTTCCTTGTCCCCCACCATGAGATACATGCCCTCTGCGGCATATATTTCATGCTGGAGGATAATCAAGGGATTTGGATAATGCAGAGAATTGGCTAGTAGAGCAAAGACCCCCAGCCAGGACTGTGAGGATAAGCAGGAGGAGGGAAATGCTGTGCCACTGCTGAATGGTTCCTCCTCTTTCAATTATCTGAACTTCCAATTATGCAAATAAAATCCCCCATTCTATTCAGATAATCGGAAGTATACTGTAGTTGCTGTTGGCTCCATGAAGAACTGATTCTTCACCCATTCCTATGTCTGGAGTTAACAGCTTTTAATTCTTTTAAAAATAAATTCAGCCAACCAACCTTTCTCCTGTCAACAGCACATGAGATCCCAGTTTTTTTTTATATGTAATAACTGTGAAATCTCTACTTCCTAGTTCTCATTAATGATGAGAACACCTTTAAGTTTCATTCATGCTACATTTCAAAGTGTTATGGTGCCTAGCTTGAAAAAAAAAAAACCTTTGAAATAAATATAGTATATTCTTAAACCTAGCTGAGCTCTTATGCAGTATTTATAGGTACTCTTTAATCTAAATTAATAATTGAGGTTCCTGAGATGACAAAGGAAAACTACTCCTAGAGAAGTGGAAGTCAAAAAAAAATCTCCTAACTTTTAGTTTGTGGTTCTGGACCCGAGTGCATAATTGGTAAATACAACTCTCTTCGGGCTCAGATTGTAGAAATTTCAAACCTAAAGTACTAATGGGTGGTTCCGCTCTGACAGCTATCTATGTACAAACACAAGGTGGGTGAGGTAATATCTTTTATTGGACCAACTCCTGTTGGTGAAAGAAACAAGCTATTGAGCTACACAGAGTTCTTCTTCAGGTCACAAAGAGTATTGCCAACTTCCTAATTCCAGAAAACTGAACACCCTTGCCCACTGCCCCCTGCCTTCCCTGAGGCCCCGCCCCTGCTCACTCCATCCTCCCTCCCTCCCTCCATAACTTGCTCTCTCCCACCCTCGTCCATGTGCTAATTTTCACTGGCCCAAACAGGCATATTTATTGTTTTGACAGATGTATTATGCTAAGTTCAGGTTTTATTTGTTACAGGATGCTAGAGCTGGCAGCAAAATAGTCCAAAAGGGTAATTTTTAAAAAAATGAAATTTCACAATGGTTTTCATGATTCTTTCCCTCCCCTCTTCCCATTTTTCGTAACCAGCTCCATGGTTTTTGTTCACTAAAGTTATTGTAATTTTATGTGTGGAATTAGGACCACACATTATCACAGCTGCAATGGGTCCATTAAAGGTCCACTCCTGAAGCCCAAATACAAATCCATAGAGCACAACCACAGAAATGCACTTGTCCAGATACCTATATAAATAAATCTGTAGAAAGTGACTCCCACCCCTACATGCAGATACACATGTATTCATGTGTACACATCTAGCATGCACTAACACGTTTTTAATTATTTAATATTACAAATATTACATTATTTAATATTACAATTGTTGTTTAATGCCTAGAGACGCCAACTAAGATCAGGGCAATCAGGGCTCCAGGGTGCTAGGTGCTGGACATACACATAAAAAGAGAGAGGCTGCATCAAAGAGTTTATAATGTAGCTAGACAAAGGTGGGGAGAAATGTCTGATCCATCGGCTCTTCTGCAATTACTAGTCAACAACATTCACTGTTTAAGAAATAACATATTTCTTTTAGAGTTCCCTTTTCTTCTAAAAACTTGTTATGAAATGAATACACACATATTTTATGTCATCAATGTTTTTGTTGCGCAAGCCAGCAAACTCAAAGACTTAGGCTAGGTCTATACTACCCGCCTGAATCGGCGGGTAGAAATCGACCTCTCGGGGATCGATTTATTGCATCCCATCGGGACGCGACAATCGATCCCCGAATCGGCGCTCTTACTCCACCAGCGGAGGTGGTAGTTAGCGCCGCCGACAGAAAGCCGCAGAAGTCGATTTTGCCGCCGTCCTTACAACGGGGTAAGTCGGCTGCGATACGTCGAATTCAGCTACGCTATTCATGTAGCTGAATTTGCGTATCTTAAATAGACTCCCCCCTGTAGTGTAGATGTACCCTTAGGCTGCAAATTTTATTCACACAGGTACACACACATGCAGCAATACACACACCTCCCTACAGAAAGACACACAGTCTCTTACACACATACAATGCATGCACACACTTGCCTACACAGAGACACTTTTTCATACACTTTTCCAGGGGCTGCCTAAATCACCCAGCCGGGAAGGGAGGAGGGTGGGCTGGAGGGGAAAAGATGGGGGCTGGGATGGAAGAGAGGATGGGGAGGGAAAGAGGCCAAGGACAAGAGCAGGGTGAGGGTGAGAGGCAGTGAAGGAGAGAGGAGGGGCTGTGGGGGGTATGTGGGGTGGATGGGGATGCAGGGGGAGGCAGATGGCTACAGGTGCATGAGGATGTGAGGGGCACAGGAGTGTATAGGGACCTAATAGGAGTGCAGCAGTGTATGGAGGTAAATGGGGTACAGGCCTGTGGGGGTAAGGGACATGTGGGTGGCGGCTCTGGGAGGTATGGAGGATGGGTGGGAGAGCGCTGTAAGGGGTACATGGCTGGGATGTGGGGAACAGGATGGGACAGGGAGGGATGCAATGATGAGGGATTAGGGTGGGGGGGGTTTGGGGGGATGGATGCAGTGATGGGGATGGGGTGCGGGGAGGGGAGGGATGCAGTGACAGGGGGATGGGGGATTGGGGCGGGGGGGATGCAGTGAGGGGGATGGGAGTGCAGGGGGGGTTTGGGCGGGGAGGGATGCAGTGACAGGGGGATAGGGGTGCAGGTAGGGTGACCAGACGTCCAGATAAAATTGGAACTGTCCCGATATTTAAGTGTTTGTCCCGCGTCCCGACCGATCTTGTGTCAGGACGCACTTTGTCCTGATATTTGCTTCGCTGACAGAACTCCGTTTTTTTTTTTCCCCTCTCTCCTGCTCAGCTGACACGAGCCAGCCTCCCCCGCCGGATCTGTAAGGGGTTACTACTGGCCGCTTGGCTGTGATGCCGTGATCGGTGGGGAGCCGCTGGTTCCCCCACTCCGCTCGTAGGACTTTGCCAAGAGCCTTGCACGCCATGGGGGGGCTGCGGGGCGGGGCTGGCTGGGCTCCGGTGGCTCCCGGGCACGGCGCGGGGCCATAGCAGAGCCCCGCGGTAACGTCACCGGCTCCCCAGGGCGTGTGGCCACGGCAGAGCCCCGGGGCGGTGAATCGCGGGGAGCTCTGGGGGGTGGACCCCGGAGAAGCCCTGTGGGAACCACGTGTCTGCTTCGCGGCAGGGACGGGTCTGGCTGGGCTGCCTGAGGGCCAGGCGCTGGGCTGAGCCGGCAAAGGCAGAACGGAGAGAGGCCTCGGGCCAAGCTGCTAGGACACATGCGGGGGAGGCTGAAGGAAACTGGGCATCCAACCAGTGCCTGTGGCCCCTCCTGGGGGGGGGGTTGCTACTCCTGGGCTGGGAGGTTTGGCAGGGGAGGCAGCAGGCTCCACTTGAGGGTGCTCAGAAGAGACGTTTGAGATTGTTTTCTCTCCTGCTCCGCTGGCAGCACTCGGCTTTTATTTATTTATTTATTTTTGTGACACGCACACCCCCACCCCCGGTCCCGATATTTTCTTCCTCTCATCTGGTCACCCTAGGTGCAGGGGGGTTGGGGCAGGGAGGGATGCAGTGACAGGGGAATGGGGATGCGGGGGGGTTGGGACAGGGAGGGATGCAGGGAGGGGGATGGGGATGCTGGGGGGTTGGGGCAGCAAAACATGCAGTGACGGGGGTTGGGGGGGTTGGGAGGGATGCAGTGACGGGGATGGGGATGCAGGGGGGTTGCGGCAGGCAGAGATGCAGTGAGGGGGGTGGGGGTGCAGCCCCATTCCCTGCACTCGGAGATGGGTATGCACATACCTCGAACTCCTGGGTGCCGGCAATGGGGTGACAGACAGACTGTGGTTCGCTGCAGGGCACATGCCGCAGCTTGAGCCCAGCCACGCGAGGAGAAGAGAGCTGGGCAGCAGTGGGAGAGGTGCATGCCAACGACCCCTCAACACCTGCCTGGTGCGCGCTTGTGAGTCACGCTCCTTCCTCCCCTGCCCTGAGCCAGCCAATGGGAGCTGTGCCTGTGGCGGGGCAGCACGCGGACCCCCCTGGCCGCCCCATGGCTAGGAGCTGGACATGCCGGCTGCTTCCCAACCTGGAAGCCACGCGGTGCAGCAGCTCAGCCCTGTTGTGCGGCACTGCCAACTGGACAGTCAACGGCCCTGTCAGCGATGCTGACCGGAGCTGCCAGGATCCCTTTCTGACTGGTTGTTCTGGTCGAAAACCGGCCACCTGGTCACCCTAGTCACCAAGGACGCAACAAACGACACCTTCTTAGTCAACAGACCTGTTCCCTATATGTATCACAGTCATCTATCAAGTATAGTGACAAAAATAAATAGTTACTGCTTTTTACTTCTGTGAACCCTTTAATACTAACACAGGTAAAGGAATGCAAACTGAAGTCTAGTCCTCTTTGTGCATCATGTTTATTACATTTCAATCCGTTTGAAGACAATGAGGGTGAGATTCGGTGCTGCATCTCCAAACAATGCTTGCAGACGCAGGGAAGGAAGTGTACCCTCCTGATTCCAGGCTTCTCTGGCGGCGGCAAAGGCACCCGGTGTAAATTAGGGCAGCCTGTATTGGATTGCAAATAAGTAGCAGTGCCAGTACCACCCACAGTCCTCGTAGTGCTACTCACAACATGTCTCTGGGCCAGGGTTTGCAGTGGAGCCTGTGAAGGACTGACACGCCTGTGTCAGGAGAATTATTTCTGGTTGGCTGCAGGGGTTTTACAGCCCCTGCCTAATCCAGCACTAGTGTTCAGGGGCTGACACAGGACTCACCCTGGGATTCTACAGGTGTATGTGAATGCTTAGTTCAGCCTGAACCATTATTACTGGTGATGATGTGTGAGAGGGAAAGAATCCCTCCCCCGCCGGGATCGACCCAGGATATGGATAAGGAACTATTTAATGTGCTTAGAGAAGTAATTACTAATAGAAACTGTGTAATTATGGGGGACTTTAACTTCCCGGACATAGATTGGGGAACAAACGCTAGTAGCAATAATAGGGCTCAGATGTTCCTAGATGTGCTTGCTGATCAATTCCTCCATCAAGTGGTAGCAGAACCGACGAGGGGGGAGGCCATTTTAGATTTGATTCTGGTAAGTAGTGAGGACCTCGTTGAGGAAGTGGTAGTAGGGGACAATTTGGGCTCCAGTGATCATGAGCTAATTCGGTTTAAAATACATGGAAGGAGTAACAGAATTAAGTCAAAGACTAGGGTTTATAATTTTAAAAAGGCCAATTTTAACAAATTAAGGGGACTGGTAAGGGAAGTGGATTGGGCAAACGTATTAATGGATTTAAAGGCAGAAGAAGCCTGGGATTACTTTAAGTTAAAGATGCATGAGCTGTCGGAGGCCTGTATTCCAAAAAAGGGAAAAAGATTACTAAGCAAGAGATTTAGACCGAGCTGGATGAGCGACCAACTCAAAGGGGCGATTAGGAAAAAACAGAAAGCGTACAAAGAGTGGAAGAGGGGAGGGATCAGTAAGGAAATGTACCTAAATGAAGTCAGAGAATGTAGAGATAGAGTGAGAAAGGCCAAAAGCCGTGTAGAGTTGGACCTAGCGAGGGGAATTAAAAGCAATAGTAAGAGGTTTTACAGCCACATAAATAGGAAGAAAGCAAAGAAAGAAGAAGTGGGACCGCTGAAGACTATTGCCGGAGAGGAGATTAAAGACAATCTAGGCATGGCGCAATATCTCAATGAATATTTTGCATCGGTGTTTAATGAGGCCAATGAAGGGATTAGGGATACTAGCACCACTACAGAGGGGCGTTCAGGATGGGGGATTACCGTATCCGAGGTAGAAACAAAACTTGAACGCCTTAATGGGGCTAAGTCGGGAGGACCGGACGATCTTCATCCGAGAATATTGAAGGAATTGGCACGGGAAATAGCAGGCCCGTTAGCGATAATATTTAATGAATCTGTAAACTCGGGGGTGGTCCCGTTAGACTGGAGAATAGCTAATGTGGTTCCTATTTTCAAGAAAGGGAAAAAAAGTGATCCGGGTAACTACAGGCCTGTTAGTTTAACATCTGTAGTGTGCAAGGTGTTAGAGAAAATTCTGAAAGAGAAACTAGTTGAGGACCTGGAGGTTAGTGGCAATTGCGATAAATTACAACATGGTTTTACGAAGGGCAGACCGTGCCAAACGAATCTGATCTCCTTCTTTGAGAAAGTAACGGATTTATTAGATAAGGGAAATGCGGTGGACCTAATATACCTGGACTTCAGTAAAGCGTTTGATACTGTACCCCATGAGGAATTATTGGTTAAACTGAAAAACATGGGGATCGATATGAAAATCCAGAGGTGGATAAGGAATTGGTTAATGGGGAGAATGCAGCGGGTCGTATTAAAGGGTGAACTGTCAGGTTGGAGGGAGGTTACTAGTGGAGTGCCTCAAGGTTCGGTTTTGGGACCCATTTTATTTAATCTATTTATAACTGACCTCGGAACCGATTGCAGGAGTGGGCTGATAAAGTTTGCGGATGATACGAAGGTGGGAGGCGTTGTAAATTCGGAAGAGGATAGGGATATCCTGCAGGGAGACTTGAATGAGCTTGTGAATTGGAGTATCAGAAATAGGATGAAATTTAATAATGAAAAGTGTAAGGTGATGCATTTGGGGATGACTAATAACAATTTTAGTTACAAGATGGGGACGCATTGGTTAGAAGTAACGGAAGAGGAGAAGGACCTAGGGGTCCTTGTAGACCGCAGGATGACTATGAGTCGACAATGTGACGTGGCGGCGAAAAAAGCCAATGCTGTCTTGGGATGCATTAGGCGAGGTATATCTAGTAGGGATAAGGAGGTCCTGCTTCCGTTGTACAAGGCGCTGGTGAGATCTCATTTGGAGTACTGTGTGCAGTTCTGGTCTCCCATGTTTAAAAAAGATGAACTCAAACTGGAACGGGTGCAGAGAAGGGCCACTAGGATGATCAGAGGAATGGAAAACCTGTCGTATGAAAGGAGACTAGAGGAGCTTGGGTTGTTTAGTCTGACAAAGCGAAGGCTGAGAGGGGATATGATTGCTATCTTTAAATATATTAGAGGGATTAATACAAGGGAGGGAGAAGAATTATTCCAGCTTAGTACTAACGTGGATACGAGAACGAATGGATATAAACTTGCCGTGGGGAAGTTCAGGCTAGAAATTAGACGAAGGTTTCTGACCGTCAGAGGGGTGAAATATTGGAACGGCCTTCCGAGGGAAACGGTGGGGGCAAGGGACCTGTCTGGTTTTAAGATTAAGTTAGATAAGTTTATGGAGGGAATGGTTTAATGGTAAAACATAGTAGTCAAGGAAAACCAAGCAATGGTAGGTAAATAGCATAATGGCTAAAAGGGGTCAGGATGGAGACTCTTGCCTATATGCTCGGGGTCTTACTGATCGCCATATTTGGGGTCGGGAAGGAATTTTCCTCCAGGGCAGATTGGCTGAGCCTCTGGAGGTTTTTCGCCTTCCTCCGCAGCATGGGGCAGGGATCTCTAGCAGGAGGCTCTCTGCCGATTGAAGTCACTAATAACAGGATTGGGGACTTCAGCAGCAGAGTCCAGGGAAGGGGTGGGGACGGTTTTATGGCCTGCAGCATGCAGGGGGTCAGACCAGATGATCATAATGGTCCCTTCTGACCTTAAAGTCTATGAGTCTATGAATCCATCCTGAATCATTCTGAGTTTCCAGGGTAGGTATTTAGGGGGAAAAAAGGTACTTTTAAATTGAGTATGTTCGATGTAGAAATATCTGAGAAACAACAACCATGGAAACCAACACTAACATTTTTACATTGTTACTTTGCAGAGTAATACCACCTATTTATCTACATGGTCCTTACCACCATGGTAGCGGAGTGTCTCACCAAAATGAATTAATTTATCTTCACAGTATCCATGTGACGCTGGGATGTACTATTATCCCATTTCATAGATAGATTGGGAACTGGGAGAAAGGGAGACTGAGGGAGTTGCCAAAAATCACAGCGGAAGTCTATGCCAGAACCAGAAATTAAACCCTAATCTCCTAACTCACAGTTCAAAAGCCCATCCTTCCCCATTTTGCATTTTCTAAGGTTTCATGTTGGTGAAATTATACTAAATAGGGCGGTAGCTCTGCACCTGCTCATTCAGTGCTCCACGTTCAGTTTATCTCCCAAGGGCCCTCTCTGACCTCAGGACCAGGAAGTGACCAGGAACTTCCATTGTCACTGTATCTATTGTGTATAAATGTAAGTATATGATATAGATACTGATTAGCTGCTGGAAGCAGAATAAAGACCCCTTGAAAAAGATATAAATTACAACAAAAGAGGGAGCAAATATAAATATCATATAACAGGACAGATTGGATGGCCCAGAGGATTAATCTTGTGCTAAAGTGCCTTTTACCTACAGGGCATCAGTTCAAATCTAGCCTAGGCTGGTAACTGCCATATGTTGTGACTAGGCCTGTCAATTAATCACAGTTAACATCTGCGAGTAACTGAAAAGAAAATTAATGTGTTAATTTCATACCTCTGGGTGGAGAGGGAAGCATTGGTGGCAAGGGGGCTAAAGAAGCCCAAGCCCACAGCTCTGCAGCAGGGCTTTGGAGCGGAGCGCGGACCAGTAGGTTTTTGCCCGGAGCTCTGCAGGGTGCGGGAGGAGGGAACAAAGCCCAAGCCTGCAGCTCCGTGGGTAGGACTGGAGGGAGCCCTGTGTCCCAAGGGAGGCTGGAGCCCAGCTCCCTAAGCCCCAAGCCCTGTAACCTGAGCGGAGTTGGAGCCTGGAGCCCTACAGAGCACACTCCGAGGGGGCTGAAGCCCAGGGCCCCGAGCGTATATTTGAAACTATAGAAAATGTCAAAAAATATTTAAATAAATAGTATTCTATTATCATTTAACAGGGCAATTAAAACTGTGATTTTTCACAGCCTTAGTTGTGACTATATAAATTAATAGTGTAAATGCAGTTCTTATTTGTCCACATTAGAACTGACATTTATTTTCACCTTTCTTAGAAAAACCAGCATATCTGAAGACTAAGTTACCCTTCAGTACAAGGATGAGACATATTGACAGGATGGCATAGGCTAGCGAATGTACGGTTATTTCCAGGGGTATTTTGTTTGAATAATCTCATAAGCAGTGTTCAAAATTTGCATAAAAATCTGTCATGTGATCTGATGACATCAGCGATCATCCCATTCACTGGGCAAACTCAAAACCCCAGTGCTTGCGTTGCACCTGTTCTATATCTACAAGCCTTCGCTCTCCTCAGCTGCCAAGCCAGCACCTTTCGCTTGCAATAAATGTCATTTTAAAACTTCCCATAAAGATTTTTAAAAGGTCATTTTAGAAATGATTAACATGCTGTAACTACCTGCTTGAATATCCTTCACAGTCACACCTACCCAGCTCCCTCTCTTTCTGTCTCTCCTTTCTCACTCTCTAGCTTCCCACAGCCTGTGACCCCTGCCTCCCCCTTCCATTCCTCTAGTTAATTCTGGTTTGTTCACAGGCTTTGCCATCCCTGTCCCCCCATATTAGAGCACCACACAGTCACTGATGAGTGCAGCCTCGTGACCCGTGCCCCACGGGCTGCGAAGTATCATTAAGCCCACTGTACAGGTGGGGAAACTGAGACCCTGTGCCATTCAGTGACTTGCCCAAGGTCACACATGGAGACAGTGGCAGAGGAAGGAGCAGGACACAGACCATCTCCCCCCACTCCAGTCTAGGGCCTCAGCCATATACCCCCCCCTCCACCCAACCATCCCTTCCCAGCTCCCCCTCCGTTGCTTCCTCCGTCCCCTCTCTTCCCAGCTCCCACTACCCATGCCTTCCCAGTTCCACCTCCTCTGCTCCCTCTGCTCCTTGCCTCTACCCCTTTTCCCAGCTCCCGTTCCTCTGTCCCTCCTTTCCCAGCTCTCCCTCTCTCAGCTAGGATTGCCAACTTCCTACTTGCACAAAACCCTGCCCCTGCCCCTCCTCCAAGGCCCTGCCCCCTGCTCACTCCATCCCCCTCCCTCTGTCGCATGCTCTCCCCACCCTCACTCACTTGCTTATTTTTACTAGGCTGGCTCAGGGGGTTGGGGTGCAGGAGGGGGTGCGGGCTCCGGCTGTGGGCTCTGGGGTGGGGCCAGAAATGAGGGGTTATGGGTGTGGAAGGGGGCTCTTGGCTAGGGCAGGGGCTTGGGATGTGGGGGGGTGAGGGTTCCGGCTGTGGGTGTGGGCTCTGGGGTGGGGATGAAGGGTTTGGGGTGCAGGAGGGTGCTTCGGGCTGGGATCAAGGGGTTTGGAGGGCAGGAGGGAAATCAGGGCTGAGGGATGGGGTCCAGGAGGGGGTCAGAGGTACAGGCTCCAGGTGGCACTTACCTCAGGCAGCTCCCGGAAGCAGCAGCATGTCCCCACTCCAGCTTCTACACGGTGATGCAGCCAGGAAGCTCTGCACGCCTCCCCGTCCACAGGCGCTGCCCCCGCAGCTCCTATTGACCGTTATTCCTGGCCAATGAGAGCGGCAAAACCAGCACGTGGGGCGGGGGCAGCACACGGAGCCCCGTGGCTGCCCCTATGCATAGGAGCTGGAGGGGATCATGCCGCTGCTTCCAGGAGCCGCACGGAGCCACAGTAGGCAGGGGGCCTGCCTTAGCCCTGCTGCGCCACTGATTGGACTTTTAACAGCCCAGTCAGTGATGCTGACCGGAATCGCCAGGATCCCTTTTCGACCAGGCGTTCTGGTTGAAAACCAGACACCTGGCAGCCCTACTCTCAACCCCTCCCTTCCCAGCTCCCCCTCCTCTCCTTCCTCTGTCCTCTCCCTTCCCAGCTCCCCCTCTAATAAAAATATATATGGAGATATACTTATCTCATAGAGCTGGAAGGGACCTTGAAAGGTCATTGAGTCCAGTCCCCTCCTTCACTAGCATGACCAAGTTCTGATTTTGCCCCAGATTCCTAAGTGGCCCCCTCAAGGATTGAACTCATAACCCTGGGTTTAGGAGGCCAATGCTCAAACCACTGAACTATCTCTCCCCCCCCCTTCTTCCTCTGTCCTCTCCCTTCCCAGCTCCCCTTCTCTCAAGCCTCACTCCCCAGTTCCCCCTCCTCTCCTTCCTCTGTCCCATAAGAACATAAGAATGGCCATACCAAAGGTCCATCCATCCCAGTATCCTGTCTACTGACAGTGGCCAATGCCAGGTGCCCCAGAGGGAGTGAACCTAACAGGTAATGATCAAGTGATCTCTCTCCTGCCATCCATCTCCACCCTCTGACAAACAGAAGCTAGGACACCATTCCTTACCCATCCTGGCTAATAGCCATTAATGGACTTAACCTCCATGAATTTATCTAGTTCTCTTTTAAACCCTGTTATAGTCCTAGCCTTCACAACCTCCTCAGACAAGGAGTTCCTAATGTTGCCTGTGCACTGTGTGAAGAAGAACTTCCTTTTATTTGTTTTAAACCTGCTGCCCATTAATTTCATTTGGTGACCCCTAGTTCTTATATTATGGGAACAAGTAAATAACTTTTCCTTATTCACTTTCTCCACACCACTCATGAAGTTATATACCTCTATCATATCCCCCCTTAGTTTCCTCTTTTCCAAGCTGAAAAGTCCTAGCCTCTTTAATCTCTCCTCATAAGGGACCCATTCCAAACCCCTAATCATTTTAGTTGCCCTTCTTTGAACCTTTTCTAATGCCAGTATATCTGATTAGCTGTAGCTAAATTAGCCCCCATCATATTGTATGTATAGTTGAGGTTATTTTTTCCAATGTGCATTACTTTACATTTATCCACATTAAATTTCATTTGCCAGTTTGTTGCCTGATCACTTAGCTTTGTGAGATCTTTTTGAAGTTCTTCACAGTCTGCTTTGGTCTTAACTATCTTGAGCAGTTTAGTATCATCTGCAAACTTTGCCACCTCACTGTTCATCCCTTTCTGCAGATCATTTATGAATAAGTTGAATAGGATTGGTCCTAGGACTAACCCTTGGAGAACACCACTAGTTACCCCTCTCCATTCTGAAAATTTACCATTTATTCCTACCCTTTGTTCCCTGTCTTTTAATCAGTTCTCAATCCATGAAAGGATCTTCCCTCTTATCCCATGACAACTTAATTTACGTAAGAGCCTTTGGTGAGGGACCTTGTCAAAGGCTTTCTGGAAATCTAAGTACACTATGTCCACTGGATCCCCCTTGTCCACATGTTTGTTGACCCCTTCAAAGAACTCTAATAGATTAGTAAGACATGATTTCCCTTTACAGAAACCATGTTGACTTTTGCCCAACAATTTATGTTCTTCTATGTGTCTGACAATTTTATTCTTTACTATTGTTTCAACTAATTTGCCCGATACTGATGTTAGACTTACCGGTCTGTAATTGCCGGGATCACCTCTAAAGCCCTTTTTAAATATTGGCGTTACATTAGCTATCTTCCAGTCATTGGGTACAGAAGCTGATTTAAAGGACAGGTTACAAACCATAGTTAATAGTTCCGCAATTTCACATTTGAGTTTTTTCAGAACTCTTGGGTGAATGTCATCTGGTCCCGGTGACTTGTTACTGTTCAATTTATCAATTAATTCCAAAACCTCCTCTAATTACCCTTCAATCTGTGACAATTCCTCAGATTTGTCACCTACAAAATATAAAAAATGGAAACTAGGACAGATTACAAAGGATGAATATAGGCAAACAACACAGGAATGCAGGGGCAAGATTAGAAAGGCAAAGGCACAAAATGAGCTCAAACTAGCTATGGGAATAAAGGGAAACAAGAAGACTTTTTATCAATACATTAGAAGCAAGAGGAAGACCAAAGACAGGGTAGGCCACTGCTTAGTGAAGAGGGAGAAACAGTAACAGGAAACTTGGAAATGGCAGAGATGCTTAATGATTTCTTTGTTTCGGTCTTCACCAAGAAGTCTGAAGGAATGCCTAACATAGTGAATGCTAATGGGAAGGGGGTAGGTTTAGCAGATAAAATAAAAAAAAAAACAAGTTAAAAATCACTTAGAAAAGTTAGATGCCTGCAAGTCACCAGGGCCTGATGAAATGCATCCTAGAATACTCAAGGAGCTAATAGAGGAGGTATCTGAGCCTCTAGCTATTATCTTTGGAAAATCATGGGAGACAGGAGAGATTCCAGAAGACTGGAAAAGGGCAAATATAGTGCCCATCTATAAAAAGGGAAATAAAAACAACCCAGGAAACTACAGACCAGTTAGTTTAACTTCTGTGCCAGGGAAGATAATGGAGCAAGTAATTAAGGAAATCATCTGCAAACACTTGGAAGGTGGTAAGGTGATAGGGAACAGCCAGCATGGATTTGTGAAGAACAAATCATGTCAAACCAATCTGATAGCTTTCTTTGATAGGATAACGAGCCTTGTGGATAAGGGTGAAGCTGTGGATGTGGTATACCTAGACTTTAGTAAGGCATTTGATACGGTCTCGCATGATATTCTTATCGATAAACTAGGCAAATACAATTTAGATGGGGCTACTATAAGGTGGGTGCATAACTGGCTGGATAACCGTACTCAGAGAGTTGTTGTTAATGGTTCCCAATCCTGCTGGAAAGGCATAACGAGTGGGGTACCGCAGAGGTCTGTTTTGGGACCGGCTCTGTTCAATATCTTCATCAACGACTTAGATATTGGCATAGAAAGTACGCTTATTAAGTTTGCAGAGGATACCAAACAGGGAGGGATTGCAACTGCTTTGGAGGACAGGGTCATAATTCAAAATGATCTGGACAAATTGGAGAAATGGTCTGAGTTAAACAGGATGAAGTTTAACAAAGACAAATGTAAAGTGCTCCACTTAGGAAGAAAAAATCAGTTTCACGCATACAGAATGGGAAGAGACTGTCTAGGAAGGAGTACGGCAGAAAGGGATCTAGGGGTTATAGTGGACCACAAGCTAAATATGAGTCAACAGTGTGATGCTGTTGCAAAAAAAGCAAACATGATTCTGGGATGTATTAACAGGTGTGTTGTGAGCAAGACACGAGAAGTCATTCTTCCGCTCTACTCTGCTCTGGTTAGGCCTCAGCTGGAGTATTGTGTCCAGTTCTGGGCACCGCATTTTAAAAAAGATGTGGAGAAATTGGAAAGGGTCCAGAGAAGAGCAACAAGAATGATTAAAGGTCTTGAGAACATGACCTATGAAGGAAGGCTGAAAGAATTGGGTTTGTTTAGTTTGGAAAAGAGAAGACTGAGAGGGGACATGATAGCAGTTTTCAGGTATTTAAAAGGGTGTCATAAGGAGGAGGGAGGAAACTTGTTCACCTTAGCCTCTAAGGATAGAACAAGAAGCAATGGGTTTAAACTGCAGCAAGGGAGGTCTAGGTTGGACATTAGGAAAAAGTTCCTAACTGTCAGGGTGGTTAAACACTGGAATAAATTGCCTAGGGAGGTTGTGGAATCTCCATCTCTGGAGATATTTAAGAGTAGGTTAGATAAATGTCTATCAGGGATGGTCTAGACAGTATTTGGTCCTGCCATGCGGGCAGGGGACTGGACTCTATGACCTCTCGAGGTCCCTTCCAGTCCTAGAATCTATGAAAGGATGGCTAAGGTTTGGGAATCTCCCTAACATCCTCAGCCATGAAGACTGAAGCAAAGAATTCATTTAGTTTCTCCGCAATGACTTCATCGTCTTTAAGTGCTCCTTTTGTATCTCGATCATCCAGGGGCCCCACTGGTTGTTTAGCAGGTTTCCTGCTTCTGTTGTACTTAAAAAACATTTTGTTATTACCTTTTGAGTTTTTGGCTAGCTGTTCTTCAAACTCCTCTTTGGCTTTTCTTATTACATTCATACACTTAATTTGGCAGTGTTTCTGTTTTCTATTTACCTCACTAGGATTTGACTTCCACTTTTTAAAAGATGCCTTTTTATCTCTCACTGCTTCTTTTACATGGTTGTTAAGCCACGGTGGCTCTTTTTTAGTTCTTTTACTGTGTTTTAAAATTTGGGGTATACATTTAAGTTGGGCCTCTATTATGGTGTCTTTGAAAAGTGTCCATGCAGCTTGCAGGGATTTCACTCTAGTCCCTGTACCTTTTAATGTCTGTTTAACTAACCTCCTCATTTTTGCATAGTTCCCCTTTTTGAAATTAAATGCCATAGTGTTGGGCTGCTGAGGTGTTCTTCCCAACACAGGAATGTTAAATATTATTATGGTCACTATTTCCAAGCGGTCCTGTTAATAGTAACCTCTTGGACCAGATCCTACACTCCACTCAGGACAAAATCGAGAATTGCCTCTCCCCTTGTGAGTTCCTGCACCAGCTGCTCCAAGAAGCAGTCATTTAAAGTATCAAGAAATTTTGTCTCTGCATTTCGTCCTGAGGTGACATACACCCAGTCAATATGGGGATAATTGAAATCCCCCACTATTATTGAGTTATTTATTTTGATACCCTCTCTAATCTCCCTTAGCATTTCACAGTCACTATCACTGTCCTGGTCAGGTGGTCAATAATAGATCCCTACTGTTATATTCTTATTAGAGCACGGAATTATCATCCAGTTCCCCCTCTCCCAACCCTCCCTCCCCAGTTCCCCCTCCTCTCCTCCCTGTCCCCTCTTCTCCTAGCTCCTCCTCTCCCAACCCATCCCTCCCCAGTACCACTCCTCTACTTCCTGTCCCCTCTGCCCAGCTCCCCCTTTCCCAACCCTCCCTCCCCAGTCCCCCCTCCTCTCCTTCCTCTGTCCTCTCCCTTCCCAGCTCCCCCTCCCCAGTTCCCCCTCCTCTCCTTCCTCTGTCCTCTCCCTTCCCAGCTCCCCCTCTCCCAACCTTCCTCCCCTGTTCCCCCCTCCTCTCCTTCCTGTCCCCTCTTCTCCCAGCTCCCCCTCTCCCAACCCTCCCTCCCCAGTTCCCCTCCTCTACTACCTGTCCTCTCCCTTCCCAGCTCCCCCTCACCCAACCCTCCCTCCCCAGTTCCCCTCCTCTCCTTCCTGTCCTCTCCCTTCCCAGCTCCCCCCCTCCCAACCCTCCCTCCCCAGTTCCCCTCCTCTACTTCCTGTCCCCTCTGCCAGCTCCCCCTTTCCCAACCGTCCCTCCCAAGTTCCCCTCCTCTCCTTCCTGTCCCCTCCCTCCCCAGCTTTCCTCCCACCCCGCAGTCCCCCTTCACCCCTCCCAGCAGGGAGGAGCTGCTCCTGTGAGCAGGTGCCCCTGACGGGGCCGTGACATCACTGCCGCCCTCGCCGTGACTCACTCCTCTCCCGCGAGAATCCTGCCCCCTCGTTCCCGCCCCTCCCTCCTCACAGCTGACACCCGGCGGCAGCCGAGAGACAGGCAGGGCGGGACGGGGCTGCCAAGCGGATGGCGTCACTGCGTGGGAGAGGCGGGGCGAGCGGGGGCGTGGCCTCGGCGAGTGACAGAGGGGCGGGGCGCCACAGGGTTGTCAGCGCGAGGCGAGCCGTTTCGTTTAGTGCGCGAGCAGCGGCGGGGTGGAGCGCGGCGTGTCCGGCAGGCGCGGACCGAGGAGGGGACTGCGGGGAGAGCCATCAGCGGGGGTCGGAGCGGCCCGGCGAGCGCCTCTCGCTGCGTGCGCGGCCCCGGGGAGGGGATGGCGCTGCTGGCCCTGGCCTTGGACGGACTCGCCATCTTCGGGCTCATCCTCTTCGTCGTGCTGTGGCTCATGCATTTCATGTCCATCATCTACACGTAAGTGCGGCCGCGGGGCTGGCCCGGGGTCCTCGCCGCGTCCCCCAAGGCGGCGCCGCCCAGCAGCGAGGGGGCTTGGCCCGACTGCCGCCCCTGGGAGCGGAGGTGGACTCGCCGCAGCTCCCTTCGCTCGCCGGCCCTGTACGGAAGGGGGCGGGCATTGCTGGGTGATTTATTTCCCTCGGGGAGCTTCGTGTGCCTATCGCCTGGGCAGCCTCCCTCCCCTGGTACGGGGGGGAACCGTTCTGCCCCCCCCCCCCGACACATGGCCCCCCGCTCAGCCCCCCCGACACATGCGCCCCCTGAGCGGAACCCGACCCCCACTCAGCCCCCGCCCGACACGTGGCCCCCCTTAGCCGGGTCTCCCCCCGCTCAGCCCCCCCCCGACACATGCGCCCCCTGAGCGGAACCCGACCCCCCACTCAGCCCCCCCGACACGTGGCCCCCCTGAGCCGGACCCGCCTCCCACTCAGCCCCCCGACACATCGACCCTCCCCGACACATGGATCCCTCTGAGCTGGACAGGACCCCTGGAGACATGGAGCCGCCTGAGCTGGACCCACCCCTCACACACACAACCTTCCCGACACATGGACCCCCGAGACATGGATCCTCACAAGCCAGACCCCACCTAGCCCCCCCCGACACATGGATCCCCATGAGCCAGACCCCCCACATACATGTGACATGGATCCCCCGAGCTACACCATCCTCAGCCTACCACCTCTTGACACATGAACCCCCCGCTAGCCTGCCCTCTAACACATGGATCCCCTTGAACCTGACTGCCCCCCCCACGCCCTCCCCGAGCTTTCTGCCTATTGACACCAACACACTCACACCCATAATATATGCACACCCATAACCCTGCTGCTACATCGTATATACATGCATGCTCCTATAAACCTGCCTTTTCATAACATACACGGACCAGTGAGCCTGCCCTCATTGTTTTTACACACACACACACGCCTGCACTCCCAGAATACACACACACACACACACACCCATGAGTCTCCCTCTTCCTGCCCTAACACATCTCAATTGTTAAATATGTGAGTTTGCCTTTTGTTTGGGGCTCTATTACCTGCAGTTCCTGGCCTTCGCCACCATACCTTCCTTTCTTATGTACTGATCTTACAGTGATAGGTGTGTGCTTTTCATTCTTTTTATTGTTGTTGTTGTTACATTTAAAGTGTTTGCTTGGTGGCATAGCCTTGGGGAGGGACCTTAGGTTTCTTGTGAGGGTCTCTTAGGGACAGCAGTCATAAAATGTTATGTTGAGCATTCTTTAGAAGGATGCAGACAACAGCTCAGTCTTAAATAGCACACAACATTGAACAGTCTTAATTTTAGTGATATTTACACTGACAAGGTTTCTCAAGATAATTTATAATGGCAGGGGGAATGAATACTGGTCTGGATCTGCCTAGATAACTAGCTCTGAAGACAGGTTTCAGAGTGGTAGCTGTGTTAGTCTGTATCAGCAAAAACAATGAGGAGTCCTTGTTGCACCTTAGAGACTAAAATTTATTTGGGCATAAGCTTTCGTGGGCTATGACCCACTTTATCAGACGCATGGAGTGAAAATACAGTAGGCAGGTATAAATATGTGCTGTATATTTATTGTTCTAGCTCTGAAGAGAAGAGGTACTTAAAAAAAGCTCCCTGCTACTGTTTATTTCCTTTTTTTATTATTATGATTGACCAAGCATTTCTGCTTGGGCTGTGTGCGGGGATTGATGTGTGTATTTAAAATGGGAGAGAAAATTAAGAGATGGGTTCCTTTTGAATGCAATCAGTATTGTTCAAATAAAAGTCCAAATTTACCTTATAATGACTACAGCAATGTATTGGTTACTGCAAATGGGTTTTCCTGTAGCTGTTGTAGAATATACTGTAACAGAGTATCAAAGGTTCTGCTGTTAGTAAATGATGCAAGTCTTCATTTTGTGTTTTTGTTTCATGTTATGTGGTGTTTGTGCCATCAGGGTCTCCTGTCTTGCTGTTCACTCAGCCATACCACAATTAGTTGTCTGTGAAATCCTGGCCTCAGTGAAATCAATGGCAAAACTTCCATTGACTGTAGTGTGGCCAGCAGGCCAGGATTTCATTTCTGGAATTTGTGGCTGACTGAATTATGAAAACCCACATATGAGCATTAATAATTTTATTGTAATTCAATTGCATTTTGCTTCCATATTCACTCAAGAAACCATACCTTCCTTCCTTGAAAGTTAACTGTACAGGAATGGTATGGCACTCCCCTTCGTGTACTGTTATCTGAAGTTCCTGCAGGAGCCAGATGTTTTCCCGCAAGACTCCCATCAAAGTCAATGAGAGTTCTGAAAGCAAGGGACTGTAGAACTGCAGCCTTAAACATCAAACAGGAGATAGTTTCAGTCTGTCGAACTGAAAGTTACTTAAATTGAACCTGGGAGGTTGTGGAATGCTCATAGTCTTGTTTGGACAGAGTTACATTTCTGTTAACTGTATCTTTGATTGAAGCACTCTACTGTGTTTCTCTCCTCTTTTCCCCCCGTTAAAAAAACTACAACAAAAACAAACCAACCCACAACAGCCCTTCATCCTGTAATTCTGTAGTTGTAGTCAATTGGACAGTCTTTCACTCTGATTCAACAAGATACTTAAGTACATGCCTAACTTCCAGCATGTGAATAGTCCCATTCCCATGTTTAAAGTTGCATACATGCTTAAGTACCTTGCTGAATTGGGGCCTCTTCTCTTGGTGCCTTCAGGAATTGCCAATGTAAAAGTCCTGTCAGCAGGTTTCCATTACAGGGTTTTTTGATGTGGCTTCTTTAAAAACATGTACTTGTGTGTGTTATATCCACAGGGATGAATTTTGGCATATAGGATTTGAGTCAGGGAACAGTTCTAATACACAATACACCTCTACCCCGATATAACTCGATAAAGCAGCGCTCCAGGGGGGCGGGGCTGCACACTCCAGTGGATCAAAGCAAGTTTGATATAACACGGTTTCACCTATAACACGGTAAGATTTTTTGGCTCCCGAGGACAGCGTTATATCGGGGTAGCGGTGTATTTGGTGAAGTGAAACTATCACTATTTTCTCAAATTGGAGTGGCTTTGATTTAAAAAAAATAATAATAAAATAAAAAAGAATTGGGTCACAGTGTGGCCTTTATAGCTCTTGAAATTAAATATATCATCAAAGATAAAAATCTTAAGTAGCTACTGCTGTTGTCATGGCAAATGGCCATTTTTATAAAACTACTTAATACATGTGATTATAAAACAATAATGGTATGCTAGGATCATTGAGGTAAGCCCATTCCCCAGGAAGACTCCCAAGGTTTGGCCCCCCTAACGGTAAGGGTTGAATATAGTCTGCATGTATTATTTTTAGGCAGGTTTAAAGATCTTAGCCATTTCAGTCAAGCTCCATGCAGAGTTATCTGCCATGAATCCCTTGTGCCTACCTGGAGTCTATTTGAAGTCAATAAGGACTGCACATAGGGGCAGGGGTCCGTCTACTGATCTAATGGCAGGATTGTGGCCTACCACTGTAGACTATCTAAATATGTTAATTTGAGAGCCTAAAACATGTTGCTTTTGAAATAACTTTTAAATTATGAAGCTATGTGATGCTATGAGTAGCTAAGGTGGACATATTTAACAGAAAATGAATGCATGGCAAAGGGGAAGTTAGATTCTGCAGTGTGTGTGATGTACCGAGGAAAAATGTGATTGAATGAAAATGTTGGCTGAAATAATACATACTTTAGTTCTAGGAAACCATGGAAAAAACAAGGACTAGTTCTTGATTCCCCTCCTCCCCCAGCACTCCATTTAAATTTAACGTTTTTAAATGAAGTAATGTTTTCCAATGGTATCCATTCAAAATTCTTCCAGAGTAGTGCAAATGACTCTCTAAAATTAAAAAGAAACATTTAAAATGGTGTATTCAAATTTATAGCATTCCAAGATATATGCTTAAAAAAGAACTTTTGAACCAATGAGTGAGAGAGACTGAGTAACACTGGATTTATGGTTGTACTATTTTAATGCTAATTACTTACATTGAGCTTGATAGACATTGTGTTCTTTTAACATAGATTTATTTATTTATAAACATAGAGTTAAGAAATGCCTGAATTAAGATTGCCTGTGTATCCTTAATTTGTCCCCCTTTGTCCCCGTGTATTTGCGTGATGATAGTCTTTAATTACATGATGACATACTATTTTTTTTAATTCATTCCTTCTGTCACTGTTGTTTGTAAGATGTCTGTCTCATTTGCTGCAGAAGTTGGAAGATGTGTGGTGAATGAGGCAGGGGATTGCAGGAAGAGATTAGATGGTATTGTGGTTAAGGAAATTGAATGCCACCCTGGAGAATTGGATTTTATCCTTGCCTTAGCCATAGAGTATCTGTGTGGTGTTTGGCAAATCACTTAAATGAAAATGTCCACAGTTGGCCACTCCTTTTCTGTACCCGACTTGAGATACCTGCATTTACAGTTTTGAGTTCTCAGTTCTCCTGCAACTGAGCACAGTAGGAGCTCTGATCTGAACATGCATAGTGCCATAATATGCTACATATTCTGAAAAATTGGGTCCTAGTCTTCTAAAATTGGGCACCCAAAATAAATTTGGCACATTCAGCTTTAAACTCCCCACATGTTTCATTAGTGAGGTTGGAATCTTTAGCTGCATGGCACAGTCCTGAAGCATGTAAGCTACAGAGTAACTGGTAAAAGACTATCATCTTCTGTGTGGACCTGCCTCTAGAGGGAGATGGAGACACACTTTGCCTTTGGCTTTCACAGCTGTTTTGGTAGCCACCAAAGGAATGTTGAAATTCAAGAATAATGGTTTTGATTCCAGATTATGTAGGGGAGTGATCTCTAGTGGTTACAGCCCTTCAGCTCCTAGCTTCCTCCACTCCTGTCTGATTCATGCACCTGTTCCACTCTGACCCAGCTCCCGCCCCTTCTTCTCATCTTGATCTGTTCTTGACCCTCTCCCCTCCTTGCCTTGCACCTCTTCCCCCTCACCCTTCTGAATCTGAGTCAGGCCACTTTACTCCTTTTCCATGGTGCCTGGGCACCAGCAAGGAAAGCATTGGCAGCACAGGAGAGACCGTCTTTCAGCTCAGTTCTGGTGCCGCAGCAGGCTGGCAGGGAAAATCCAGCTCATCCCCTCGTGCTCTGGGGTGGTGCACACTCTGTTGCTTTGTGTGGATGGTGCATGTGCATGTTGGTTGCAGATAGAAGCTGTGAGGGGGTGGAACGTTCTCAAAGGAGATGGAATCTTTGGATAATTTCACTGCCAGACTCCAAAGTCTCTATGGAGAATGTGTAATTTGAGATCCCTCCCCTCCCCCCAAGATTTTATAATTTGGTGAAATCTGGACAGATTTTCTTGAGGAAGGAAAAAGACTAATTTCTGTCACCCAGATGACCCCCTGCCAAATTTCAGGTCCTTGTTTCAAGGTAGGGAGGCAATTGAGCATCTCAGGGAAATGGTTGAATTTTGGGTTTTGTCCTTTTAATGACTGAAACAATTCCCTAACCTCATTCTTGGATACAGCTGAATTTTTTCCAAATTTAGACTGTTTAGGCTGAAATTTTCCATGCTTTTTTGCCTCAGACTGGGTTTTTCGGCAGTTATAAGTAACTGAAAGCAGGGTTTTATAAAGTGTCAGGTAGCCTTTACTATAGATGTTGTCACCTGTAGTATTTTCTTGCATGCTGCAGAAATTTTGAGAGAGGTGAAAGCAAGGTAGGAAGGATGGATTTATGGTTAAGGCACTGGACCAAGTCTTTAAAGACTTGCATTCAGTTCCCAGCCCTTCTACAGACTCCTTGTGTGATCTTGGGCAAGTCATTTAATATCTGCACCTCAATTTCCCATCTATAAAATGAGGCTGATACTAAACAGAAGTACTGCAAAGATAAATTCAGTAATGTTTATAAGGTGCTCAGATAAAACAGCATTGTAATCATAGTAATTGATACTACTGTTGGTGTGTATACCTAAAATAACTTAAGGGGGAAGATCTCCCTACCACTGAGATTTGATTGAAGTACAGTAGTTATCCTACTCTTAGACTAGTTAGTATAGGTATGAAACCTGGTTTATTAGTTCACTAGGCTACTGTGCAATATTAAAATATAATGGAAATACATTTAGGGCCAAATCCTGACTTCTGTAGGAAGTTCTGTTTCAGTGGAAACAGGATTTATCCTACTGTATCTAACCCTATGTACACGCTGGAGCTTACGTCGGTGTTATGTCGCTCGGGGGTGTGAATAAGCCACCCCCTAACGTAAGTTACACCAGCCTAAGTGCAATTTACAGCGCTGCAACTTTCTCGCTCGGGGTGTGAAAAAACACCCCCTTGAGTGCAGCAAGTTTCAGCGCTGTAAAGCGCCAGTGTAGACCGTGCACAGCGCTGGGAGCCACGTCCCTCGTGGAGGTGGGTTTTTTGCCACGACCACACACGCCACGTTAAAGCACTGCCGTGGCTGCGCTTGAGGCCTTTGCTACACTGGTGGTGTACAGCGCTGCAACTTGCTGCGCTCAGGGGTGTGAAAAAACACCCTCCTGAGCGCAGCGAGTACAGCACTGTAAAGCGCCAGTGTAATCTGTGCCAGCAGCGCTGCACGCTCGCGCACAGCGCTGCAAGCTATTCCCCTCGGAGAGGTGGAGTACGTACAGTGCTGCGAGAGCAGTCTCACAGCGCTGGCGGCACGACTACACTCATGCTTCACAGCGCTGGCGCGGCGCTGTGAAGTCCCTAGTGTAGCCAAGGCCTTAGTGTTGCCAGTGTAGACTAGCCCTAAGATTTGGCTCTAAACATGGCTTTGTCATAAATAACACTTTTCAGTAGTGTTGTTGCTCTGATGTTGAGGCTCAGGAATACCAAATTTAAGTATCTTTCAAATGTAATTATATGTGGCAAGAAGTTTCTCACGATGAGAATTTTTATCATTTTTGGATTGAGCAAAATTAATAGAGTTTTCTGTTAAATAGCTTATGATGTTCAGTGGCAGCATAAGTTAGGTACCCCCTCCCCATTTGTTTTGTTCTGAAGTAATGCCTATCTTAAGTTAGGTTAATGAGTTGTCTTTCGCATACCCAGAGCAACTAGCAATATATCTGCTAATTCCTTTTTGTGAGTAAGACTTAATGTTTCTGTTGGACAACGTAGATCATGAAATGGTGTTTTGCTTAATTTTGGACTCCCCAATAATGATTTAGAATACATTGGCAACACAGTGTTAAACTAACTCCAAAACAAACAGTTTCCAGAAATTGCTGTAATGAACAGAACTCTTCCTAGAAGACCAAATTGCCACTGATTTTTTCCTTCTGTTAAAACTACCGTATTGCAGCTGGACAGTTAGTTCAGTTAACAATTATTTCTAGTATTGTTGCATTGTATTTTAGGTCATCTTCTTCCATATTTAATAATTTCCCTTTCAGATGTACCAGTATGAAAATTGAAGGCTGATTTCTGCCCCACCTCCTAAAACAAATGCAAAACTAAACCAATCTATCTTTCAGGGTTAACATGCCTCTTTGCAAGGCAATAGTGTGTACAGGGTGCAGAGTAGGGATTGGTTGAAGAAGGAAGTGATATCAAATCAAACAATTGTTATATACTTGAGAATAGCATTTGATAATGGCTTCCTGTCTTTGTTTAATGTAAATATTGCAGCAGTGTGACAATTTTATAGCAAAGAACTTGCAGCTGACCTTTTATTCAATTAAATGTGATTATGGTATATTATATTCATGTTTTTTTTTTTTAATGGAACACTTCATTTTCTGGACATCTAGAATCATTTGTGCTTCCTAGAATCATGTGTCCTCTGATACTAGGGGTTTACTAGAGAAGATTATAATCTTGAGACTTTTTTCTTATTCCACAAAAATTAAAGAATTGTTAATAATTTTATTAAATTGCCTCTTTTCTTTCCACGTCATGATTCTATTTCAACTTCAGCTGTCTGTGCTCTTGTACTTCCTGCTCTATTTTAGGTGTATTTTCAGTTTTTGCAGGGGCTGGGCTGGGGTTAGTTTGTCTTGAATGTGGCTGTGAAGTCTTTGTGATTTGGTTTTTATGACAATTTAAATAACTTGAATGTTCTAGGACCAGTAGTTAAAATTGTGCAGATAGTTTTTAATAGTTTGTGCTAGCCTGGACATTGCACGTTGAATAGTCTGTGCTTTTGGAGGTGGCGTTGTTAGCTGGGACATCTTGCTCAGTGTCTCTCTGAGACTGGCTTCTGGATTCTTGACTACAGTTCCACACCCAAGACAGAGAAATAATTTGTTGGCCCAAAGTACTGTGGGATCACGGTCAAGGACAAACTTAGGCCTTTATCCTGCATTGGTAGCATATGTGCACACGCAGACTGCTGAACTCAATCATTTGCAGAATTAGGGCCTTAACTATTTTTCTGTGGAAAGAAGAATATGTAATGTCAACCTATCCTGTTCCTTCAGAAATCTTTGAAATGTCATAAATTTAGTTGAAGGAGTGATATTCCAGGATAAAAAAAGATGAGTCAGATGGTGTCACAGCATCTCCTGTCTAAGACCATGGGTGTCATGCATATAACTGATTTAGAAGCACAATGATCACTTCTCCAAAGGGAGAATGCTTTCTTTTTACCATAATTTTTGGAGTCTTAAGCCTTCTGACTCCCATGTTGTGGAAAACCTTGTTTTTTCACAGGCTGTTCAACAGACTTTACTGAGGTAGACTAACTGCATAGAGTTAGTGATCTTGACATCTCTGTGGCTGAAGTAATGTGTGACAGAAAGACAGCATGTATGAACTTTTTGAAATTTTTAAAATAAATCATTTTCAAAAACTATTCAAAGAGATAATCACATGGTTTAGATTTTGTAAAGAAAAATGGAAATATTGTCATGATTAAATTTGGGGTGTGTGGGATGTCAAATGGTGGTGGATTTAAACATTCTTTGTAGGGTTTGCAGTTTAAACTGTGCTTTGTTGTATTGGATTTAAGAACTAGCAAGTAAAGCTAAGTCTAGTTTTTCTGTCCATACTGAGTAAATGCAAAAACAAACCAATAATGAAGAGTCAGAGTTCTGAAACGTCGAGTTTAATAATACGTTAGCAAGGAAACACTTTAACCTGACATGGTTTCCATTGGCTTGTACTTTCTAATATGCAGCCACGAAGAGACAATGTTCCATAATCCATAAGGAAAGGTTAACGTGCATCCAGTCCATAAGACATCAGAAATTAGAGCAGAAATCAGTATATCTAGCAATTTGTGGATACAGAATAGAGTTGGGAGAGATGTTCCAATTAAGACCTTTTCATTCACGCAGTTTAGTAAGAGACCATGAAAGAGCTCCCAATCTAAAATCCTCTTGAATTAAGAGCAAGGTCTGAGCCTAAATTGCAGCTAAGTTTCTTGGGTCTATGGAACTATAGTGCAGCACACTGGAAATCCTGTAGCAGCTTTATTTTAAATATAAAAATGGCGTGTCCTTCATTAAAAGTGTCTAGCACAGTCAGTATAATAGTATCTATTTATTTTTGATGCTCGGTTCACCAGGTCCCCATATTTCCAATTTTCAGTATGACAAAGATATTTGTACTGATAATCCTTACCTACATTATGGAAGTTGTCAGGGGGATGAAGTAGACGGCTTTGACAGTTGGGTAGGAGGCAGATGACACCAGGGGAGGACTAAGAGAGAACTTCAGACTGTGAGATAAACACATTGGCTAGCTAGAGATTTTGCTAAAGCGTTGAACAGTAGAATAATTGAATTGTCATTTAAATTGTCGTCTTTATTAATTCATTAAGATGAAGGGGGCAGTTCATATTTTTCAGATCTTATTTCAGGTTTGCCGCAGAATCGGAGAACGCTGCATTGGCTTACTATTTCTGTTTTAAAGTTTAGTGTCTAACCATAAGCATTAAATACAATTCTGATTTTTTTTTAAAATGAAAGTTTGAGATTCTGGAACACAGATCGGTTGCAAGGGGTAGATTCTGCAGCCACAGAACACATGGGGCCCTGTATTGTCCCCTGGGGATTTCCTCTTAAGTAGGTTTTAAAAAAAACCACATTATTTTCAGTATATTGAGACAACCCTCTGAAGACACAAAAGACTTTCCTACAATTAGAAAATATGCAAGTACATTCCCTCTAGTTTTGCATATTCTGATCTGGTGAGAGCTCTAGTGTACACGAGGCTTCTGGTTCAGCCACTCTGGGTGGGTGGGGTGTCTTTTGTTTTTAACCTCCTTGTTTTATATGCTGTCAAGTGCACTTAACTAACATGATAGAAGTGCTGGGGCTCCAACTAGTTTTAATGCTGGTACAGCTTATTATATGCAACCTTACTGGTTTCTCCTGTGTCTACGTATCATACTTGATTGAACAGGGAAGAGATTTCTCAATTAAAAATCTCTGCATAAATTGTAGAGGTGGGGGGGGGGGAGGGTACAGTGTTAACTTTTTTGGAATGGGAAAATTATTAAATTGTACTAGCAATTTTTGTATGCTAAGCAGTACTTGGTAGTAAAAAGAGAAATCAAAATAAGATCAGATCTCTCTGTGCCAAGTCTCAGATTGACTAAGAACCAGAATGCCCTGCATATGTTGAGTTGTTCTGGAACAGTCTCCTTTAAAGAATACCAGCCCTATCTGAGGACTTAAAATTAAGAAATCTCTCTTCACTAAAATCCTATTCTCTCTGTGTCACATCCCCCTGTTTCCGTTTATCTTTGCACACAAGTCAGTGGATAGGTCATAGGCCTAGGAGTCAGGAAATCTGGGTTTTAGTCTCATTTGTGCTTTAACACTTTGGGGAAATCGCTTTGGGGAATAATAGCTACCTTTTGAAAAACACTCTGTTACATGGATGATAGGAATTGTTACAGCTATATATTAAATGTTAAGTAGTCTTTCCATTCTTTTCTGTTCTCATGTTTTTCCACCTTAATTCTGTATCTCATCTATTTCATGGCATTTGTCTTTTCCATGTGTTGATTTCTTGCGTTTTATTTCCAGTCTTGGCTTCAGTGCATTCCATTCAGATGTTACCTCTTTGTTTTATACCTGGGTATGTAACATGTAACAGAGGAGAATGTCGTCATAGTGGAATCATAAAATGTGACTCTGGGCCACCCTTTCTTTGTAACTGCTATGTGAGGAGGTGTTGATCAACTGTAGGAGCTATCGTTAAACAGGAACTTCTAGTTAGAATTCATCTAAGAGCCTGTTTATTTTTGAAAAAACAACCACCACCCTCACCCCCTTAAAAATAGCCTGGTTGTGGCCATTTGATCCTGGAAAATAGCCAGAGCGGCTGTTTGTGCTTTGTGTTGCAGAAGTTGGATTCCTTGATGCTGTCCTCTTTCTAACTCTTCTGTAGTCATCTCTGTAGGATGGGATACAATAGGGAAAGTTTACCTCCTTCTCTTCTGCCTCCCCTTCCCCCCCCCCCCCCCCCCCCCAATCTTAACTACCCATTTGAAGCAATTGAAAAGAAAACTATGGAATGAAGACCAGAGATCTGGGAACTTCACAACTCTCAGAAAATATTGTAGGTTAAATCATCACTTTGGACTCGAGGCATCATGTGATACAATAATGACCTCTGCATATGTTTTTTTCCTTAGTTGCTCTTTTATCGCTAGAACTAATCTTGCGTCTGAGAGAATTCTGCACCAAAAAAATAAAAATAAAAATTTTGCACACAATATTTTAAAATGCTGCATATTTTATTTGTCAGTAAATAAATACCGAGGCTCCAGCGTGACAGTGGGGAGCACAGGCCACTGGCTGCATGGAGGGAGATCACCCTGCAGCCCACTCAGTGATGAGGCTGCACCTGACCCTGACACAGTGCAAGGACTGGGCCCACCCCAGAAACTCCCCAGGGCCCTTCCTGCTCCTCTGCGCCAGGCACACCAAGATAGCAACCAAGAGGGAAAGAGGCTTGCACACACACCCAGCCCTGATCCCCGATTCAGGTAGACTCAGCCTGGCAGGATCCAAGTGTGGGGGGGCTGTAGGTGTGGGGTGAGAGGGTTCTGTGTGGGGCAGTCTGAGTGCGGGCGGTTTGGTGGAGGATCTGGGTGCAGGAGGGATCTGGATGCACAGGGGCTTGTTATGGGGTTCTGGGTGCAGCAGGAATAAGAATCAGTAAGGGGTCTAGGTATTGGGGGATGGGGCTCAGGAGGGGGTTCTGGGTGCTGGGGGAGTGGGGTTCTGGGGTGGGGTTTGAGTGGAGGGCTCAGTGGGTGGTAGTCTGTGTACAGGGGGTGAGGCTTGGTGGGGATGCTGGGTGCAGGGGGGTGAAGGTTGGATGGGGGAGGGGTCTGTGTGTGTGTGTGTGGGGGGGTCTGGATGCATAGGGGTTGGGTGGAAGGGGGAGCAGCTCCCTGTACAGTGAGGCCTCCCCCTGTGGCTGAGGAGTGATGGGGGGCAGGAAGGGAGCTTCCTGTAGCCAAAAGAAGTTTCGGGGGGTGGGTCTAATCTGACCCAGCCACTACTTACAGGGAAAGAGGAGCTGAGGAGGGGCACATCACCACTCTTGTGGCTTCCCTTTTGTTTCCCCTTCAGAAAGTCATTTTTCTTCAGGGACACAAAGATCTGCAGAGGATATAAATTCTGCATGTGCGCAGTGGCACAGAATTCCCCCAGGAGTAATTTAATCTAGGTGCATTGAAAATGAGCTGATGTGGCCAAGGTATTATACTCTGAGAATTACCCCTTGTAGGGATAGGGGAGTGACCAGATCGGTTTGAAAACAGCAAACAGCTGGTTTGAGGGTGTTCTAAAGTTCAGCAAGCAGCTTTGTAAAAGTGATATGTTCTAAACGCTTACAGTCTGCAATTTACAGTGGAGTTTCCTGGAATCTAGAAATTGCTATAAGAAAAAGAGCATGGCAGACCTTCAAGGTGGCATGACACAGCATTTCTATGCCAACAGAATTTGTTGGAAAGCATGGTGTAGCAAAATGAAAATTAGTAAAGTTGAAAAGGAAATAGCTGGTAGTGTAACTATATCATTGCAAATAGTCTTTCTCTGCTTGGGAAGCAAAGCTAGATTATCATTATTAGCATGAGTGCCAATACATAAGGCATTGATGCAAATGTTGCCTACCTCTTCTGCCCTTCCCCCTTTCAGTGAAAACCAGCCAACTAAACAAACCCTTTGTAGTGCAGCTACCAAGTGTACTGAGCGATTGATTACTGTATTTTGAATCCTGGTTGGATCCAGTGGACTTCAAATAGAATTAGATATAAAGGCCATTGGGCAATTTTCTATAAAACAGTCACATGTATAGGTTATTAAGGCAGAGTTAATGTTGTGGGATATTGAAACTTAGAATTAGTAGCCACCTTCATTCCCAAGTGCAGAACTATTTTGCATAATCAGTTCATTGATGAAATTCTGAATTCTTTACAAATACGTCTTATACTGTCCCCACTTTTCACTGTGAAAAGCAGCTATTGCAGTTAAGCAAAAAATTCTACAAAAAAGCCATCCTTAAGCAAATTCTGAAGGTAATTTCAAGTTATGGTATTGAATGTGCATTCCCAATTCAGTGCTCTTTATTCCCTGGCCCCGTGACATAGTGCATTTTATGAGTGAGGTATGTTAAAAGTACTACATATGTAACTCTGGAAAGACATCACTTTGTTGTCAGGTGCCTTAGAGATACTTAAGAATCAATATCTGCAAAACTTCCAGACCTTATGCTAGTAGTAGTAATATCTTGACATTAGTCGACAGATGCTTGTAACTGTTCTTTAAAGATTATTTGCCAAGCATGATGAAACCATCTATATTTGGGTAAAAAGCAACAGAGGGTCCTGTGGCACCTTTGAGACTAACAGAAGTACTGGGAGCATGAGCTTTCGTGGGTAAGAACCTCACTTCTTCAGATGCAAGTCTTGCATCTGAAGAAGTGAGGTTCTTACCCACGAAAGCTTATGCTCCCAGTACTTCTGTTAGTCTCAAAGGTGCCACAGGACCCTCTGTTGCTTTTTACAGATTCAGACTAACACGGCTACCCCTCTTATATTTGGGTAGTTTCTGAAGGAATAGCATAATCCTGTAATTAAAAACTCTCAAACATTTTTAAAGTATCATTATTAAGGGCATGTGGGTTACTACTTCAGCTGAAAGACTTAGCAGCCATTGTGCTATGGCAAGTTTCTTATATTTGTCCCAACAATTTTTCCCATTTTTATGGAAAGAATGTTCTGTTAGACTTAAAATGGGGATGTTAATTCTAGACTTTTTTTTGTTGGGGTGGCTTGAGTAACATTTAGAAAGAGAACGAGGAGTACTTGTGGCACCTTAGAGGCTAACAAATTTATTTGGGCATAAGCTTTCATGTCTCTAAGGTGTCACAAGTACTCCTCTTTCTTTTTGCTGATACAGACTAACGCCTACCACTCTGAAACCATTTAGAAAGAGGGAATTCATTGTGTCTTGGACTGGACAGTGGTATCTTATTACCCAGGAATCTGCCCTCAAAAGCGTTTGTCATTTTTCACACTCGGAAAAGGAAAGCTACTTTAGAGTCAGCAAGATGAATAGTGGTACCGTCCATGGGCTAAGACGGGGGTTAGGATAAATGTTGCCAATGTCATTACAATAACATACCCAGTAGTGGTGTTTTGAGGCTGCTAAATGTTTCAAGTCTCCTGACTCTTAATCAGAAAATCACAGAACAAACCAAGAGGGATTTCAGTACTCCGTGCAAATGAATATAAAGTGTTAGGTACACTATGCAAGCTTCATGAGAGGATTGTTTTCCATTATTCAACTGGTTTTGAACTGTACTTGTCAAAAACTTGAGTTGTCATGAGAACTGCTGCCGAAGAATGAATTTGCTTAAGTTGGAGAAAAAAACAATTACAGAAGATCTATTGTTCTTGTTTTCTTTGATGGCTTAAAAAAAGTCTTTCCCATCCCTTGGTTTTTCTTTCTGAACTAAGTTACCCATTGAGAAAGGGATAACATACTTGTTTGAAACACTGTCTTCTCATGTGTTGGACTACAGTGAAAGTGATTAGAAAACAACAAATTAAGGTTTTGTGTGCAAAGTTGCTATGGAAAACAGCAGATGTCCTCAGATTCAATTCTGCGGTCACCTGATTGACTTGGACATTTGTACTCATTCTGTGACTGAAATTCAGATAACGGCGAACAGGTCAGGTAATTGCTGCAGCGTGGCAGGAGTTACTTGACGCTCCCCTCTCCCCGAAGCAATGAATGGTATTGGGGAGGATGGGTTTACAGGACACCTGTTGGCAGCAAATGCTGCTCCAGTAAGTTACCACTTCATGGGATTGACAGGGTGACTTGCACAAAAAATTAGACACTTCAAAACTAGAAAAGATCTATCTTTCAGACACTGTGAAACTGTTGTTGAGCAGTCAGCAAATGCAGCACCCATGGTGAACTTCCAAGCATACAGAGCAAACCGTGTATTACATTTTGGACTGTAGCTTTTTCAATATGGAGAGTCATGCCAAGCCTTTGGCTTTGCGAATAAGCTGTCCCAGAGAATTTGTAGATGTGGTATAGACTTTTGTCAAAGACCTGTGGCGTCTATTTCAACTGAATGCTTTAGAGACTGATTATACAGGTATCAGTAAAGTACTGTATATTGGCTCTGGAGAAAAGAGAAATGACAGAATTACCTCTGGCAGAGGGAAAGGCTATTTGTTGACATAGAAAAATGATGAAAAGCTGAGCTGTTCTTACAAAGCACTCACTCCACACTGAGGAAAATATCTAATTCATAAAAAGAAAACTAGTAACCATTGAAGTTAAAACGTAAAACCTAAATTCCCAGAGAATTACAGTAATGTGTGCACACAGTGTTCTTGGAATGAAGCCATTATTGTTTATTCCCAGATAATAATATTCCACAATAGGCACTTAGGAAATACTCCATTATGGAAGGAGAGCAAACTTGGTACAGCCCTTGGTACAGGCTCTGAGAGTTGAGGAAGGTGGAAGAAGGTAAATACGTACTTTAGGTATCCTATCTAAAGAGAGAAGAATGATAGCTTTGTGAGTACTAATTTAAAACAAAAAAATATAGCAAGCTTAAAGAATGTTGTCAACTTTACCCTTACAACAGCAGTTCACCACTACATATCACAAGGAAATGTTAGCCTTTAAATTTGATTAGAAATAACTTGATATATAGCTAGCTAGCCTTGTGATAGTGCCCAAAATGCAACAGCCATGTTCTCAAACTGTTAAGAAAAACACCACTCTGGTCTCAAAGAGCTTAAAGTTTTAGACCTAGAACTTCATAGCTTTTTACAGTTAGCAACTTTTTCCCCCTTGTAAATCTCAATGTCTTTCATTCATTCATTCATTCATTCATTCATTCATTCATTGCAGTCAAAGGCAATGGGTAGCCCTATTATGGCTAACTTAATAGATGTCAGTTCTCATAATTGTAGCCTAGTGGGTAAGTGTCTGTCTCATATTTTAGAGAAAGCACGTTCAAATCCAGGTAAGTGTCTACTGCACGCTTTTCTATAAATGTGACTTAGTTTAAATCTTGTTAACATTCTAAAATGCCCAAAACCTGATCCAGAATACTTGTAAAAAATTTAATATTGCCTAATCACCCCAATTGTCTTCACTCTTCTCTTTCAATAGCTACTTTTTAACAAGCCTGTTCTTATATCTCCTAGAGTGTTTTTATGCCATATTTCCAATAAACTTTAATACCTTTTAATTGTTTTTATCATTGCCAATTCAAACAAATTACTACATTCTGAAAATGACAAGCTTTCCCTAGCATGAGCAGTTCATATCTATTGTATAAAATATTTCTTAACAA
This sequence comes from Chrysemys picta bellii, assembly GCF_011386835.1. Classification (NCBI taxonomy): domain Eukaryota; kingdom Metazoa; phylum Chordata; order Testudines; family Emydidae; genus Chrysemys; species Chrysemys picta. The sequence goes on from NC_088796.1 coordinate 118,673,070, forward strand.
ACAAACAAATCTGTCTTTTTATTCTTGTGCTACATAACTGGGAAAACCTGTCTGTGTGGTTATTAGCATGGAAGTCGTCATGGCATTTTAAAATCACTGTAGTACTGTAATAGTAGGGCTGTCTGTACATTCATGGTACTGACAGTAAGCCATGAGGCTTGTACTAGTATAGTGTGCTTCAGTCTCTTTATCATCCAGAGTGCACATGCATGCTTTTTACAGTAATATTAGCAATAGAGTAACTTTTCTTCCAGGAAAGAAGCTGCCTCTACATATGCCTTCTGTTTCTGTTCCTCTCATGAGGACCCTGTCAACATTGCAAGCCTGATGCCCCTCATAGATATGGTATCCACAGCACCTCCTCCATGTACTATTATATCGGGAACTTACTTTCATAATTATCACAAGGATCTGCAATTTATCTTGTACTTTGGACCACCTCGTTTCCACTCTGCTCTAATCTATCCCGCTACTCATTGGAATAGTCCAAACAACCACCACTTTGTTTTAACCTGCCCCAGAAATATTTCTTCCTTCTCCCTAAAATGTGTAGTTTCCCCTGAAAGTAGCCTCCCCTTTGCCCCCCCAGGCCAGGTCATCCAAGATTGAGTCCTGGGCCACTGTTGACTTTTTTTGTCCTTAAAAATAACTACCTCAAAGCTAGGTATCTCGTGGTCCCGTAGGGCTAGAAATTTGAAATTTATCTCAGTGGAAAAAAGAGTAATTTGCAGTTTTATAAAGGAGACACAGCACTTTCTTCTAGCTGTGGAAGAACATGAGACACAGGAATTCAAACTCATAACAGTTTTATGTACAAAAAGGTGACACAGGCCCAAGATTGAATCCTGCCTGTTTGGGGCCTCGGGTAGAAATACTCTTTTGGGGGGAGGGGAAGAAATCCGTGTTTGAGGTACGGAGGAAGAAATCTTATCTGGCTGGTTTGTGGTGATGACTGTTCAAAGCTGCTCTTGGGCTGGAATGTTGACATCCTGGGATATTAATTAGTAGGCAGGCAAAGATGCAGGATAATCTTTTTCACGTGGTTATTTTCTCCATGTGCATGTGTGTAAGTAACACGGGCAGCCACCTCCCGTGATCCCACTCATGGCCAGAAGGCTTAAAAGCACCCTTCCTCTATTTCCTGCTCCCCTTCCCCCCCCAGGTACTTTAAGAACTCACTCAATTCAGAAGTATTTCAAACAGTCTCCCCTTGGGGTCAGATTTGAGTCTTCAGGTGCATACTGGCACTCTGGGCCTCGACCCCAGTTCACTGTCTTTCCTCATAATCCAAAATAACACCATGGTCTTTCAGAAATAGAACACAAACTCAGAGTCTTCATCCCAATTTCAGATGGGCACGGTCCCACTTCCTTGAGGTACTGTCTTTCTGCTTCCCAGCATATTCTGCCTTTAGTTTGCCCTTTTCCACAGGCCTTTCCAGTCTCACCCCTGCTTGGACAGGGTGGCTCTCAGGCCTCCCTGCCTGTAGAACTGTCATCACGCTCTCCTGCTTCTTGAGCTTTTCCCCCACTGACTGAGGGCCCTGCTGAAGCTTTCTTGCTTCCTGCAATGTGTACAGACAACTAATTTCCGGGGTTTCCCCTACTTCATTGCAATATCCTGCTCCTTTTGTATGGGAATCACATAATTCCTCTCAGGTGAGGCTCATCCTGTAATCAGCATTGGCTTAGCTCCAGGCTCTCCAGCCATCCTATTCCATTACACTGTATGTAGTCCAATGTTCTCCATAGCAATGTTTCCCCCCTTCATTATTTGGGATCTCTTCTTTCTTTCTCTTCTATCTTTCTCCCACTTCACAAAATCTCTCGTCCTTTTCATGACCCTTCCTTCTTTTATTAAAACTATTTCCCACTCAATCTTCTTTGCCCCCTTCTCCTTCTCTGGGTCTCCTGTCCTCACTTGTCCTTGCCTCCTTCCTCCTCCAAATGTGCTCTCCCAGCACCATTTCCTTTCCTCATCTACCTTGTTCTCCACCTTCTAATTTCCCTGAATCTGCCCCGGTGTCCTTATTCTTGTGTTGCGAAGCATCTGCCACTCTGTTCTGTCCTGAATGCTCTTCGTTCTCTGGCTCCTTATTTCCCCTCAGTACTGTCTCCAGTTCTCCCAGGGTTCTCTTTCGTCACAGTCAAATTGTCCCTCCCTACCAGACTCTTCTTTGATCTCCTCAGGCTCGGTCTTCCCTTACCCTAGATTATTAATAATAGATACCTATAGTTGGTGTAGAATGGTATAAGATAGCTTTGTGTACATATCTGGCCCATAGTCCAGGAGCCTTTGACCCCGCACCAGGACCAACTGGGTTCTGAACTGCATATGGAATGTCTACAATACAATAAAATGCATGCAGCTGGCTCATGTCAGCTGACTTGGGCTCATTGGGCTTGGGCTGTGGGCCTATAAATTTTCAGTATAGATGCTCAGGCTGGTGCCTGGGCTCTGTGACCACCCCCACCTCACCCCGGGGTCTCGGAACCTGGGCTCCAGCCTGAGCCTGAAGATCTGCACTGCAGTTTTATAGCCCTACAGCCTGAGCATGAATCAGATGACATGGCCAGCTGTGGGTGTTTTCTTGCAGTGTTAGCATTACCCACAATGGCTTCGAGATGAGCCTCCTGGGAGCCTCTTGATCCTACTAGAGATTGACATCTGCAATTTCTGCAGTAAATGAAGCAAGAGATGACAGCCTTGCTTATTACACCAATCTTATTTGTCCCCTGAGCATCATCCATCTTGTGCACTGAATAAGGAGGCAGGGGCATTTGGGGCGGGGGAGGAATAGTATGTGATCAAGTATCTGAAGAGTGTGTCATCATGCATACACACAAAGCGGCAGAATTAAAGTTATACCGGAAATCTTAATTTTGGCACTTACTGACTTTTGAGTGGTTGTCTATGCAACCATAATATTCTTTTAACATTATTTTTCTATGATCTTCACAGTAGCACTATGAAGTCAGTCACTTCCTTCTAAAACCTTGAAGATGGGACTTTGGTTTTTGAACACCCGCGTGAAGTGGATTACTTTACCACTTTTGCCATCTACACAGCAGCTGACTGTCATTGTCAACACTCTCTTGCTTCTGCTGTAGATATTAAAAAAAAAAAAAAAAAAAAAAAAGGCAGGGGGAACAGGGTTGAGAGTGGGTCATACACCTAGGCTACACTGGCTTTTTGTCATCAAAATTTTTTTCGTTCAGGGATGTTTAAAAAAATACACACCCCCAAACGATAAGTTTTACTGACTAAAAGCGCCGGTGTGAACAGCATGTTTTAGCGGCATGGCTCTGTCGCTAAAAGCTGCGTAATGTAGCCATAGCCATAGTGTCTGAAAGGTAGGTGACCCCCAAGGGCACTAAACCCTATAGTGCAATCCTGTGCCATTTTCTGAAACCATTCTGGGTTTTTTTGGATTATTACTATTCTTGGCATAATGTGCTAGTAGATTTCCAGAGGGTCTCATATACACAGCTTTTCAAAGGAATTTGGTCAAGGTAATTGTATACAGTAAAACTCTAAAAACAACAAGGAGTCCAGTGACACCTTAAAGACTAAGATTTATTTGGGCATAAGCTTTGATGGGTAAAAAACCTCACTTCTTCAGAGGCATGGAGTGAAAATTAAAGATACAGGCATAAATATAGGCACATGAAGAGACGGGAGTTGCGTTACAAGTGGAGAATTACTTGCGAACACTGGTTCGCCACTTGTATGGTAACTCCCTTCTCTTCATGTGCCTATATTTATGCCTGTATCTGTAATTTTCACTCCATGCCTCTGAAGAAGTGTGTGTTTTTTTTGTTTGTTTGTTTTTTTTACCCACGAAAGCTTATGCCCAAGTAAATCTTAGTCTTTAAGAGTCATCGGACTTCTCGCTGTTTTTGTGGATACAGACTAACACGCTACCCCTCTGTTACTTGGCAGTAAAACTACAGTAAAACTACAGTATCCTTGTTACCTGATGAAATAAAACTCTACTTAAAGCTTTCCCCCTACCCCACTGTGCTGTTTACTTTCTATATTTTTTGCTCAGCTTGGACAGTGAAGTAAACAAGTCATTTTCACCCTTGTTTGTAGTCCATTTCTCTTCCTGATTCTTCTGCTGAAATACTGGTGTTCTCCGCGCTTTAAGGGAAAATGTAGATCTCAAAAATCTTTTTTTCTTAAAATTAAAAGGCTGGGTTGCTGTTCTAACACACTTCTTACTAGAAGACAAACTTGTGGAAAATAGGTTTAGCTCTCCTGTAAAATTTCTGTGCTCATTTTTCATGGTGTTTGTTGCCTTTCTATTTAAAACATTAACTGGTAAGTTACACTATTGCAGCTTTCAGGCTGTGAAATTTAGACATAGTGTCACTATGTAGTTGAAATGTGTTTTGATGTAATTATTTCCCCTAGAATATGCCTACCCTTATGAAGTGTGTAGCTTGGTTGCCATGTGTCGTAAAACTTCACAGAAATAGAGTTCAAATTATAACATTTTAACTCCCATTAATAGCTCAGTCTGACATGCTTTGATCCTCATTTCACTCTGTTGCTTTAAAGGGACACTGACTAGATTGTGATAACAATTTTTTGTTAGAAGTAGTTTCAAGTGCACATCTGCTGTAGAGCCCCTGCTTTTTTTAAATTCTTACAGCTGTGTGATCATTTATATAAATAGCTTTTTTTTCCTCTCTTGCTGTGTGAAAGACCCATACAAACAGGGGAAACTGACTACACAGAAGAGCAGAGAAACTGATTAGATAAAATCAAATGCATAAAATAAACTAGTGTCAATATTTTTCAATGTGACTTTTTCTAAGTTAATATTGTGAACTACTTGGTGTTGAGACTGATTGATTCAAGGGAGGATTGAAACTAACTAAACTAACTAGATCAAAGATGTGAGGTTTGGTGTGTAGTTTACTTGTAAGACCAGAAATACTTTCAAAGATAGCTTGCGGGCGCTCTCTATCTATCTATCTATCTATCTATCTATCTATCTATCTATCTATCTATCTATCTATCTATCTATCTATCTATCTATCTATCTATCTATCTATCTATCTATCTATCTATCTATCTATCTATCTATCTATCTATCTATCTATCTATCTATCTATCTATCTATCTATCTATCTATCTATCTATCTATCTATCTATCTATCTATCTATCTATCTATCTATCTATCTATCTATCTATCTATCTATCTATCTATCTATCTATCTATCTATCTATCTATCTATCTATCTATCTATCTATCTATCTATCTATCTATCTATCTATCTATCTATCTATCTATCTATCTATCTATCTATCTATCTATCTATCTATCTATCTATCTATCTATCTATCTATCTATCTATCTATCTGGATTTTCTTTTTGCAGACGTCTCCACCTCAACAAGAAAGCAACAGACAAACAACCCTATAGCAAGCTTCCTGGTGTCTCACTTCTAAAGCCATTAAAAGGCATAGACCCTAACCTCATCAACAATTTAGAGACCTTCTTTGAACTGGATTATCCAAAGGTATGTCTGAGTTCACTTTTTTCAGAAGTTGAATTGGTGGCCTGTGCTAGAGCTATCAGAGTATAATGTGAATTTTGTATCTTACACAATAGATGGAGACAAACAACTTACGTACCACCTTATGTATTTCATGACATCTGTTTGTTACCTCCCTTGTTCCTGATATCTCAGCTACAACATCCCTACTCATTATTCTGTCAAACCATCTTATCTTGTGCTAGATTGGGGTGTATTTGTACTATAGCCTTCTGCAATATAGTTATATAACTATTTCGTGTGAACTAAACTAGCAACAGTTTTGCCAAGTTTATGTACCAAACAGTGTACTTGTAAGCATTTACTTTAATACTTGGCCTGACTTTGATTTACAGCCTCTGGTTCAGGACTCAAATCTTGCACCATGCCCAGTGCTTCAGGCTCTCTCTCTACTATGTTCCCTGCTGCTGCTGCTTTCCCCCCCTCCAACTCCCCCAAATGTGGAGGATGTTTACCCATCATTTTGGTAAAGCATAATGTGTGAACTGAAAATGACCCAGTGGGCTAAACACTCTTTTATGGCCACCTTATGTTGCCTCTTTTGTCCCATTTGTTCTTTGGTTTCCCCTTTTTTCATACAACCAATAGACATCTCTTCGTTTTTAATTGTTTTTAGTTTTATATAGTGGGCCTGGGAATGTTAGGTTTGGGACTTGAATTGAGAAGTGTAGTCTTAGAGTTGTTCTGAAATACTGGGATAGGCATTATTACATTGTGTTTTACAATGCTATGTATATAAGAAGTAAAACAGAAATTTTGTAGTGACATTACAAAGGAGGCTTTGCCGGAACTCCCAGTGGGCGTAAGAGGCTGTCTGAGGATTCCTTTCCAGGATCAGGCCTTCAAACACTTTATTCCGCAAGTACTTGGCAAAGTGCCTTAAGTTCTGCAGGAAAGGGACTAAATACAGCATTGCTCCTGCAAGCTGCATTGTTGGGAACTCAAGTTTTTTGTGAAAGGCAATGTAAACACAATAGCTGGCTTCAGTCTTATTGTAGTAATAATTGAAAGAATATTTGATAACTTGTAGCCTTAAAAAATATCCTTAATATTTTGGGGTTCTTAAAATGTAATTGCAAAATAAATTTGGCTTTCTTCAGTGTGTGTGTGTGTGTGTGTGTGTGTGTGTGTGTGTGTGTGTGTGTGTGTGTGTGTGTGTGTGAGAGAGAGAGAAAGAGAGAATCAAACATTTAACTTTTCCTGTACAATAATGATGTTTGATTCCTGCATAAAAATACCTTTCCAGTAACACAAAAGAAAATTCTTTAATGTTTTACAAGTACAAAAATGTTCTCTGGGGCTGACGGCTATGTTTTTTCAGAAGTACTGATGGTATACTCTAACCACAGCATTCTTCACTGATAATGCAGTACTTGTAGCTATTGATGTGTAAAAGCAAATCCTTCAGTTCTGTAACACTGCTTCCTGTGTCAAGTTTTGGTAGAGTTTTGTAGACTGTAACTATTTCCTTATTTTAATGAGTTGTACACCCATTTGCATCAAATCTTGTTTTACTAGTATGAAGTGCTCCTGTGTGTACAAGATCATGATGATCCAGCCATCGATGTTTGTAAAAAGCTCCTTGGCAAATACCCGAATGTTGATGCTAGATTGTTCATAGGTAAGTAATGCAACTGCATGGCACAATTCATGCCTTTATAAATGGATCGTAAAGAAGCTAACAGGAAAAAAATGTGTGGAGTCTTCTAAACTGGGAAACCTGTATTTGTCTGTGGATGCTGGTTCTGTAGTAGGACAGCCTATTCGAAGGCAATGTAAGCTTGTCATCGACATCCTGACGCCAATTAAAAAAACAAACTCCAAGGAGGATAATTTGTGCGAATTAATATTAGCCACTCTCTTCTACTCCAGAATCACTCCTCTCAGCGCTAGGGCTGTGCAGCTTATCAATTACTTCAGCCTTAAGACTGCAAAAAACAATTGTGCATTGGACCTCGATGCCAGTTGGCTAGGCCTGAATACCCAGAACTGATTTTAGAGTGTTACCACGTACCTTCATGATAGTAGGTCTGCTCCTAAGACATTTTCCTACTCTACACACTTGTAGGATGGGCCACCTCCTCTCCTCTACGTGCCTTGTGTTTAAAGGAGGGGAAAGGATCTTTAGTGCCCAGAATCTTTATTGCTCTCCCTGCCTAACTTTGAACAAACTGAATGATGTCTGGTACTCAGCTAGGGACAAAAATGCTGAGATGGTGGTTATTTTTATGTGTATTACCATAGTGCCTAGGCACCCCAGTCATGGACCTGGACCCCATTGCACTATCTGCTGTACAAACACAGAACAACAAATTGGTCCCTGCACCAAGGAACTTTTAATTCTATTCTCCCACCCAAACAAACAAACAAAAATCATACCCAAGAGAGTCATTGCCATATATAATATCAGTTGAGTTGGCAAACTCAGGAGAAGGGGACTCTAACCTCTTAGAATGCAGTTTCTGAGCCCCAGCAGATAGCTGTTGTATGTACAGGGCCCTTAGTGTGATAAACAGTAATTTAGTGAGCTTATAATATTGTCTCTTCGATACAAAATTTAATAAAAATGTTCTTTGGAAAAACTACAGTATCTGTTAATGCAGGGGTGTCAAACTCAATTGCACAGGGGGCCAAAACTCAAAACTCGCGGGCCGAACAGTATAACCATTTATTTAACAGACTAAATATTTATGTTTTTTAACCATTAATATGAACCAAAATACAGGATATCATTCCAAAATAAATACATTTCAACTTAAAATATTTTGCTCTTCATAAAAAAATATCCTGTCAATACAATACATTCAAAATCTGTACATGCTGGAATATTAAAAAATCTGAAAATATAAATAAAAAATTGAATTTAAAGCAAAAGTATAATCATAACAAATCATAACATTCCATTTTCTTGTCCTATTTAGTCAGAGCCTGATACTTGGAGTCTTTCCTTTGCAACAAGTTCATTTATGTTTGGGGTTAGGTTCTGTGTTGTGAAGATTCTCAGGATCGATTGCAGGTGTTCATCAGTGAGGCGACTCCTGTGTGACGTTTTGTTAATTTTCATCACAGAGAACAGCTGCTCGCACAGATATGTGCTGCCAAACATGGACAGGATTCGAGCCGCATGTTGGCGGAGCTGCGGCATCGCTTCAGGAATGAAGCGAGTGAACTGTGCTGGCCCCGCAGTGTCGTACTTTGCCTTCAGTGTCCCGTTACATTGCAGTTCTATCAGCTCCATCTGCATTTCTACAGGTGCGGTTTCCACATCGACTGCAAATGGGTTGCGAAGCAGCTCGAAGTTACTTTTCTGTGCCTCAAAGTCACTGAAGCGCCGTGCGAACTCAGTGCGCAGCGCGCTGAGTTTTTCAGCAAAGGTGGCATTTGGGAAAACTGTGGCACTTTCTTGGTTCCGTATTACTTGGCAACAGGGAAAGTGAGACAAGTTGCATTGGTGCATTTGTGTCTCCCATAAGCGCAGCTTCACTTGAAATGCCTTCACTGCATCATGCATATCGGTTATTATGTGCTCCCGTCCCTGGAGTTGAAGGTTTAAAGCGCTAAGATGCGACGTTATGTCAGCCAGGAACGCCAACTCACATTTCCACTTTTCATCCCGCAGAACTGTGCAGTCTTTCCCCTTACTGTCCATGAACTGGCAGATTTCCTCTCGCAGCTCAAAGTGTCTTTTGAGAACTTTTCCCCGACTTAGCCACCGGACCTCCGTATGATATGGCATATCGCCAAACTCGCTATCTATTTCCCGCAGAAAAGACTGGAATTGGCGGTGATTTAAACCGTGGGCTCTGATAAAGTTGACGGTTTGTGTTACAGTGTTCATCACATGATCCATTTTTAGGACTTTAGCACTCAGCGATTCCTGGTGTATGATGCAGTGATACACTGTCAACTCACCGGCACAGTTCTCCTCCCGCATCTTTGAGCGCATCCTTCCCACCAGTCCATTTTTTTCACCACACATAGCAGGTGCGCCATCTGTTGTAAGTCCAACGAGTTTTTCCCACGGCAGTTTCATGTCGGTTACACTTTGAAATACATTTCCAAAGATGTCTTCTCCTTTCGTTGTCCCGTGCATCGATTTAATGTCCAGTATTTCCTCTGTTACGCACAAATTGGAATCCACACCACGGATAAATATCGCCAGCTGTGCAGTGTCAGTCGCGTCAGTAGTTTCATCCACGGCAAGGGAGTATGCAACAAAATCTTTTGCTCTTTCAGTCAACTGTGTTTTCAAATCAGTCGCCATCTCACAAACCCGATTAGCAACAGTGTTTCTGCTGAGGCTTACATTTGCAAACGCTCGCGTTTTATCTGGACAAAGGACGTCGCACACTTTCATCATACAATTCTTTACGAATTCCCCCTCGGTAAACGGCCGTCCTGATTTGGCGATCTCTTCGGCCACAATGAAACTTGCTTTCACAGCAGCTTCACTTTGTGATTTTGCTTTGGTGAAAAACGTCTGCTGGGATGTCAAATTCTTCTTCAACTCCTCTACCTTTTGTAGCTTCTGTCCTGCGCTCAGGTTTTTGAATTTGTTCTCATGTTTCGTCTCGTAGTGCCGTCTTAGGTTATACTCCTTCATTACAGCGATATTACTCCCGCAAAGGAGACACACTGGTTTACCTGCAATTTCAGTAAACATATACTCATTCTCCCACCGGCTTTGAAAGCCTCGGTTTTCAGAATCAATTTTTCTCTTGGCCATTGTTGGGGTCTAGCTTTGATTTGATATTAGCGTTGTATACATCAACAGACCGCGAACTTGAACCGCGGCTTGCCGTTGGCGGCAATTGCACTGCATCATGGGATTTGTAGTGTGTGTTATTGGGGCGTCATATCACAGGGCCATTAAAAACAGATATATAAAACGATTTCGCGGGCCGGATATAATTGTATGGCGGGCCGGATGTGGCCCGCGGGCCTTGAGTTTGACACATGTGTGTTAATGGGATGAATATATGTCACATAGGCTTCGACTGTCTTCTTTGTTTGGCTAAGAAGACCAGAATAGATTTTCAGAAGTGAAGGTTAGCATTTACCAGTACCACCCTAATTTTGGAGGGGAGGGGTATAGAGTCTGTATTCTATTACATATTTGTAAAATAGCTTCTGGATTGTGGAAACCATGCATGATGTGTATAACTGTTTTTTTTATTTTTAATTTTAAGGTGGAAAAAAGGTTGGCATCAACCCCAAAATTAACAATTTAATGCCAGGGTATGAAGTTGCCAAGTATGATCTCATATGGATATGTGACAGTGGAATCAGAGGTAGGTGTATGGTGTGATGGTGGTATTTGGAATGTTGTCTTTAAAAATACAGTACTGACTACCTGCTTCTTGGCTGTACCGCTAGACAGGCAATTTAGTTCTCATAAGTCTATACATTAAGATTGACTTCCAATTGAGTTACAACTGTTAAAGGACACGGTCTGTTTTAATTTGGGATCTTAAATGACATGGCTTCTGAATTCAATTATATGAAATGTCTGTACTTCAATTTAGTGGATTTTTGTAGATCACTCCAAAGCTAAATTAAGCTGCACCTGTGTGATTAATGCTCAGTGAATAGCTCTGCACAGGCACAAACTGATTGGTGGTTTTGTACACACACTCTAAGATGAAATAGGCATGTCTCTTGCTGTAATGTATAAGTTACAAAAATAAGAGACTTTAATCCCAAGTAATGTCTTTCAGTTAAAGTAGCACATCCAATTTTTAGATTTAGAGGATGTTTGCACTTCTAAAAATGAAACAAGTATTTTGATACTTCTAGTGATTGACTTACTTGTACTCTAATTTCAGGTCTCAATCATAACTACAGGTATTTCTCCTTTTGCAGATAATCTAATTTTAAAAAATTGGTGTCAGTTTTTATTGTCCCACTGCTGCCAGTCTGCAAATTGTTAGAAACTTATGCTAGACTGTAAATGTTGACAGCTCCAGTCTTAGTGGAATTTTGTTACACAAAAATATAGTTCACCAAATACGTGACTAACCTTTTCTGCACTTTTAGTAGTAGAATATAAGCTTGAATAGATCTTTATAGAGTGAACTTCACTACTAATAATGAACAAATGGTTTCATAGAACAAATGGCATACAGTGTTTGCATACTAATAATCTGTTTATCATTTACTTAGTAACACCAGACACCCTAACTGATATGGCCAATCAAATGACAGAGAAAGTTGGGTTGGTCCATGGTTTGCCCTATGTAGCAGACAGACAGGGCTTTGCTGCCACTTTAGAACAGGTGAGTGCAATATTACTTTCTTTTGTTGTGGTTTCTTTCCAACAATATGTTTTACCTTTAATGAGCTTTTTATATATACATTTAAAAAAATTTGATAACATTCACATGCGTATTAAGCTTAGTTTACAGGAAATTGTAACAGTGACAGCCCGTGGTTCACAACTTTAGGATTACAAGATTACAACTTTATAATAAATCTAAAACCTTTATTTTATATAAAGTTTGTGAGAACTGACCAGGAAAGTCACTGCTTTCAGCACCGTGCCCAATTGATTGAGCTTCCTCTGTGGTTTTGTGGGGTGGGGGAAGCTTTTGAATTCACCTCTGATGTGCTGGCAGGGCAAGTTCTTTGCTGTGAACTAGAAGTGAGACTGTTACTGCCCTTTGTTTAAGCAGCAGTTCTTGTCCATTGGATCCATGTATTACAGAACAAATAGCCGCTCCCTTAATGTCCCAGCAGCCTAGTCACAACTCTGCTGCCAAATGGGCTTTCATGCTGGCCCTGAAGACCCCTCTGCCCACCCGGAGGGGTACTGTGGGTTAAAAAATTTTGGAGAGACTTGTGAGTATTCGCCCTTGGATGAATTTCACCCTTCGTAAATATTTACTTTAATATAATTGTAAGCAGAAATATATACGCCACCTCTTCTGAAGAACCATCCCTAGGGTAAAAACATTTAGTTTAGTTGTGAACAAAGGAACTGTAATGGCTTAAGGTAAGACACGGGTGCAGTCTGTGTGTGATCTGATAGTAAACACTTTATTTCTAGTAATTTTTTTGTAAAAAACGAATGGGCCACTTATAGGAACTGTGATGTGCATGTTTTATTCCTGAAGACCATACTTCATTTAGAGTGGTTGGAAATTTATGATGTAAATAAAAAGGATCAAATTAAAATGCTGTAGTTTGAATAAACAAAACTTTAAAATCTCAGGAAATCCAAAGTGAAGTTTCCATTTAAAAAAAAATCCCACCAAAAAAACTGAATTTTTTTGCCTTGCCAAAGCACATCCTTTAGCTATTCACTAGATAACCCTTCACGACCAATTACCAGGCTTCCTTTACGCTTCCAATACTGAACCATCACATCCCCCCCAAAGCACCACATAACTGAGAGATACCTCTGTGTAGTCCAGAAACACTGCCCTCAGTTCTCCATCACATAGTGCAGTGGTCTCCAAAGTGGGGTGTGTGCACCCCAGGGGGTGCGCAAGAGGATCCTTGGGGGTGCGCGGCAGTTCGGGCGGGATACTGATAGGGGTGCGCGATCAAAAAAGTTTGGAGACCACTGACATAGTGAAAGGAGTAGTCCTATGACTCAGTCCACTTTTCACACTATATATTGACAGGGATATCTAACTTTTCCTTACCCTCCTAATACAATATTACTAGTGATACTGTGCAATCGAGATAAACAAAGATCTAACTTAACTTGTGTATGCTACACTCTTCTAAAATCTGAATTTGTACTCAGCAACTTTGCTTATTTTTAAATTTACAGCCAGGACCCTATTAAGTGCATTATTGCTAGGGAATGGGTACCAAACTCCAAATGTCCAGATTCTCAAACATTTCTGCTTGCTTTTACAGAATTCCAGTGAACAGTTCTTTAGGGTAGATTTCCAGCCTTAGTGCTATCTGATAACATGCTTTGATTTCGTAACTTCCACAACTTAGTGTTTTGGTTTTGAAGAACTATACTTGCAATGTTAATATTTTGTCAAGTAACTTTAATGATGCCAATTTTTTACATTGTAATTGATGCTGGCAGTTGGTAGAGCAAAGTTCAGTTTACCAACTGATACTTAATTGCTTAATCTCTCTGACGTGCTATTGATAAGTTTAGCAGAACTTTTTTTTTTTATAATTTCAACAGATAATATACATGTTTATTTTTAAGCATTTTCTATTTTTATTTATTTTGAATTTTCAGTTATGGGAATTTTTTGTGGGGATCAGACAATAATTACTTAATGACAAACATTGAGATGCAAAAAATTAAAGCTTTATAACCGTTTAAGCAGAAATGGTCAACATCATATGTCAAAATATACAGCATAAATATCCTTAAATCAAACACTAAGTTCGCAAGCAACATTTTTCTTACTTGCCTATCTGTAAATTTCAATTATTATTGACAGAAATATTTTTTGTTGGTTTGTGTGTGTACAGTGAAATTGACATTTACCACCTAAAAATCTAATCCTTTAACTGTTTGCTGTGTGTGTATGTGTGTGCGCCTGCCTGCAAATGAGCACAAATGGTGGATAGGGCTGGTGACGTGAGCTCTGCTGGATTCTTCATAGGCCCTTTGAAGTTCTTCAAAGCTGATTATGATGTTTATAGGTGAAACCTCAGCTTAATATTTTTATAATAAATAACTCCAAAATTCTCCATCTACCCTTATTAAAATCAATACTGTACACCATTCTGATCTGAGGACTCGTGGGACCACAGTTTTATTTTATTCTAGATCAAGTTGTTTTTGAGACCGTTCATCAAAATTGCTGTGTTTTGTGTTCTGCACCAGTGTTATAGATTCAAATGGATAGTTGCAGAATTCTAGAAGGGGTAATATGTTCTGGTCTCCTGTGTCATAAAACCTTGTTTATCTAAGTCCGAGTTCTTGGACTATGTACTCATAATAGGGCAGTGAAACACAATAAATACTTGAAGTGGGAATGAGACAATGTAAAGCAGTAAGAATTCATAACAAATATTAATACATTAACAAGTAAACCGCATTGTGCCTAATGCAAGATGGGCGATTTGATATTTGCATTTTTAAAGTGAAAAACTTTTGAAACAAAGCTGCTTTCTTCAGTTTAGGACAAGAAGTGAACGTGTAGTTTTTGATTCTTTCTATGCTCTTCTGTACTGTGCAGGCAGAGGCGTTTCAAAGCAAATAGATAGCACAATACAAAAACTGTAGCTGCTTGAAAGGTTTCTGCCAAGTTTCTTTTAGTGAAGTCAGCCACCTCTAGCTAGCCATTATCTTGTCAAAATCTTTTAGAGAAATAAATCGGATAGTAAAGATGCCATAAGTGAAGTAGAAAGTCATTTGACTAGAAAAATAATTTGCACAAATTGCCTGCCTAGTTTTAAAGCCCGATTTATGACTATTCTCTTTTTGTAGGTATATTTTGGCACTTCACATCCCAGGTCATATATTTCTGCCAATGTAACTGGCTTCAAATGTGTAACAGGGATGTCTTGCCTGATGAGAAAGGATGTATTAGACCAAGCTGGAGGACTGATAGCTTTTGCACAGTACATTGCTGAAGATTACTTTATGGCCAAAGCAATAGCTGACCGGTAAGATAACTTCCAGTGAGTCTTCTTTAGACAATATTCAGTTTACAGTGTGTTCTATACTTACATTCTTTGTTTTTGTAAGATAAAACTAATGCCTCTTGGTTAAGTATTTTGATTTGAGGCACATTCACTGTGTATGTTTAAAACCATGGTAGGTGTTCCCATGTAGTGCATAAGTAGCAGCATAAGCCCCCCACCCTTCTGTCCCCTGTGCACGAAATGTCCTCTCTGAATTAATCTGTAGGGGCTTCTACCCTCTACTCCTGCAAGTACCTCCTGAAGAGCACCTTCTTCTGGGACCTCTGCAAGGAGGTAGCAAACAGGTGATGGCCAGGTTGTGCAGCATTGGGGATATATGATTGTATTGTTTAAAAAAAAAAAAAAAAAAAATCTTTCAGTTGATTTGGAACCCCCAAGCTATGCACACGCTAACCTATGGAATCATGGAAACTTATTTTCATTACCGTGCTCATCCCTTTTCTCCTCCTGTTAGTCACATTCTTTGCATCTTGTTTCAAATAAGAGTGCAAGCTCTTTTGTGGCAAGGTACAGGCCTACCTGTGTGTTAGTGCCGTGTCAGCCCCAAAGAGCTTGTGACTGACTGGGGTTTCTAGATACTGCCACAGTGCAAATAACTAAGAACAATGGTGGAAATGTGTGTCCATCTATCCTATATGAATAGATCCTTTGAGAAGTAATTAAACTTGCATCTCAATTTCAGAAGTCTACAAGGGATCAATTTTTCTGTGAACATGGCACAAACATAATCTGTGTTGTTGCTGTTGGCTCAGGTTTTCTGAAGTAGTAATATGTGACTCCTTTTTCAATTACCAGTCTCTCTTGCGTGTGGAAAGAGAAATTATTGCTTATATTCAGCATGATAGTTTAACCATTTTATTACAGCATATATGGCAATGATAACATGTCCTTCAACACTTGAGTTGTTCTTTACGTATGTTATTTGGAAGTTACTTATGACTTGCATTCATTTTCAGAGGTTGGAAATTTGCAATGGCCACACAAGTTGCAATGCAAAACTCTGGTTCATATTCCATTTCACAGTTTCAATCCAGAATGATCAGGTAAAAATTCTAACTATATAGATTTTTCTCCTGTCTTTCTCTGTCATTGCCTCCAATCAGTTCACAATTATAAGGTATAATGCACTTTTCCGAACTAACCATTTGACCTAGTAGCCCAAATAGAACTGCTAAAGTATCAGTTTACATTCTGATGCAGCTTTCATGCGGGAGAGCTTTCTAATGTATTATTGAGAGAGAAATAAACACTGAAGAGCTTTTAATAGAACAAATATAAAAATGTAAGCAAGCATTTTTCTAAATACTTCAGTATACTCCAGTAGAGATGTTTTGGACTTTGTGTGCAATAACCATATAACAGATATTGTTTATGCCAATATTTGCTGGAGTGGGTATTAAGCAAAAGATTAGAGGAGGGTTTTATTGAAAAGAAACATAAAGCACAACTTACTGAGAGAAAGGGGAGGAAATGAAAACAGAATTTTCACTATGTATTATGCAGCAAAGTTTGTCTGGTATTAAAAATAGACTTTATATTTTTAATTTTAGGTGGGCCAAGCTGAGAATTAACATGCTCCCTGCTACGATAATTTGTGAGCCAATCTCTGAATGTTTTGTTGCCAGTTTAATTATTGGATGGGCCGCTCATCATGTTTTCAGATGGGATATAATGGTATTTTTCATGTGTCACTGTTTGGCATGGTTTATATTTGACTACATTCAACTAAGGGGTGTCCAGGTATGTAGTTGGAGTCCATATTGACCTGTGTCTTATACTGAAAGGTATTGCTAATGCCATTATTACAGTTAAAACTGACTTCACTTGAGAATCTTGTATAAAGCACAATCCTGGGAGATAGGCTAGAATTTGGCCTCATGCATTTTCTGCGATCTTACATTCATGCAACCCCAGTTTAAATGGGAATGTAAGGCAGGACAGAATTTGGCTTTCTGTTCTAGTTTTGTTCTTTGTAAATACTGCCTCTCTCTGCAAACGTAGGGAATTTTGAAATATGATACTTGAAAGACCAGCATCTTCTCTAGATGTTTGCTTATGAGCACCTTCCCTTTTCCCTTCAAGATATTATACACTCAAATGCCTAGGGAGAGAAAAGGTATGAACTACTCATGGCCTAAAACCTAGCTTCATCCTGGTGATGCACGAGGAGATTGGTGTTTGTTTTTAATCTGCTTTAGCTGCAAAGCCTATGGGTATGTCTATGAGGTGAGCTGTGGTGGTGATTCTTAGCTTGAGGAGACACTAGCTCTGATTTGAGCTAGCACACTAAAAATAGAGTGTAGCTGCCATGGCACGAGCCGGGGGAGAGACTAGCTACCCAGAGTACAATCCTGTCTGAGGCCATAGGCATGAAATTAGGATGGCTAGCCCCTGCCACCTCTTGCTCGGCCATGGCTGCACTCTATTTTAACATGCAAGTTTGATCAGATCTAGTGTGGTTATGTCTCCTTGAGCTGAGAATCACGCCCTTAGCTCTAAGTGTTGGCATATCCTGTGACTTAAGAAAGCTGAGCTGTTTATACATTCACCCTAACTTGAAAATGGTACAGAAAAAAAATATAAAATCAGCAGTAGAAATGCAGTGAGGGGACTTATTACTGGGGGGGAGGGAGCGGCAAGAGGACTTCAACAGAATTTCAAATGTGGGAAACCACTGCATGGATCATAGTGTTCTGGTCTCAAAATGGCACTGCAGGAATCTTTCAAATTGATCCCTCCTTTCTGCACCACCACCACTCTCCCTCCCTCTTTTTTCTAAAAAAAACAATAATTGACTAGCATTGAAATCTTGCATTTGGTCTTGTGCCTGGCGTCCTTCTTGCCAGCACCCTTAGTGGTGTGAAATTGATTCAAAATCAGTTTCATTTTACTACTGGAGGCAACGAAACAGCACCACTGCTTCAGAGCACAGGCAGAATTGGAGTCCTGGACATTTTTACCTTTCTTCAGCTTGCCATCTGACCTTTGTTCTGGTGCTTCTGGTCCAAATCCTCAGGAGCATTTCACCCTCCTTGGACACACTATCAGTGTACTATGGCCCAGGGAGGAACATCTGGTATAAGGATGATCCTGCAGTGGCATATGGCTGACTTAGGGGCTCATTCTCTACACACCACCTTTGCTGTCGCTGTAGTGGGGAAGGAAGAGGTAGAACCACATGCCCCATTGCATTTCATAGACCTTGGTGTAGGTGCCTTGGCTCCATGTGGCCCTTATAGGCTGATATGACTTAAAAACATCTCTCTGGCTGCTCTCACACAGCACCTGGTGGAATGCATGCACCACGAGCAAGGCTAGCATTGGGTAATGCCAGTGGGAGCTTCGTGCCAATTTTGCACTCCCCTCTCCCTCTCCACCCTCCTCATCTTATGTGCTTTTCGTTTGGAATGAAATACACCCCTGTGCAGAGGGACCACACAGGACCTGTGCACTATTTACATCTTCCTTCAGCCCTGTTCTGCAGGCTTAAATGGTACATAGGTCTTGTGCCATGCTCTCTGTATAGGGTGGATTTCACTCTTTGGGAGTACCCAAGCATCTGGCCCACTAACTACTACTTTAGTGTGTGTGAGATGCTTTTCCAACTCATCTCAGTTGCCTAAAATGGAATGTCTATTTGAAGGTCTGGTCTCTTTTATAGTCTTCATTTGAAGAGACAGTTAACTAATGAGAAACTTGAGCCATTTTCCTTTTTTCCCCCATCTCCTCCTTCTGTACACAAGTGATTTCTCAAACCCTGCTAGTGATCATGCCATGATCCTACCATTTAATGTGTAGTATTCATCACGGCAGGTGAACAGTTAACTTCGTTTGAGAAGTACAACAATTTTCAGACAGTGTATGTGAAAATAATATAAGCTTTCTTTTGACCAAGAGTACTTTTGAAATTGTATCTTGTTACTGTTGGTGTGTTTCTAAGTATCTGATCCATCTTCCAGTAAAGTTAATTAACTTCATTTGGTGTTGAATCAGGCCCCAAAGCATTCCACTGTGGCTGAAACACAGTACAGTATTGAAAATATTTACTAAATGGGTTGCTTTGAAATTGGGCAGGCTACAGTATGTTGGCAAAATGGATGCTGTTGTATATTTTGAGGATAATTGCTTAACCAAACACAATTTAATTGATAAAAGACTGTACACATATGATAATACACTTCTCTTTAAACAAGATGTGCCCATAAAATAAATATTTAATTTAGTAGTTGCATTAAATATTAATGTCTGTGTTTCATTCCCAGGGTGGTGCTCCGTGTTTTTCAAAACTTGATTACGCAGTAGCTTGGTTCATCAGAGAATCCATGACAATATACATTTTCCTATCTGCCTTATGGGACCCCACTATTAGTTGGAGGACAGGACGCTACAGATTACGCTGTGGAGGCACTGCAGAGGAAATCCTTGATGTATAGCCCCAGCTTTGTGACTGTATTTCAAAAAAGAAAAAAAAGGAGAAAAAAAAGTATTATAAATTATGTTTATATAAATGCTTTTAAAAAAATCTACCTTCAATAGTTTTATTACTTGTATGTTTTGGTATTTGTTCTTTAATTTATTTTTGCATGGCACTTGCATCTGTGAAAAAATACATCTGTAGTTTTGGCCAAATGGTACCTTCTTTTTTATGTATAAAAGGAAATCAAGAGAATTGGTCCCAGGATCCATTTTCTTTATGAATGTTCTGCAGTAAACTCTAAAGACAGTATCCTTCAGTACAGGAAAAGCTTCTTGCTCTGTGGTACGCTATCTTAGTAAATTGAGAGGTAAAATGGCCTTTGTCCATTGGATTGCAGCAGATTGGAGAGTAACATCACTACAGAAGTACAACAGGCTTCTGCAGCATTTGAAAGATGGAGCTAGTAGCGGAACACTAGGAGAGAAGTCCTTAGATGCTTTATGCCTACCTCTTGTAGTTGCTGCAGAGCAAATATAAACTAAGAGATAACTAGGCCTTGCAAAAAACAAAAGCTGGAGTCTTGTATTTATATGTATATATTAAAACTATTTTTTTTTCTCATTGCAATGAACCAAAAGTGGACTGAGTTTGGGGTGGGTGGGTGGAATTATTAGTTAGCCATGTGTTGAGGGCATCTTTTGGCCAACTCTGATTGGTTCTGTCTTGAACCATTGTTATCACTGTGCTGTAATTAGCCTAGCTAATCCCCTTCATCATTCCTGTCCTCTTTAAGGAGTTTTTTGTTTCTGTGGGTGAATGTTTTGATAATTGTGTGTGTGGGGGGAAGCATTTCAAAAACATTTCACACATGAGCTATTTTCTTACACAATGTCTTATTGTTAATAAGAATGTAATTTCATGATGCAGGTATTTAATATCTTTTTTTAAGTGAGCAGATAATATACCTATACTAGTCATGAATAAATATTAAATTGCAGTAGATATTGTGAGTATATTAACGGGCAGGATGAATTTGTTACTGATTACATTGTAACCTTAATTTAACTAAGTCTACACTCTTGGCTTTTTGTCTTCTACTTTTAGTCTAGTCTTTAAATTGGATTTTTTTGTATTCCAATGGTATGATTAAGGACTAGATTATAACCAAGTTGTAAATGCATGCTGTATTCTTTCCCTCTCGGCTCCTATGAGCTTATTTTCCACCCCCATTGTGAGATTGTTCTTAACTTGTGGTGAACTGGACTTGTTTAGGTTTTTTTGTTTAAATATTTAAAAACAAAAATTTAAAACCGTACAAAGCAAAATTGGAGAGGGACATTGCATAAGCCTTATGGTTTTTTATAACTGTATACTGCTTCTTCTTGAGAATGGGATGAATGTCTGCTGCTAAATGCAGGGCTAGCATTGTCACTATGGCAGCTTTAAATGCTAATTTATACGCCACTCCTGTGTCAAAGCATAATGTGTAGCATATTAGCAATAATTATATGTATTTATAAAAAATGGACAATTTTTCACCTTACTGAGCCAATCCATTACTTGTCTATCTGATATACACACGTGTGTTTGTGTGTGTGTACATATTCTGAGGCAAAATGCTTCACCCAGCTTCATATTCTTTTGCCTTATGACATCACTGAATTTGTTTTTGAAGGGCATTTTTTCTACATGAAAACAAAGGCTTTTTGATGCATGTTCCATTCTTTACATGTGAATCGGGGAGAAACTCTTCCTGAGGAAAGGTGCACGCTGAAAACCAGTCTAGTTGTGACCCACTGAAAGGTTGCTTTTTTTTAATCACTACTATACAGATGAATTTTGCTGACAATGTGTATATTTTATTTGTTTCATGAAGTTTGGTTGACGCCATTCATTGCACTGCTAAAGTGAAGCCGAGCTTGTTACTTAGTTTTACGCTGTTCTCCATGTGGGCAGTGTAAAAGAAAAACCAAAAAGGCTGAACAGACTTCATTTTTTTAAAAGTTTGTAGGTATGACGAATAACTGTTTTGATGTGCTTTTTGCATTGGTGGAGCCTTCATCACTTAAAAAAAAAAATGACGCTTCATTTAAGCAAACAGCTTGATTTCTTGTATTGTTAGAAAGTTGAGTTGATGAAATGGAAACCAATACTTTTGAGTACTGCAGAGGGCACTGCAACAACTGCATAAAAGTTATGGTTAAATATGGTTAGTTTTAAAAGTCTTGATCAACAGATGTCTAGAATATACCATGTTTATTATTTAAAATCATTGTCTTGTTTTTGTTTAAAAAAATAAATTTTGAATAAATCAAATGTTTGGAATATAAATCTGTTTTTACTTTATTCAACTGAACTAATGTTGCCTTAAAAACACACACACACAAAAACCTTGTGTTACTTACCAGTAGTTGTCTTGCTGTAAAATAAAAATGTAACTTTAATTCATAGCATTTCTATGGTGCTATTCTCTGTAGTAACTGAATCCAGATTACTACAACAAATATGATCTAGTTACTTTTGGTAAATGTGCACAGCAGATCATTTCTAGAAATCTGTCCATACTACAACTTTGAACTACTTTAAAGAACTCCACATGGCTCCTTAAAAAAAGAACAAAATTTACGAAGTGTATTCTGAACCCTGCTAAGGAGTTTCTTCTGAACACATTTCAACCTAACAGGTCATTTGTGGAAGGTTTGCTGCAGAAACATGCTAGTTTTCTTACAAGCAACTCAGTTCTACAAACATGGTGTGAAAAAGGTATAGGGTTGCAAAGTGTGTACTTCCCAGCCAGAAAGTAAACAGATTTAGTATGATCATGCATTAAAATAAGCAAGCGTGCAATTATAAAATTAAATGTTGACTTCACAGATACGCACCTGTGGTTTTGTGCTATTGGACATTTGAAGTTTACATGCCTATGGGGTCTGTTTATGATAGCACATTTAATTAAAGTGCTCGTTTATTTGAACATGATCATTTAATAAACTTCTTAAAACATCATTGTCTTCCTATAGTTATGGGGGTTTAGGGCAAAGGTCACAAGTTATGGGACTGAATGATACCCATCATTTGTCCCATAAGGCCATGTGGACGTCTGTACTGGTTCCTGGAGTGGTTTTGGGAATAGTTCTCCTATTTTCATATATGTATTGAACTTGCTATAGTCTGATTACTGTATTGTACCAAGGTGGGTATCATCCCCATAGAACATGTGGAAATCGAAGCAGAAATGGCTCCTCCTCCCCCCCCCCCCCATTACTACAACACATAGGTATGTCTACTCTGCCGTTGGGAGTGAGCCTTCTTTCCCAGGGAGGCAGAGTTGTGTTGGTGGGGCGGGCGCTAGCGTAATAAAAATAGCTGTGAACGTTGTGGCACTGGCAGAGGCTCAGGATAGCCACCCAAGCTCAGAGTTGGGGGTAGGGTAGGCTTGAACTAGATGCTATCCCAAGCGTCTGCTGGTGCACACGGCTATTTCAGTGAGCGCAAGACCGGTTAGCAAAACTCTGTCTGCCAGGGCTGGGAGGCTCACTTTCAGCGGCAGGGTAGACATAACTGTATAACAATGGCTCTTCTCTTTGGCAGGAGTGGAGGGAATTATTCACAGATTGAATAATGGGAACATTTTGCAGGGAACTTTTTGCAAAAAAAAAAAAAGTGTCCCTTATTTTTAATCAAGCCTATTCAGTCCCTTCAGGGGCATTCATCACCTCACAGGATCAGATCCTGGAAGTAAGGAGGTAAAGTATTTCCTTCATTTCAGAAGTGGAAGGAATACCCACGCATTCGCTACTGTATTGCAGCACATAGATAAAAGTAGCGATATTACCCTTTTAAGCCAGTTTGTTTGGAAACACCTACCTCTGACAGTTTAATACTGTTAGGAGCTTTTAAAGGATTCAGCCAGCCCATCACAACCCGGAGATGACTAGATTTAGCACTGGCGTGAATACTGCAACGATGCCTGCAAAATACACGTTACCACAATTAAGGGTTGGTTTCCTGGTCTTGGGAAACTGCATCTTATGAGAAGATGATACAGATTGTCAGCCTCATGACCACAGGGTAAAGTGTCACAATATGGGGGAAAAGCTTCCTGGAAATTACAACCACCTCCTATGTTGTGTGCTCATTGTAATGCAAATCCTTCCAGCTGCTCAAAGATCCAGTAAACCGGCTTTGCACATGGGAAGAGGATGTGACTGTGAAAGAGACAGACAGACTTTGTCCCCACCCCACTTCCCTCCAGGCTCATTAACAGCTTTGGAGCTTCTCCCTGGCCATTACTGCAACCCAGGGGTGCTGGAACTAGGGATGTGGCAGAACCCCCAGCTCGCAGTGGTTTCCATCAAACGCAGGGTTTATAGTTTTGTTCAATGGCTTTCTACACCCCCACTATAAAAATTGTTCCAATGCTGCAGTCCATGGGCAACAGCACCCTCTATGGCCACTGTAAGCTGCCTTAGAGATTGGCTACTTTCCACTAGCGTCCTTATGTCTGTGGAGAAGCAACAATGGGAGCCTTGCCCGTGATCCACAAGGAGTATGGGTAGGCATAACAGCAGCCACTAGGGCCATTGACTATTGGTAGTTTGGAGCTTTGACTTGTGGCATGTGACTGGGGCCAGAAGGAAATGAAGACCAGTTTTTTACCAGCACTTCCTATGTTCAACAGCTTTATTAGGTGGTGTTGGAAGAAAACTGAATCACTGGGAAAGTGGAGCAAATGAATCTGCCTGAATATCTCTGTCTGGCAGTGATCCTAGCAGAGAACTGCAGGAGGTGGCTACTTCCAAATTTTCCTGGAAGTAAGTAGTACTGAAAAACCACCAAGGACAGAATCATCCACATTCAATGACATCCTGAGCCAAGCCAGAATTTTAGTCAAGAATACCACGTTTTCTTAAAAACCCAGCTGCCAGATGAGAGCATTGACCATCCTATTATAGAGTTGCTCCATGAGAACAGTTGAGGCGGTTGTATTTAGACTTCAGACTGCAAGAGTGTTTTCCATAGTGATGCAATGAAAAATGCGGTCAGGTCTGATGTGATACAGAAGTTTCAAAATTCTGCACATTCAAATGTCCTTCTAGGAGATATATCTTTAAGCAACTTCCTTATGAGACTGTCTCAAATCTAGAATATCCTGTCCCAGGTGAAAATCTGAACGCAGATCAAAATTTTGCAAATACTCTCTATCTTTGTCTGCTGTGTATAGCTCTGATTCTGTTTTCTATGTGTTTCTTTCCCTGGAAGAAGACTGCCCATCTGTCTCTGAAGTGTCCCTAGTCTCTTTTTGCAAGAAGCTGGGAATGGGCAACGGGATGGATCACTTGATGATTGCCTGTTCTGCTCATTCTCTCTGAAGCACCTGGCATTTGCCATTGTCGGAAGACAGGATACTGGGCTGGATGGACCGTTAGTCTGACCCAATATAGCTGTTCTTATTTTTGTAGTAAACTACCATCCACTTAACAGCTTAAAACCAGCTCATAAGGTGGTGTGATCAGCATAGCTCCTTTGAAGTCAATAGTGCTATCATGATTTGAAGATTTGGCCCTTAGATTTGTAAGCAGTCTGCAAAGCAGGGATAGAACTCAGATCCTTTGGCTCCAAAAAACACAGGGTCCAACCACTTGAGTTAAAAGATGCTCACTTTTAGGTATGCCAGTAGTAAGGCTTATAGTAACACTGACATCCTATAACAGTAGATAATAACTGTACATGTTTATTCCCACACACACCATTACAAGTTGCATCAGGGACTTGAGGTGTTTAGGAATCTATTCTGCCCTGCACAGTGGAATTTAGCTACCTACTCTACTTTCAGTTTCCATAAATCTGGGTCGCAACTCATCCTGAGCACAGCAAAAAATTGAAGAATTTGACCCTGATTGGATTCATTCAAGTACCTGTATCTGTTTGAGGTTGTTTCCTCTGCTCAAGTTGCATCAGTGAACACAAATATGACCTCAAGCAATGGAATATTTTCTACCTGCAGTGAATTACCCGCATTACTCTGTTAAACATAAAATGGTCTAGCACATCTGCTAGCTGCCCCGAGTACAACTTTCTCCCTCTTCCCCTCCCACCCCCCTGGTCCCACAGGTATGTAATCAGAGTAGCTAGTCCATGCTGCCACTCACCACTGCCATGGTTACCTTACTATTTGTTGTGTGTTAGCTCAATGAGAGCTAGCACAAGTATGATGACAAGCTCGGAATCACACCCCAGCTCCAAGTGTAGATGTAGCCACCATGTGACTTAACTTCTCCCTTTCCCCATGTGGCTAACCCTTGCCTACCTCACAAGGATGTGGTAAGGATTAAATAGTTACAACATAAAGACTTCAGGATATAAATCTCTTCCTCTTAAAAACCCCACACTGGGAAAAAACCATAATAATGGATGGGAAAGAAGAACAAACTTACACATGGAACAACTCCAGCAAGTGCTCTTCACTTCTGTATAACTCTGTACTTCTGCCTCAGAAGAACACAGCTTAGCAGGCCCATTTTCTAGGGCTGTCAAGCAATGAAAAAAATTAATCGTGCGATTAAAAAAATTAATTGTGATTAATCATGCTGTTAATAATAGAATACCATTTATTTAAATATTTTTGGATGTTTTCTACTTTTTCAAATGTATTGTTTTCAATTACAACACAGAATACGAAGTGTACAGTGCTCACTTTATTACAAATATTTGCACTGTAAAAAACAAGAAATAGTATTTTTCAATTCACCTAATACAAGTACAGTAGTGCAAACTCTATCATGGAAGTTGAACTTACAAATATAGAATTGTGTACAAAAAATAACTGCATTCAAAAATAAAACAATGTAAAACCTACAAAAAACTCAGTCCTACTTCAGCCAGTCGCTCAGACAAACAAGTTTGGTTACAATTTGCAGGAGATAATGCTGCCCGCTTTTTGTTTACAATGTCACCTGAAAGTGAGAACGCGTTCTCATGGCACTTTTGTAGCTGGCATTGCAAGGTATTTACGTGCCAGATATGCTAAACATCCGTATGTGCCTTCATGCTTCGTCCACTATTCCAGAGGACATGCTTCCATGCTGATGATGCTCATTAAAAAATAATGTGTTAATTAAATGTGTGACTGAGCTCCTTGGGGGAGAATTGCATGTCTCCTGTTCTGTTTTACCTGCATTCTGACATATATTTCATGTTATAGCAGTCTCGGATGATGACCCAGCACATGTTCGTTTTAAGAACACTTTCACAGCAGATTTGACCAAACGCAAATAAGGTACCAATGTGAGATTTCTAAAAATAGCTACAGCACTCGACCCAAGGTTTAAGAATCTGAAGTGCTTTCCAAAATCTGAGAGGGACGAGGTGTGGAGCATGCTTTCAGAAGCCTTAAAAGAGCAACACTCCGATGCGGAAATTACAGAACCCGAACCACCAAAAAAGAAAATCAACCTTCTGCTGGTGGCATCTGACTCAGATGATGAAAATGAACATGCATCGGTCTGCTCTGCTTTGGGTTGTTATTGAGCAGAACCCATCATCATAATGGATGCATGTCCTCTGGAATAGTGGTCGAAGCATTAAGGGACATATGAATGTTTAGCAGATCCGACATGTAAATATCTTGAGATGCCAGCTACAACAGTGCCATGCAAACGCCTGTTCTCACTTTCAGGTGACATTGTAAATAAGAACCAGGCAGCAGTATCGCCTGTAAATGTAAACAAACTTGTTTGTCTTAGCGATTGGCTGAACAAGAAGTAGGACTGAGTGGACTTGTAGGCTCTAAAGTTTTACATTGTTTTGTTTTTGAGTGCAGATATGTAACAAAAAATTCTTCTTCGAGCAATTGCTCATGTGTATTCCACAATATGTGTGCATGCTCGCCACGTGCCCCGGTGCCGGAAGTTTTTCACTTAGCAGTACCCATAATGGGGGAGCCCCGCTGCGACCCCTGGAGTGGCGCCAGTATATTGCGCCATAAAGGGGGCTGCGCGCTCCCCCCACCCTCAGTTCCTTCTTGCCGCCAGTGAAGGTAGTCGGAACTTGTGCTCCAGCTTTGCTGCAGCGTCTTCCTTAATAGTACGATCTTTGACTGTTACTAGTTTCTCCAGTTAGTAGCCTGGCTCGGGGCATGCCCAGGCTTCAAGTCGTGTGACTCCTGTCGCAATTCCATGCCCAGAAGCGATCCACACTCCGAGTGTCTTCGCTGTCTGGGCGAGGCTCACATAAGTGAGTGCTGTAAAACCTGTAAGTCCTTCAAGCCCCGGACTAAACGCGAACGTGAGATCCGACTCCGGGCTCTGCTTATGGAGTCAGCTCTGGCCCCAGCGCTGACCCGACCCGGCGCCGGACACCGCGTCCTCGGTGCGGAGCGAAGTCCCATCCACCAGTCGGCACTGCTCCCCTGCCAAGAAGCAAGGCAAGACCCAGCTGTGCCAAGACAAGGACAGGGGTGAGGTCGGACCCGAGTTGGGCAGCCCACGATCACCCTCAGGACCCAGTCCTCCGACTCGCGCGGAGTGGAGTAGTCCGGCCCCGTCAGCGCTTGCCTCCCAGACAATGAGGATTCCGTCGACACTGGAGGCAGCTCAGGCAGTGCATGACATCCTCGTCATGCCGGTACTGAGCGGGCCACCTGAGTTGGGGCCCCAGTCCTGAGGGAAGCCGCTGCTGGGCGCCCACCAGCCCTCATCGGCCAGGTCGGAGGCTGAGGTCCCTGCTCGCTCCGCGGGGCCTTCCCGTAGCCCGTGTCTGGTCTCCACTCCATTGTCGGGGTCGCCTGGGAGTGAGTCGCCGGAGTCTTCCTCGGTCCACAGGGGCCACAGGCACCGGGACAGAAAGTGTTGACGCTCCTTGTCTAGCCACAGTGATAGCGCCATCGTGACGCCATCGGCACCATGCTCGGAGTGCATATTGACAGTCACCGGCACCAATGTGTCGTCGCCGACGGGAGTCCAGAGATAGCACCTCCGACGTTTACGTCTCATCGTCAAGGTCTAAATCCCGGGGCCGGACCCAACATAGACGGGAGCAATTGAGCCGCTTCTATGGCACCGTGCGATCCTCGGTCTCTTCAGCCTCGGCTCCCAGCCGTCTTTCCCCAGGCTGCCCCGTCCCTCAGGAACGTGTAACCCTGATTGGGCCTCAGCCGGCGCAATGGCAAGGTTCACCATGGCAAGGACAGTGGTGCCAGTGGGCACCGTGGCCCCAGGCGGCCGCACCGCCGAGGCCCCGCTCCGTCGCTGGGGCATCCCAAGCACCCTCGGCATCCCGGCTCAGCACCGAGAGGAGTCCTTGGTCGCCGAACCACCAGCACTGCACCACATGATGTCCCGGTTCCTAAAAGGGCTGGATCAGGCCTTCACTTACACTAGACCCCCGATCCAGCTCTGGGATCTGAACCTAGTGCTCTCCTGCCTCACAGGGCCTCCATTTGAGCCCTTGGCCACGTGTTCTTGGTCCCACTTGTCATGGAAAGTGGCGTTCCTGGTGGCTATCACCTCAGCCCGCCGGGTCTCGGAGCTTAGGGCCCTGACCTCCGAGCCCCCGTATACGGTCTTCCATAGGGATAAGGTCCAGCTCTGCCTGCCTGCCGAAGATAGTCTCGGCTTTTCACATGGATCAGGACATCTTCCGCCCAGTCCTCTGTCCTAAGCCCCATTCCTCCAATGAGGAATGATGCCTGCACATGCTAGATGTGTGTAGAGTGCTGGCTTTTTACTTAGACTGGACCAGGCCGTTCCGTAAATCCCCTCAGCTTTTCATTGCTTCGGCCGAGTGCATGAGCGGGCGATCGGTCTCTACCCAGTGGTAGTTTGAGGCACATAGAGAAGGCTCTCAGAGATCAGCACATGGCAGTGAAGTCATGGCACTGCACATCAATGAATTCAAAACCTTTGGCCCATAGAGGTTTAACCCCGTGATGCAGGAAGCCTGAATTTCCTAGCAGTATGACAAACCAAGGAAAAATGCATTCAACACATTTCCTGTGAGACCTTCAACTTCCTGGCATGATACATATTCAAATAACTGGGAGAAAAAGAAAGTTCAGCTGCCTGAGGCATTGAACTAAGAATTCAGAAACTGCCTTTTATATAAAACCACAGTACATCTTTTTGGTTATAAAATATTTTGTCTTGTGATTTATTCAGTGTATGTGCAGGACATCAGTGTACCCAGGAAATTCCATTCACACTGAGTAAGACTGCCTAACTGCCTAATTTTCTGGAGAAGCAAGCTGCTTTCGTGTGGCTCGGCAGGTGCTCCTACAAACATATGGGGCTGTTATGTTGAAAACAATTTGTTTCCTCATGGCAGCTGCAGCACTTTTGATCTGAGCCCTCACTATCAAGATTCAGCACTGTCAGGCTGCCTGGGGGATTGCCTGCTAGAGCTTGGTTTCAAATTCCAGTAAAGGCAGCCTCAAATGGATCCTATGCACGTGATAGGCATCTTGTGCTTCAAAACACGAATTCCTTGTCCTGTCAAAGAACTAGCAGGCTGTTCGATATTGATAGACAACCTCAAGACAGAAAAGCACAGATTCTTGGGCCTGGGCTACACTGGGCGGGGGTGGGGGTGGTTTCGAACTAAGGGTAGGTCTACACTTACCCGGTAGTGCGGCGGCGAGCGATCGAACTTCTGGGTTCGACTTATCGCGTCTTGTCTGGACGCAATAAGTCGAACCCGGAAGTGCTCGCCGTCGACTGCGGTACTCCAGCTAGACGAGAGGAGTACCGTGGAGTCGACGGGGGAGCCTGCCTGCCGCGTGTGGACCGAGATAAGTTCGAACTAAGGTACTTCGAACTTCAGCTATGTTATTCACGTAGCTGAAGTTGCGTACCTTAGTTCAAATTAGGGGGTTAGTGTAGACCTGGCCTATGATACTCAACCACTAAGATACTTCGACTTCAGCTACGTATCTTAGTTCGATTTACCTGGCCGTCCTCACGGCGGTGAGTTGACCGCCACGGCTGCCCCGTTGACTCCTGCTTACTCTCCTAAACGAGACGTGATAAATCGATCCCCGATACATCGAAACTACCCACCGATCCGGAGGGCGGTATAGATGTCCCCTTAGATTCTGAGGCCAGAAGGGACCATTGCGATCAGTTAGTCTGACCCGTATAGCACAGGCCACAGAACTTCACCCAAATAATTCCTAGAGCAGATCTTTTAGAAATACATCCAATCTTGATTTTAAAATTGCCAGTGATGGAAAATCCACCATGCCCCTTGGTAAATTGTATCAATGATTAAATAATTACACTCACCATTTAAAATGTATGCCTCATTTCCAGTCTGAATTTGTCTAGCTTCAGCTTTCAGCCATTGGATATGTTAGACATTTGTTAGCTAGGCTGAAAAGCCCATTATTAAATATTTGTTCCCCTGCCATGTTGGTACTTAGACTGTGATCAAGGGTCCCACTCACCATTGGTGGCATCTCCCCTTTGCCGTCCTGGGGATTAGCTCTGCCAGGCTTTGCACTCTCCTCTGTGGTGTCTTCACCTGTTCTGTCTTGCCCTGTGGCCCATCTCACTCCAGGAACTGCAGCCTCCTCTTCATGACCCAGCCCTCTGGCGGCGTCACCGTACGTGGTCCCCTCTTCCAGGGTATCAAAGTCCCTCTCCGCAAATGGGCTCAGGTAGTTTTCCTGCTCACTGCCGGTGCCACTTCACCGGTGGCTGGTAGGGGGACCTGGGCCTGCCCTCTAATCATAGGTGGTGTGTGACTCTTGTGTTTATGGAGGCTGGGCACAAGCACCGGAAGCTCCCTAGAATGAGGGGGGCCCCCCACTCCACCAAGAGGCCCTGCCCCAGCTTGGGCTCCTCCCCCGAAGCCCGACCCCCATTCCAGCTCACTCATACGGTTGCCGACTTTCTAATCACACAACCGAACATCCCTGCCCCACCCCCTCGCCCCTTCTCAGAGACTCCACTCACTCCATCTCCCCTCCCATTCACTCTTCCCCACCCTCACTCACTTTCACCAGGCTGGGGCAGGGGGTTGGAGTGCGGGAGGGGGTATGGGATGGGGGTGTGGGCTTTGGGGTAGGGCTGGGCATGAGGGGTTTGGGATGCAGAAGGGGACTCTGGGCTGGACCGGGGGTTAGGGTGTGGGGGGTGAGGGCTCCGGCTGGGGGTCGGGCTGTGGATGAGGGGTTTGGGGCAGAGGAGGTGGCTCCTGGCTGAGGCAGAGGGTGGGGTGTGGGAGGGAGTGCGGGGTCTCGGTGGCGCTTACCGTGTCTCTGAGGAAGCAGCCACCAGGTCCCTGGGCCTCTAGGCATATAGGCGGCCAAACAGCTCTACGTGGTGCGCGCTGCCTTCATACCCGCAGGCACTGCCCTCCCCCCCGACAGCTCCCATTGGTCGCGGAGCCTCCCAGTCCCTGCCTGGCCGCCCCAGTGCCTAAGGGCTGAAGGGACATGGCGGCTGCTTCCAGGAGCAGCGCGGACCCAGGGCAGGTAGGGAGCCTGCCTTAGTCCTGGGCCCCCGCTGCGCCGCCGACCGGACTTTTAACGGCCCAGTCGGCGATGCCAACCGGAGCAGCCAGGGTCCACTTTTGACCAGGCGTTCTGATAGAAAACCGGACACCTGGCAACCGTACATGCTCCTCTCTACCAGTCCCCTCCCCGAGTCCCCTCGCCCGCTCCTCTCTGCCACCTGCCCCAACTCCCGCCGCCCGCCGCTTGCTTCTCTCAGCCCACCCACTCCCCGCCTGCCGCCCACTCCCTCAAGCCCGCCCACCTGCCGCTCCTCTCATCCTGCCCCCTCCCTCAAGCCCCCCCGCCTGCCTCTCGCTTCTCTCTGCTCACCCCTCCCCCGAGTCCCCCAACTTGCCACTCACTCCTCTCTGCCCGTCCCCTCCCCGAGTCCCCTCGCCCGCTCCTCTCTGCCACCTGCCCCAACTCCCGCCACCCGCCGCTTGCTTCTCTCAGCCCGCCCACTCCCTGCCCGCCGCTTGCTCCTCTCTGCCCGCCCACTCTCTCGAGCCCCTCCACCCGCCGCTCAGTCCTCTCTGGCCACCCCTTCCCTCAAGTCCCCACGCCTGCCGCTCGCTCCTCTATGACCGCCCCCTCCCTCGAGCCCCCCCACCTGCCGCTCGCTCCTCTCTGCTCACCCCTCCCCCGAGTCCCCCCACTTGCCACTTGCTCCTCTCTGCCCGCCCCCTCCCCCAAATCCCCATGCAGCACTCTGAAGGGCGGCAGGCTGGCACACCTCCAAAGGGGCGTGCACTGCATCCGGCATTTCTTGCCCCATTTGAGGAGGCTTAGCCTCCCCAAGCCTCTCTGGGTCCCGGCTCAGGGTCCTCTCAACAGCAGCCAAGGTTTGAACTACCCTAGACTTCGCTGCTTTTCCCACCTTCCTGGCTTCCCCACTCTCTGGGTTCACCAGCCTCCCAACTCCCTCCTCTCAGGGAGTAACTGTGGACTGCCCTCTAGCCTAGTGGTTCCCAAACTTTAACAACCTTTGAACCCCTTTCACTAAAATGTGAAGTCTCACGAACCCCCTCCTAAAAACGAATATCTCCTTTACCTGAGTATAAATTTTGGTTTTATGACATGTTTATTACACACTATTATTAATTATTATCATTACAGTATTTTTATTACATTATGAAAATGGCAACACTCTTCCAAGATCTCACTTTCGTAGCTTGTATCACTTGGAATAAGCCTGTTATAAGACAAGGCTCTTATGTTTCATCAAGGAGTATCAGATGTGAAACAGCAGGAAGGTATTTAAGAAGCCAACTCAAAGAGTTCTTCCTACACAAGCATTCAGGTCTTGAGCAAACAATGCACGTTACAACAAAGCTTAAACTTGTTCTTCATAATAATTTTAAAAACAATACTAGCTGCCTATTTAATTTTAAAAACAGCAAAAAATATCCACCTCCCTTTCCATTTCTTATAAGCAGTCTTGAAGTTTAAATCTCCTCAGTAAAAAGAACAGGAGTACTTGTGGCACCATGAAAGCTTATGCTCAAATAAATTTGTTAGTCTCTAAGGTGCCACAAGTACTCCTGTTCTTTTTGCAGATACAGACTAACACGGCTGCTCCTCTGAAACCTCCTCAGTGTGATAGAGATGCTTGCTTTGATCTGCTTAGCTCTTGGAAGTCCAGCGACTCCGGGCTGCTGGCCCCGTGCTGCCCGGGGTCCCTAGGGACAGCTCAGTCCACCATTAGGGAATTTTTTCCCAAGAACCCCCTGTAACATTTCGCGAACCCCCAGGGGTTCACGAACTCCAGTTTGGGAACCACTGCTCTAGCCCCTAACGACCTCCCTCCTCACAGAGAGTGACTGCAGACTACCTCCCTGCAGCCCCCTTCCGCTCTCAGCTCCTCAGCTTTACACAGGCCCCTCCTCTTCCTGCCCACCTGGTAGGGTTGCCAACTCTGACTGAAGCTATTCCGGGAGATTTTTTTTCCACAACATGACAATGTCATTTTCTTAAAATATCCTATTAAAATCTCCCGGATTGCTTTCAATAGTGACCAGGCGATCAATGCTGATTCCAGGAGACTCCAGGCCAATCCTGGAAGGTTGGCAACCCTACTAACTGGGATTTATTTAATCAACCCCTGCTCCCTAGCTCCTCCTCTAGGTGCAGCCTGGGGAGATAATTGGGCTGCCTGGCCATCTTAACCACTTCCAATCCTGTGTAGGAGGGACACCCCATCACATATCCCTGAACCTTCTCTTTAATAAGCACAGGGTCCCTGAAGCAGAGCAGGGCTGGGGAAGGGCAAGAGGTGCTGGGGAGCTCCAGCCTGGCAACTCCCCAGGCTGAGGCCTTGTTAAAGGCCTAAGAAGGTACTGGGGCTGCAGAGGGCAGCCCAGGGATAGGCAGAGGCAGCTGGTCCAACCCCCTTGCCAATGATGAGTTGCCATTAGACTGCAGTGTGCCCCACAGAAAGGGGGCTAGATGACGACTGGCAGTAGCCACTGAGGCAAGGTGGGCATAGGGGGACGGGGTTCCCCTGGGAAGGGAGACCCAGAGTCTGAGGGCACTGCTGTGGAGCAACACCCCAAGGTAAGGGGCACCTGGGTCCGGGAGGGACATGGGGGGCCTGAAGCAGGAGAGACACTGGCCAGCAGGAGGTGCTCCGAGTGCTGCAATTGAGCTAATTCCCTGATGACCAGCAGGAGGTGCTGCAGCGGTGAGTCAGCAACCTGCTACAATGACATACAGAGAAATGCCATGAAGTTGAGTGTAGGGCCTCACTTCGCTTGGCCAATAAATCCTCCGAACTGTAATCACATAAGAGCCAGCTATCAACAAATGCTGTCTGTAACGTATGGCTGTGCACTTCTGTCAGGATTAAAACCTCATTCTCACCAGCTGTAACATTTTCTTCTGTCCACACAGGCAATGAGATATCTATTTATCTAGGCACATACACACTCCAGCTATGGTCTGGCCACTGCCATGCTATTTGTTCAGCCATGATCATAACTGCAGTGTGGATGGTGCCTAGGATAACCCTAACATTTCTGAATGATAATGAGAAATTTTCCTTTCTAGTATCAGGACGTAATACACTTTATACACCACATAAACAGGATTAGATAGTCTGCTTTTAGGGCAAAATTCTCACTCACATGCACACAGTAGATCTTCCCTCCCTGCACAATTTTATGTACACTCTACATGTGTGGAGTTTATGGGATCTCTGCGCACAGAGAGTAGGCTATCAGCAAGGCTGACGAGGGAGGGGGGGGTTAATCCGGTACAAATTACTGGGGCCCGATAGTCCGGAAGGGGGCCCGGGGGCCGGCTTCCCTGGCTTTGTCGGCCCTGTTTAGCCAGTCTGCCCTTGCTGGGGGGCCGGAAAATTTTTTTTCATTGGGGCCCGAATCCGCTCTCAGCGGCCCTGGCTTAGGGTTACCATATTTAAAAAATAAAAAAAGAGGACACTCCACGGGGCCCTGGCTCCGCCCCTTTCCCACCCCCGGCCCCGCTCCAACTCCGCCCTTTCCCTGCCCCTTCCCCAAAGTCCCTGCCCTAACTCCCCCTCCCAGCCACGCGAAAAGGGCTGCCCAAGCGCTACCGACTTCACGGTTTGCCGGGCAGCCCCCAGACCCTGCGCCCCCAGCCGGCGCTTCCCCAGCGCAGCTGGAGCCCGGGAGGGGAAGCGCCCAGCCAGGGGCGCAGGGTCTGGAGGCTGCCCGGCAAACCGTGAAGCCGGTAGCGCTCGGGCTTCGGGCAGCCCCCTTGCCTCCGGACCCTGCACTGCTGGAGCAGAGCAGCTGGAGCCCGGGAGGGGAAGTGCCCGGTCGGCGGCTAGGGTCTGCAGGCAAGGGGGCTGCCTGAAGCCGGAGCGCTCGGGCAGCTCGGCTCTTAAACAGAGCCGAAGAGTCAGGGGAGGAGCACAGCAGCCGCGGGAGGGGAAGTGCCCGGCCGGTATTTTCCCGGACATGTTCAGCTTTTTGGCAATCCTCCCGGACGGGGGTTTGATTACCAAAAAGCCGGACATGTTCGGGAAAAAACGGACGTATGGTAACCCGACCCTGGCTATCAGTTAAAAAATTATGAGTAAGGATTTTAGAAGAAAGTTTTGGCTTTAGTGTCCTTTGGCTGGTGAAAACAATATCTGCTCTGTTAAAAATACTTGTATTAGTAACAAATGAAAGGATTACTAACGTCACCCTTCACAGAAAGCTACAAGACTAGAACTGCTAATATTTTGCTCTGAGGTAATGTCATTATCCAAACCAAACCCACAACTTCAAACACTCCCAAACTTGGGAAAAGTCAGAACTGACTCCAGACCCAAGCTGCAACTCAGGCCTGTATTCTGGGGAAAAGGAGGCGCTATCTGAAAGTTTGGGGTGTGACCCAAATTTCTGGAGCTTTTCAAAATTTTCTAGAGACTTCATTAAAATATAAATAGTCGTCTCCCCTCCCCACTCTAAACAATAAACCTTACATCCTTCTCAGAGCTCCCTTTTGTAGTGTAACTTTAGTGCCCTCATGGCCAAGATGGAGTCTGCTCTGCAGGCAGCTCTGGCCAAGAGAAGGCGTGTGCAGGAACACAGCAAGAAAAATTCCTTCCACCCCAGGGGCACCTATTCCAAACCCCCCAGAGTGAACACACCCCCCCACAGGAAAAGTACAATGGATAGAAGAAAGGGAAATATTTATTTACAGAGGGATGAGAGGTGAAAAACAACAAGGGGAAATATAGGGGGAGCAGTAGAACAGGGCTGCATCCAAACCAAGGCCCCATGGGCCCAGTGGTAGCACAGTCTGGAAGGGCAGACACGGAGCAATGTGTCTGCACACAGAGTTCAGGAGGCCTGAGCAAAGTTCCAGTCCAGTGGTGAGTCTTGGGTGCTCCTGGTCGTCTTCAGCGCCAGTGAACTTTCCCCCAACAAACCCCTCCGGTGCCCTCTTCTGCCGCTCTCTGTAAAGCCACACAGAGCGACCACCTCCCCACTTAACTAGCTAGCAACCTCCCTCCTTGTTCCCAATGCAGAGTCCTAAGCCCCAGTACTCACAGCCCCATGCAGCTCTGGGCAGCCGTGATACTGGGTCCAGCTCCGGCCTGTCCTTCTCGGGCGATTCCTCCCTGGCACAGTGCTCCTCCTGGCTCCTGTCCTGGGCTGTCCCCGATCGGCCCTGTCCTTCCCAGGCTTCAGGCAAGTTTCCTCAGCTGCTCCCTTTGCGAGGGCCTCCAGGCTTCTCCCTCTCTCTCTCCCCCAGCTCCAGAGAGCACCCTGGAGTTTCCCTCCTTTTTTTTCACTCCCCCCCAGGAAAAAGATGTAAAGGGGCCATGCTCTCTAAACCCCAAAGGGGTTACAGTAGATACAATTTAGACAAATATATTTTCACACATTTTAGCAAGTCTGTTTTAGAAAATGATAAACATGCACAATAAATCCCCAACTATGGGCATTGGAGCCTCTCCTGCTTCGTGGATGGAATCAGTAGACTGGCAACAACCCAGACTCGACTCTATATGGACGTCTTTTCCATCATGTGTGGAGGGGAACCTACTGCTGCAAAAAGGCAGACGTTCCGCCGCTGCGGCATGCTCCTGCCTTCTCTACATTGCCCCTGCATTGGCACTCCATGGAGTTGGAGATCCTTGAGTCACAGGAGTTAGCCGGGCTTTGTCAGATTCTTCATCCATCCAGACCCCAATAGTATAAAACACAGGGGGATCTGAAGCTGTACGGACTTTGATTTTTTCCCTCCACCTTTGCATTTTGGAAAACTCATGTAGAAGGGCATCCACCAGGGCAGCCAGTCAGGCCAACCCAGAGGAACACAGACTGTATAGGTTGGAAGACAAGTGACAGCCACACAGATACTCATTGCCTCCCAGAGGGGGCTGCTGGCTAAGGAAGTGGAACCTCTAGATTCGTCCACGGTGGGAGACTACCAGAATAAATCTTAGCCAAAAGGCTGAAATGATCAAGCGTTGGCTGTGTAGGAATTCTTTATCTATAGTTATAAGAGGACGCCGTGCTAATAAAAGGGACATAATTAGCTCAGCAATACAGTCTAGTTCTCAAGGCCAAAATATGTTATATAATTATTAACCACATGAAACTTACATCCTTTCACTAGGCAAGTTACTTACACAAATCAAGAAAGAGTTACACTAACAATGATA